>NC_048547.1:4945565-5266219 GCF_902806685.2 Maniola hyperantus
CATCATTATTGCTGTCTATTGAAATGTTTTCGGGACAAATGAATCTAATCCTTGGCTACTTACCGCACCGTAACCGCCGAGTTTCTTGCTGGTTCTTCTCGGTAGGAAAGGCATTCCGAACCAGTGGTAGATGCATTTACGATTCAAAAGTAGGAGGTAGTAGTATTCTAATAGTTTATTTGAATAGAAATATTTATATTCTAAAATACTAGTTTTCAGCAAAAACATAATCTCAAACCATGTCAATTGTCAAAGTACTCGTAAATATAACATGATGATTTTTTTTCTTTTTACAATTTTTTGATAAAATATTATGTTTGTATTCGGTCCAGTAGACTCGCAGCAAATTGGCTGTGACAGACAGACAGAAGACAGACTGAGCATAAGAGTTCTGTTTTTTTTAAGCAGAACTCCAAAACACGTAAAAATTACGGAATAATCTGAGTGTCTGTCATGTCTATTTATCTGTTACAGACATTTTATTCATATTTTTTAGTTAAAAAGCTGATATTCAATACAGTAAAAAACTATGCGTAAAACAGTAAAACCTGAAAGGCCGGAGAAGACTGGCATATAAATAGAAAAGTATTCATAGTACACAAGCCGACGCTCAGTCATTCGAATACGCATGGCTTCAATTGTGTGCTGCCTAGTGCCTACGCAAGACTAGATCCCCTCGTAGCATGTACGAGAGTTAAGAGCTTGAAATGGTCGGAAGTATTCGAATATTCGAAAATTCAATCCTGACGTATCCAAACGAGTTCACACGAAAAGCTGCTGCAAGTTTCAGTACCAATCTAGCTCAATCTTTATTGATGCTTTTAATTAATTGGTCGAGTTTTTTGTAGGTTGAATTGGCAATACATTTAACACGTAGCTGTGGTTTGATGTCGGATTTTAAAATCTATAGAGTAAACAATAACAAACAAATAAAATAAAATGTACGAAAGATTGAGATGGCAATCGGGGTATGAGGCGGGGGACCCGCACACCCGCACGTCTCACTCAAATGTTCTCAAAGGCGTCAGGTAGGCACTATACCTAAAGCTCTTCTCATTCTGAGAGGAAACCTGTGTTCAATAGTGGGTGGCGATGCTGTCCTGGATGGCTGGAGTGAAGACTTCGGCGGGGAGGGGCAATGCACGCACAACAGACGGAAACGTTTAAGTGCGGAAACCAGCCCAGAGCGAAGAAAGAAGTGGGCTGGCGATGGTGATGGTGATAATATGATAATGGTTTGATGACTTTGATGATAAGTTGGTTCGTTAAGCCATTACTATATATGAAACTTCTATTGATTTTACCATATTTCGATTAATTCAAGTAAGACTGACCTTGAAAGGGTTCAAAAATTGTAAACACTTAATAAATTGTTTTGTTGAAGCACTTGAAGTATACTTATTTAACATTTCAGGCCCTCTGTGTTTAATTATTCAATGAAACCTGTCGAACCAAAGAGAAATGAAAACACAATTTGATAGTTCATAGGACCTCCCACGCAAACAACATAATAATCGATATTTATTCCAACTTTAACATCTAGGTAATATAAGTATTAGGTACATAAGATAACTTAATTCTTGTTTTTCATTGAAGCCCGTAAAGAACCACTTCTATTTTATGCGAAAGAAGTCGCGGGCATCAGCTTGTACCTATTGTAATTTAATCGTAAGAAAACAATAAATTACAATCTGCGAACAGATTAAGAACGAAGAAATTTAATACCAGTTACAAGATACTGATATTGATTACCAGCTTATATACTTTTGTTCTTGATCTTGTTGCGAACTGAATCGTTAAGGATAGATTGTAATGTTATTGCCATACTAATCTCTATAGTATTTGTAGGGTTCCGGACCTCAAAAGGAAAAAGGAACCCTTATAGGATCACTTCTTTGTCCTTCTGTCTGTCTGTCTGTCTGTCTGTCCGTCTGTCGTGTCTGTCAAGAAAACATATAGGGTACTTTCCGTTGACCCAGAATCATGAAATTTGGCAGGTAGGTAGGTCTTATAGCAGACATTAGAAGAAAAATCTGAAAACCGTGAATTAGTGGTTCGATCACACAAAAATAGTTAAATTGTGCAGGTCATTAACTAATAATTAGTATTTTCAATTTTCGAAGTAAGATAAAATTATATCAAGTGGAGTATCATATATGAAAGGGCTTCACTTGTGCATTCTAAAAGAGATTTTTGTTTATTTTTATTCATCATAGTTTTTGATTTATCGTGCGCCCGCAAAATGTCGAAAATTTACGACTGTAGTACGGAACTTTCGGTGCGCGAGCTTGACTCGCACTTGGCCGGTTTTTATTTTAATTTTAAAATAATAAGGTATTTTCTATGGCCTGATTTCTGCCGACATCTTGACCCATTATCGTCATATTTCAACACTGAAAACACTTCAGATTTTTCCCCATAATATGTCTGCTATAAAACCTACCTACCTGCTAAATTTCTTGACGGACAGACAGACAGACAGATAACAAAGTAATCCTATAAGGGTTCCGTTTTTCCTTTTGAGGTACGGAGCCCTAATAACCATACTGACACCACATTAGTATCTACATTGCACCGGTGTGAAGCCGGGGTGGGTCGCTAGTAGGTATTATTATAAATGCGAAAAAGTTGTGTGGTGAATAATATACTTACAAAAATATGCTTAGTATTAAGTAAGCAGGTTCTTTTCTATACAACAAAAACATGTCGATTCGTCAAAAGTGGACTTTAAAATCCATCTATAAGTAATAAATAATCGACATACGTCTCTTAACTGACGTTCATTACCTGCAAGAGTTCTGTTCTTGCTCTTGTTGTCGATCAAGCGCTGGTCTTTATTGGATTTTATCGACAGCTCTTTCAACACGTCCGTATTCCGGAAACTAAGAGCAGCTCATGCATCCGTAATTTGAATTTGCCGTTATATCTGATAGCTCTCGGGCGGCTCGGCATGTTAAATTAAAACTACCTTAGTAACTTCAATGATTTATTGAACAAAACTGGAATCAAAGCTTTGGTAGATTCTAGTAGAAGAACCACAATAACCTATGCATATCTCACACCCGGCTTTACTCACGTGTTTAGTCGACGTTAGCCCGACTAGTTTCGAACCCATCTGTGGTCCTTTTTCAAAGCGACTCAGTTCGCGCACGCGTCGCGGTCTCAACCGAACACGTGAGTAAAGCCGGGTGTGAGATATGTATATAATGGAAATCCCTCACGATAGTTTAAACGCTAAAATACACAGTAACCTACATTATAGTTCAAAGGGTTTCAAAGCTGAGCTAATTTTCACAAAGCAGAAGTAATCCAGATACGTACATGTACAATAATTAAAATTTTATTATATATAGTTCTGTTTTAATTTAATTGCAGTCAGTCCTAGTTATATTAAAATTAATATTATAATCCAAATTAATATAGCAAAATAAATGAATCTCTGCCCATCTCTAATAGGGTCGCCATATGTCAGGTATCTTAAGTATGGAAGCCACTATTATAATTATAATTACCATCGAAAACGCTTTATTATACGGTCTATTGGCAAGACTAATCCCTGGTTGTGAATTTGCAAGCTTCGGGGGCCTAAATCAGGGGTGTACCTCGGGTAACTATTAATTGTCCCCAAAACAGCAAGCAGCTGGGTTCGCTAAAAGATAAAAAAATCGTAATTTGCCGTTCAATGACAATGAAAGATTTAAAATAAAAAGAAAGATTAGGAAATAACTAATTCATTGTACTTCAGGTTCAACAAAAATATAAGATAGTTTAGTAAGAGTTCTAGTAAGTAACTAAATAAGTGGGCATCGCACGATTTAAAATCGCTTGGAAACTCTTTAATTTTCCGAGATAAAAAGTAGCCTGTCCTTCCCTGGGATGCAAAAGCTATTTCTGTACATACCTTCAGTTAAAATGGCTAAACGGATGGGCCTTGAAAAGCTAGTAGACAGACACACACATTCGCATTTATAAAATTAAATATGGATTATACCTACTTACTCAATACTCATACATCTGAAAATGGACAACCCTGTACAACACTAATTAATTTTGCAGAATCAATTGCCCGACGGTTTTGTTCGATGTATCACACCATCTGTCGACGGTAACAACAGATTTTATTACTATCTCAGTATAAGAGAAAAATAATTTAGCCTCTACTGTCAAAGGTCTCTCTCAAATATTTTTCCTCAACTACCTACTTACTTATTCTTTGCCTCTTTCCGAAGAGGGAAATTTCACTGAAGTGAAAAATGGAGTTCACTGGAGCTTTCAATTAGATTTCTTAAAGCCTTAAAACGTCACATTGGCTTATCACATCGGCGCTGATGATTTTAGAAAATCCAAAAAGAAAATTTTGTGCAGAAGTTCTTAAGTTTTTGTGTAAAAAAACTAATACATTTTATTTATTTATTTTTATTTTTCATGTACCAAAATAGTAGTTACAAAGTAATAATAAAATTAAGTTACATTGGAAATGCTTATCTCTAAACAGAGATTTCTTCGTAGGCGTAAGGCGTATCAAGAAGTGGAATAGGTCTTACTGTACTAGAATAAATATAAAATGAAAACATGAATCCTTAGTTAATATAATATGTATATACACAAAGATATATATGTCTATCGTATCTAATAAACTACATAAATATCTTATAATAAATACCTAAATAAAATACTCAAATAATTGTTTTTTTTTATTACACATATTACTGTGATTTTTCATATTTGTATTTTTAGCTTTAAGATAACTGGTTATCTCGCACTTGCACACGTGCACACCGATTTGGCCGTAGTTGGGTGTACACTGTACACGCATTTATTTTTTCTGTGCATTATATTTTCTGTTTATGTGTATTATATGTTGGCAAACTAATAAAATAAAATAAAATACAATAGAATAAAATAAATATAACCCCCAAAAACTGGCAATCTATGGAACTGATTAATTCTTCAGAAGCAATCATCCGGTAAACTCTGCACTGAATGATTCATGAATCTCGCCGCCAAATACGCTTTGTGCGCTCTTTTTTGTATCTGAATAATGTGAGGGTTTTTTGTTTTCTTCGGAACCAACAAATTGGACCAACATTTTGGACTAATGCGCACTGGTATGGACTGTGGATCGAAGATACACCAAAAAAAATCTACCAAGGTAGTTAGTAGTACCTACACTTAACTGAAAATTATGGTTAAAAATGCATCTTTTTCATTGACTTGTATATTAATTCGTATGGACAGGGTTGTTGAAAAAACAAAATGGCACCGACTCATTAGTGCGTAAATGTTAATTAAGCACCAATGCAACCTCAGTGACGTCTGGATTTCAAACGGGTAGTTCATTACGGGTACGGGTAGTAAGTATCTAAGAGGTGGCGCTGATTTATTTGGTTTCTAAACCGTGAAAAATTTTGTTCGCTTGACCATATCTTGTCATTTATATCGATAATCTATTTTAAATACAGAAATTCGAATTATTTTGAGTGAGATTCCCAGTTTCTTTAAGAATAAAGATAAAAAATAATAAAAAATGAATTTGTACTCTACTAAATGAGTAGAATGAGCAGAAAATAAAATCACACAAGGTTAATAAAAAATTTAAATTTCAGTTTTGACCAACATTCTACACCAAATATATAGAAATATATCCGGACAACTCATTCCGTCTACGAGCTAAATATTCGTGACATATGGGCAGACAGACAGCTGAGCTGAGTGACACAGGGTTCCGTTTTGCCCTTTGGGTACGAAAAGTCTTAAAAAGGTGATATTATTTTTGCTTTTATTAGTTACCAGCTGATGCCCGCGACTTCGTCCGCGTGGACTTAGATTTCTAAAATTCCGTGCGAACTCTTTAATTTTCCGGGATAAAAAGCCTATGATACTCTCCATTTTTTCAACTATCTCTATGCCAAAAATCAAGTCGATTGGTTACTTAGTTATCAAACACAATTTCGGATTTATAATATAAGTATGGAGTATAGTTAGTATACTTATATTAGTCTAGATTGTTAGTTTAAAGTACGAACAGCGAAATATTCGAAATGGAAGTAAAGAGCTTTGTGCGGAACGGTCGGAAGTCAACAGCCGAGGGTGAGGTATAAGGATACTCGAGGCATCTGGTGGTAGAGGGGTAAAGCAGGAAAAAGATAAAATAAAATCAAAATACAAAACTCGCCTTGTAACTTTTCATCCCTGTTTCTTTTTAAAGTGTGCCATACACGTTACGGTAAACGGTAAGCTTTGTACAAATTAATTGGAGCTTGTATTTCATATCATCATTACCATGATCAATCACCCATCGCCAGCCCACTACTGACACAGATCTCATCTCAAAATGAGAAGTCCAGATTTCACATAATATCTTTTAGAACACTATGGAGAACTTTCAAACGTGCAGGTTTCTTCACTATATCTGCGTTCACCGTTAAAATAAGTGATATTTAATAGCCTAAAATGCACATAGCTCCAAAGAGTAAAGAGATGACCTCCCGAATAGGAGGAGAAAAATAACGGTCATCCGTTTTCTTTCGAAAACTTTGCCTCCCCTGAAGAGACCCTATTTCTTGATATCAAGTCCAGATACTTTCTATCAAGTTATTTCACACAAGTAACACAGTGTATGTACTTATTGAAAACTTTGTAGCAGTAAATTATTGTCAGTTAACCAAAAATTCATATAATTTATACAGGCAACCACAGTAAAATTAAAAATCAATCCTTTTGGATTAATTGGATTATTTGGGAGCGTATGGCCCTGACAGAACATATTATATTTTAGAATTCCGTGCTCTCGAACTTTAGTAGACCGTAACGTGTATGGCCTACCTACTTAACAATTATTATTTTATCGATAAAAAAGGAAATATTTCACAATAGGGTACTTATTATTTACAATTGTGTTGCATTGAATGGCTATTGTTTCTCTAAATTGATTTCTCCACTCTGTTAAAAGTCATAAAAGGAAAATGGATTAATAATATGTTCTTAATATGAGTTGCATAGAAGCTACCGGCTGAGCTTTCAGTTACCCACAAGATCGTGTACCTAAGTACCTAGTTGCAGTGTTACATATTGTTATTTTTTTATGATTTAAAAAGAGCAACTGCTGAGTTTCTTGCTGGCTCTACTCAGTAGAAACTACATTCCGGACCGGTGGTAGAGGTACAGACGTAACAGAGGATACACTAGTAGCCCTATATGAAATAAATAAATTTTGATTTTGATAGGAAAGAAATCCGACACGATCGGAGAGATAGCAGGACCGACGGCTTGACGGCTCTGCGAGGCACGGGGGTGCAGCACCGCTAACGTTCTAACTCTGGGCCTACTGAGTTTATTTTTAACAGAAACCCCCAATACCGAACTATTTGTAGCCCGACTCAGGAATCGAACCTAGAACCTCGTCATACGCAATCGAACATGCCGACCACTAGTCCTCTGAAATACGATAACCTGCAGGGAAGCCTTCCTAAGTGTTCATAATTTATAGCTAAAAAGAAAAACAACAGATCGATTAGGCTTAGTCCGCGAGAGGTTGAGATGACAATCGGAATATGAGGCGGGGGGACGCCCCGCACACCCGCACGTCACACGCACTCGTCCGCACCGGGTAAGCGCAGGGGCTGTGCGGATATGCGGGGCATTACCTCCCCGATTGTTATCTCGACCTGTCGCGGACTATAGGTACATTTTACGTAACATTTTATATAATTGCTTGTACACAAGAAATCAATCATGTATTCGAAGTCTAACGAGCTCAGTTTTCCGCTCATTATTTGCTCTTCCGCACTTTCACATCAATAGTTCTGGCCTTTGTTAGCAATTCTTCTACGTATGCATTCATGTACAAGTTAGTCATATTACTTCAATGACTGTTCCGATATTGGTTATCAATCCAAGACATATTAAAGGTTAAGGGTGAATATAGCCGAGCTTGAGAACTTGTAAGGTAACTTGAAAAGTTATTAGCTGACAGCGCAATTTAGAACTAATTAAATTTCATAGCTTTTGCACCTGACTTACCTTAATTAGTCAGTAGAAAAATGCAATTTACAAAATAAAAATATGAAATCACGAGATAGACGGTGTTTGCACTAGACATAATATATTACTACAGCTGTTTATCTAAAGGTCAAATTAATAAACATCGATTTAGATAGCAATTTATTATTGGATATTCGATCGCTTTCCCGAGCCTAGAAGCTGCGAACTTTTAACTGTGGAGTTAATTTAATCGTTTTTTGATTGTTTGTCGAAAGCTTTAAAGTAACTGCACGTTTAACTCCACACATATTACGTAACTAGCTGATGCCCGCGACTTCATCCGCGAGGATTTAGGTTTTTAAAAATCCCGTGGGAACTCTTCGATTTCCCTGGATAAAAAGTAGCACATGTCACTTTTCAGGTCTTTAACTAATAACTATACACATGCAATAAATCACGTCGATTCGTTGCTCCGTTGCAACGTGATTGAAGGACAAACCAACAAACCAAGTTTCCTTTCAGTAAAATGATTTAACTTAAGGATTTAAGGTAGCTGCCCTCCAGGGCCCATAATTTTTTTTTTACCCGGTATACATAATAATCGTTAAAAAAATAGCTCTATAATGGAGTAACAACTCATATAAATTTTAGAAAACTAAACCTCCAGAAAATTCTATATTTGTTTCCAGAATAGTTATAATGTATGGTAAGCCTACTGATCAGACCACCAAGCAAGAGTTTTGCATTCAAAGATCTTTTGATAGGCGCGCGCCGCGCCGGCGAACGACGCGCTCGCTTGCATTTATAAGCTGAAGACAACAAGCTTCTTGTTGAGAATTTTTATAAAAACGAGATCATATTATCTTGCCCTTTATATAAAGCTCCCCGCTTCTGAGTTGAGCGTATTTTGATGATAAGTAGGTATGTTACGCATATTTTTTAGTAGGCTGCTAAAAATTAAAACGTGTTAAATTTGATTCTATTCTTCGAAATAAAAGTGACCACTAAAAACCAATTATATGATTGTGTAATGGGTCCAACACTCCATCAGAAATCATTACAGCAGGTATAACACCTGCTTATCATAAGCATCGATCAGGAAGACGCGGGGCGTAGCGCGGCGCAGTGTATTGCTTGTGAATAGCATGTTGATACATATTGTAGCCACTTGTATGGATAGAACTCTGCATAATAACTAACTAGAAGACCTCAATTTGGAACTATTTCGAGTGCAGAGCTTCTAACGATTACTAGGTGGGGCGGGACATAAGCATCAGACATGATTTTCGTCTTACTCATGTTCATTTTTAGGCCCACCTGCTGAGAAGCTCTGCTAAGGTCATAAGGTTCGAAAAACTGATAGAACTGGTTGGGGTCTCAAGGTGCTGGAATGGCGACCTCGCACAGCGTTGAAAGACCCACCACTAGGTGGCCGGGCGACATCAGACGAATCGCAGGGAGGGAGGGATGACCGTGGCGTGTGGAAGTCGCTACAAGAGACCTATGTCGCAGTGGACGTCTATCGGTTGATGATGATGAAACAATATTTACAGTTACATTTTTGTTACGTAGCAACTACATGGGGCTCCGATCATCCATGTTTTTAATTTACTTTTACACCACTGCGCAACGCTTAGAGTGTTATGTGTTCATCAGTCTACAAACATAATAATATTATATCAGTTTTTCAAATATAAATTATCTCAATTTTGTTAAAATAAATCGGGATTGCTTTAGACAAAAATCCTATAATATGTGAACACCTATCGTTATACTTGTCACGCCACTTGGACTGATGTTGTAACCATTGTAACAATGAAAGCTGACTAAGCCGTATTGATTGGATTAGCCGCAAAGACAGAAAGGGGTAAAATCGGCACAAAGCCAAAATTGTGTTCAATTCGACGACTAGAGCCTGTCGACACTTATTGAAAATATGTAGGCCCAATTGTACTTAGAAAACTTATTATTAGAAAAAGTAAGAAAGTCTACCACTTACAGACAATTTCGTTTGGGTAAAGTTTCCATGTCCAATTTCGACTGATGAGTCATGTCTTTCAACTTGTTCCACTATTATTTATTACGTAGATTATGTCAAATCGAGAGAGAGAGAGAGAGAGAGAGAGAAGGTATTCCATCAGAGTAGTAAGACACCTCAGTATCTCAAATGTTTAGGCAGTGGACAATGGACCAAAATCCAAGCAAGTGTAGCATGTAAAGCTGGAAATTATTGCACATGCTACTGGTTGGTGTATAATTGTAGTACTTTTTCCAAGCATACACATAGACTTGGTTATTTCGTGGTGGAATTTGCAGGCCCAGATAAGCCATTAAGCGCCTATGAGAAATCATCCTAATATATTAAAAGTTATAAAGAAAATAAATAGAATATATCAAATAATACAATACAATACGCCACAAAATTGTTATCTAAGCTTGGGCTTTATTATAACTGTGTTGTTAAATGTGTAAATAATATATGCACCGAGTTTCATGCTGGTTCTTCTCGGTAGGAACGGCATTCCGAACCAGTGGTAAATTAAACCTGACTATTCATAAGCACTTTTAAAAAGTTTACATGAATAAAAAAACATTCTATTCTATTCTATTCTATTCTATTCTATTGCACCCTCGAATCAAATGGTAAAACAATTACCTACTTTATGGTGGTTACTACTTTCGCCAGGCGCTAGTTTTCACATAGACATAGATATAAAAAAATTGCTGACTATAAGTTCGTTACAAACGGAAACCCTAGAAGTGGGCGAGCTCGAAACCGGAACACGTCCTTGAGGGGCTTCCGATGTATTACCCGCTTTCGAAGGAAACTGTTCAACCGACTAGCATTTTTTTTATATTTAACTAGCGACCCGCCCCGGTTTCGCATGGGTGGCAATGTAGATACTTATGTAGTGTCACTTCCATTACTAATATTATAAATGCGACCATCGCCGCCTCTGTCTCGTTTTGTTGCGCGTAATATTTGTTAATTTTCAATGGAAGCTTTATTTCTTCCAACATTTTGTTCAAATATCGTCATATTTCAACAAAAAAACACAAACCAATATTAAATTATAGGTACCTATTAACCTTCCTCTGAATCACTCTATCTATTGGTGAAAACTTCATTAAATTAAAATCCATTGCGTAGTTTAAAAGATCTACGCGTTTATACATACAGACAGAGCGGGAAGCGACTTCATTTTATACTATGTAGAGATACAGGTACAAGTTTGACCATTATCACATGTGGTGGAAAGTTATGAACTATAATCAAGCAAAAAAATGTATAGATTCCTAGTAGGTATTTATTAAATCTATTCATAGGTTCTACAAGATATTATAAAGAAAGCATATGCAAAACGGTTTATGCGTAGGTATAGTGAAATATTTTTGTGGTTTAAAAAAAATATACTTAAGTAAAATTTTTCTTTGATATTAGAAAAACAGGCCCTGCAAAAACTAGAATTACCTAGTACCTACTTGCCTAAGAAATTCTATCAAGAAACCCTATGAAGGATATTTAGGTCAAAGAGTTTTAAATTAAGTCACAGTTTTAACAATCCCACCGCTCGCGCTGCCACCATGTTGTGTTAATGAAACGCGGATGACTTTATTGTTGAATACCCACAACAGTTTCGCTTAAGATAATAATAATAATATGTTGATAAATCATACTATGATTTCAGGTATATAATACTAGCTGATGCCCGCAACTTCGTCCGCGTGGATTTTGTTTTTGAAATCCCATTGTTTCCCATCGTAGCTCTTTGATTTTCCGGGATAAAAAGTAGCCTATGTCACTCTCCCAGGTCTTTAACTATATACAACATGCAAAAAATCACATCAATCCGTTGCGGCGTGATTGAAGGACAAACCAACAAATAAATAGTAAACACACTTTTGCATTTATAATGCGGGTAGTGATGTAGGTATATTTTCGCTAACAACCTCATATCTACTTCTGATTACAATGCACAAATACCGTACAGTTCATATACATACCTATCTACTTAATATACTTAATCGTGACTACGATTTATATATGGCGTAATTTATGAGGAGCATTAAGGACAGTAATGCACGGGATATATCAGGGACAGTAAAGCTTTATCCCCTGATATATTGTATTAAAATAAAAATAAACTGAGTAAGTTTATCCAGATCAAAAGCTACTCAGCAAGCTTTTTCCTAGTCGTCATAAATTGAATATCATTTTGTTCATAACAATAATTCAGCCCGCATCCTAAATCTGAAGGGTCTTTGCAAGCTGGTATCCTAACAATAGGGCGTTGTGTAACATTTTACATGTTGTTTTACAACAAACATGGGCAAACAAAACATCGGCATTTACAAAAAAACTGGCCAATTGCGAGTTTGACTCGCTCAGCGAGGGTTCCTTGTTATGGACACCCATACTTACGTATACTTGGAAAGAAATTTATATCAAAATAGGTTATTGGGTTACTTCATGGCATCCATATAGGAATGGTTTGTTCTCCCGGTATAAAAAAGGCATGACAAATGGCATGTAATCCAACATGAACCGTTTGTTTTCCCAGGATAAAAAGTAACTAAGTAAAATGTCACTCTTCTGATCGCAAAAAATCACGATATTATGCTCTGTTGCGTCGTGATTGAATTACAAACTAACAAACAAATACACTTTCGCACTTATAATATACCTAAGTAATAAAATGTTTACATAGACTTCCATGAACTCTAATATTTATTTCAGACTTTTCGGTTTGCAAGCTTAGGAGTAATGGACAAAACTGCACCATAAAGGTTTGTACGCACCTGAGCGGCGCGGCGCGGCGCTTCAGCGAGCTGCACGTCGCGGCACAGAGCTTCAAAATATCATTTCTATCATTTTGTATGGCGCATATCGCACTAGAGCGGCGCTGCACAGCGCTTCACCGCGCGTTGCCGCGCGGCACGGCTGGAGAGAATATTTTGAAGCGCAGCGAAGCGACGCGCAGTGCAGTGACGCTAGTGCGACATACCCAGCGGCGCGGCGCGGCGCTTCAGTATGCGTACGTCGCTCGAATAAGATACACGCCCATCTTGTTAGGTATTTAAAGTACAGGCAAGAATCGGCAAGATAGACCTCAAAATAAATAACGTAGGTTTAATTTTTGGCACATGACGTGTTCCTCATGCTCTTAGAAGTATATCCTCAAAGGTCCCAACCCCTAGGATGTCGGCTTCCCCCCTTCCCAGTGTCTAAATGTATAAATGTCTCTCCGAGCGTTATGAGAAAACATCAATGGTAAAAATAATCCTGATTAAATAACTATAATATATTATGTACATATTATACCTACCTACTTCATCTAGGTAGAATTAATAGTTTCGGAAATATGCCTACCAATTGTTGTACTTGTGTTTATATTATACTAGCTTATGCCCGCGACGTTGTCCGCGTGGACTACACAAATCTCGAACCCCTATTTTAGGGTTCCGTACCTCAAAAGGAAAAACGGAACTCTTATAGGATCACTTTGTTGTCTGTCTGTCTGTCTGTCTGTCCGTCTGTGTGTCAAGAAACCTACAGGGTACTTCCCGTTGACCTAGAATCATGAAATTTGGCAGGTAGGTAGATCTTATAGCTGACATTTGGGGAAAAATCTGAAAACCGTGAATTTAGAGTTAGATCACACAAAAAAAATTAAATTGTGGTCATGAACTAAGAATTAGTATTTTCAACTTTCGAAGTGAGTGACTATACCAAGTGGGGTATCATATGAAAGGTCTTCACCTGTACATTCAAAAACTGATTTTTATTTATTTTTATGCATCATATTTTTTGAATTATCGTGCAAAATGTCGAAAAAATACGACTGTAGTACGGAACCCTCATTGCGCGAGCCTGACTCGCACTTGGCCGGTTTTTTCTCTTCGATAATTCGTTCTTCTTCTGCACAACAAAGAAATAATAATCAAATCCTCTTCACTGTCGCTCATCTTGCGACGTTGTTGCTCGTACGCGAACGGGTATAAAAGTGACGCGCAAGTGACGCGAGCTGCCGCGTACTGAAGTTGTAGTGCGGTAGGCACCGTCGAGCGGCCTGAGGTGACGCGTTCTGCAGTCGGACTGAAGCGCCGCGCCGCGCCGCTCAGGTGCGTACGAACCTTTAGGATTCCTTTCTTACCACTTTACAACCCTAAAAACAGCAGATTATGAAATGAATAGCTGTGTGCTCTGACAAATAAGATCACACGAAGTAGGTATCTAATTCAATTATTTTATTTATGTCTGAAATATACTTTAACTACTACTTTAACAAGGAGTCTAAAATAATATTGGTCTTTCCTAAATTAAAATATAACAGGGAGGCTAATTCCGTTGTACACAATCTCTAAACTAAAATGGCACGTCTAAATCTATTGCTATCCCTTTGATAATGTTGCTTGCGGAACAGGATAGCACTAAATTTAGACCTGTTAATTTAGTTTAGTTTAGAGATTGTGTACAAGAGAATCGGCCTCAATATTATTCTAAAAATTTTAGGGACCTATAAAGGAGAAACTACTTAATAATATAAATCTCAATATTGTCAAAATGTAGTTACAGTAAATTGTAGTGACCTGAAGATGCTATGTAATTATTATGTTATTAAAAATCTATTAACATTCAATCAAAACAATTATTTTTTCCTTATGGCTAAGCACATTATGATTTCCCTATCAATTAATTTACCCGAAATACGGCTTCCACCGAATAATGGGCAAAGTTTAAAGCTTAAATTTCTTTCAAAGCTTGAAAGAAATTTCCTTGTATGTAGTACAAGAGTATAGAAATTCGAAATTATGGAACTTTTCTTTATAAATTAATCATATCTAACAAGGCTCGTTATGTTTTTGGTAAGCAACTTTTAAGTTCCAGTATTTAGTACCTACCTAGTTTTCCTCAATTGCACGACCCATACAATTGAGTTGAAATATCGATTTTCCAAAATCATCTTATAGGAATCGTGGTACGCACCCGTTATTTACATAATATACAGTGGAAACTCGATTAACCGGACTAATTGTTGTCGTTAGGGATTCGGATAATCGAAAATCCGGATAATCGAATTTATGAAGAAAAGCGGGTTTTGTGCGTATTATGTAGTTCACTATAATAGTATTTTCAATTTCCAAAGTATATAGATAACTATACCAAGTAGGATATCATATGAAAGGGCTTTGCCTGTACATTCTAAAACAGATTTTTATGCATAATCGTTTTTGATTTATCGTACAAAATGGCGGAAAAAATACCCGAGTATGGAACCCTCGGTGCGCGAGTCTGACTCGCACTTGGCCGAACAATTTTCGGTTGGTAGTCCGGATAATCGCGAATCCGTATAACCGAGGGCCGGAAAATCGAGTTTCTACTGTACCTAGTTTTGATTGATTACGTCTGAGCACACACATTTATGGAATTATATACATATCTAACTACATAACTTTAAAGATTACATACATGACTTTAAAGATTGGGGCGGAAGGGTTAGGTGTGAGTTCATTTAAATTGCAAAATAGCATAATACGGTAGCTATTTGCGACTATGAGTCCACCGGTAGACTTAATTCTACTAAAGCGTCGTAATTACCTATAGAGTTACTAGTAATTTTATTAAGTGATTACCGCTGCTTCTTATCCTCTGAGAGACCAGCAGATCCGTCTTTTGTATAATAAGTAACTAGCTACCCCGGCGAACTTCGTACCGCCTATAACAGTCGATTGAATTTTTTTAAATTTTTGTCTCCGTAAGAACCATCCTCGTACTTCAAGGAATACCTATTATAAAAAAAGAATTAGCGAAATCGGTTCAGCTGTTCTCGAGATTTGCGATAAGCAACACATTTAGCGATTTATTTTTATACAATATAGAGAAGATAGTCTGTTCTATAAATTAAATTAAATTAAATTAAATTCTCATTATTTCAATAACACTCAAACATTGGCACATACAATAGTCGGGCGATTCCAACAAACGCTAGATTTGGCGGATAGCGTTTTTATTCCAGTATAGTATTCCAGTACCTACTTAATCCAGTGATCATTTCAGCCTCTAAATGACTAGACTAATTTAGATCACTCCGTCCACGTCAGCCAGTCTAGCGCCGGATGAACTTGCTAGATTACTGAATTGAAATATTGATAATAATCAGACAGTATGTATAGAACGCGTAACGCGACAGGTCGAGATAGCAATCGAGGTGGGAACGCCCCGCACACCCGCACAGCCCTCGCGCTCGCCCGCACAGGAAAATACATTTTTTAAGTTGTAGCCTTATAGAGGTTAGAGATTCCGAAATAGACCCTCCTGTCCAGCAGGGTTAATTTAGAAATTGAAATCTGTGGCTAGGTTTTCTTACCTTACTGATAGATATAGCCGTGCTGCAAAGCATTTCGGCGTTCTCGTATAAAACCACTTAAAAAAAGACAAGGATTTGCCATCAAAATCGATGATCAGGGTTTGATCATAGTCAAGCGATATGCATATACAGAACGATCTTAAAACTAGTTAGTTTATTAATCAATTGTAGAGAAACCGGATTAATCGACAACAGTTCTGCTAGCACGCGCCGAATATGCTTCAATAGAATGCAATTCGGAATTCAATCAAACACCTAGTTAGGGAGGCTAGCTTCATACCTAGCGTTTCTACGCACTGCTAGAGCATGAAATCTCCCTCCTATACCTACTCTCCTGATACATAATATTTATAATCTCTCCTAAATAAGAAGTAGACCTTTTGAGAACAACACTCTACCATGCTGTTTTTAGCATCACTATTTTATTTCAAAGCATTCATTAAAATATCTATTTCAATAACAATATTCAATTTTATAATATATTAGTAGTGGCACTGCAAACCACCTGCAAACCCTCGCCTGCCGTAGTCTATGAATCGAAAACAGGGGGGTCTCAAAATTATTTACGAACATGAAATAGGTGGGTACTTTGGAACGTAAAATATCCTCGTTGTTCATTTGGAGCTTTTTTAAAATTTTATTTATTTGTGACAAGAATACTAATTAATGAGATCTAAGAATTAACTACCATGGCGTGTAATGCTCGTAATAATTAGAATTATAGTGTTTTAGTTTCTTACGTACCTATGTACGAAGTAATAATATTTCATAAAAATTTTTTTTTCGTACTAAAAATCTTATAAGTGGAGAGGGGAAAAACTGCTAAAACAAAATCGCAAGCTAGACTCAACTGTACGTTGATTTATGTTAGTCAGCCAGTTTCTCGTTTTATACATTTAAAAATAAGTAGGTAGATTGCTCGAAGTAAAAGACAAAAGATTAATAATGCTAAGTTAAGAAACAAGGTTAAAAGATCAAGTCGTTTGGCGAATGAAACCATATTCTCTAATTTTCACGTCTATGGCTTCGTTCTGGAACTTTAAATCGCTTTGCGGTAGGCTGCTTCATGTTACCTTATTGTGAATAGGTTCTAAAATTCAACGATAATTTTTTTGAGTTACCTATATAATAAACTAGCTTATGCTCGCGGCTTCGTCCGCGTGGACTACACAAATTTCAAACCCTTATTTCACCACCTTAGGGGTTGATCTTTCAAAAATCCTTTCTTAGCGGATGCCTACGTCATAATAGCTGCATGCCAAATTTCAGCCCGATCCGTCCAGTAGTTTGAGCTGTGCGTTGATAGATCAATCAATCAGTCAGTCAGTCACCTTTTCTTTTTATATATTTAGATTAATAGGATGTATAAACTAGTTTATTATTATCAAAGGTGCTGAGTATTAATGTTACAGTTATAACTCATTTTAACTAGTAGAAGTAGAATTTTAATCAGTCATATTTATCTAATTAATCTTGCAAGTCCCCACCTTCCCCTTCGTTCCACTCAGCCTCATGGGATCCCTTCATTCAGGACATCCTTCGCAAGCTTCTGTCTATGTACGTGCATTATAAAAACACTAGAGGTAGGGATAGGAAAGGACTTTTTGGAGTCGTAATAATCATTATCTAAGTTTTATTAATTCTAGTTGATATTGATGGCAACAACTAGTTAAAATAAAGGTTTTCAGTGAGAACTAATTAAAACTAGTTACACAAAGGCATTCAGATAAAACTAGTTATTACTAGGTAAAAAGGTTTATTACTTAAAACGGGTTTCAACTGTGACATTAATAATAATCAAAAATCAACTAGGGCATGTTAATTAATTATTATGCGCTTATTAATGTTTACCAAATTCCAACGCGATTGAATCGGAATTCAATCAAATATTATCTTCCCACCCAATTACGTAATTAGTAGTCGATGTTTAGTTAGCAAGTTTTCACAGATTTTGTTCACGATTGGGTCAATCTGGGATTGGGACTGAAATCATGCAATCGTAAAAATATAATAATGGTCCCGATTTATTTTTCGTATTCATAAAATGATCATAGACGTCCACTGTTGGACATAGGCCTCTTGCAGAGACTTTTCCACATGCCATGGTCTTGCGCCGCCTCAATCCAGCGGCTCCTACGACTTATTTGGTGTGGGGGTTCCAACGCTGCGCTTTCCAGTGCGAGGTCGCCGTTTTAACACCTTGGGACCCGAACATCTAGATAGGTTTTTCGAACCTTGCGCTTTTCCACTTCAGCTTCGCAACCCGTAATAAAATGATCAAGAAGAAAAAAATTTAAAAGATAAACACAAAGTTTAGGCTAGTAACCTTTGAAAATAATAAATAAATGTATAGGAAGTTATTGCAACCAAATATTCCCCCAAGATGTGCCGGTTCATAATTTATATAAGAGCAAATGTATACTGATCATGGCTCATCTAGTTTTGTTGACATGGGTTAGGGAGGTAGCCATAAATTAAATACGATGACGCAAGCAATGGGCCGTAAGCGCATTTTAAATTTACCGGGAATGAACATTCATTGAAGATATTAGTTATTGTGGGGATGAATAATTTCGTAATATTAAGACGATAAACTATTTATCTAAATATATTATGTATAAAAGGAAAAGGTGACTGACTGACTAATCTATCAACGCACAGCTCAAACCACTGGACGTATCGGGCTGAAATTTGGTATGCACTATGCAGATAGCTATTATGACGTAGAAATCCGCTGAAAAATAATTTTTGAAAATGCAACCCCTAAGGGGGTAAAATAGGGGTTTAGTCCACGTGGATGAAGTCTCGAGCATAAGCTAGTCACCAAATATTTTAATTCTGCATAAACCATATTTGCCTATATTTGATATTTTTGCACTAGCTTCACAGTGATAGATGTATAAGAATAAGGCAACTAGGGATGTTGCGATAAAGTAGGATCTGTATAAAGAAGAGACATGCACAAGTCACGTCCCGAGATGGAAAGCTCTCCGTCCAATTAATACATGCTTCACATAACAAGATTTCGAGGGTTGACTTTTTATAAGCTCTTGCCACGTTTGTCACAATGGCTGTTTCACTAAATTATCATATTACGTTTTTCTGTTTGAAAATCTCTTCTTCTGTACTTTTATAAAATAAGTAATAATTTTCTGTTTATTTATACTTATACTTACTCATATTATAAAGAGGTAAAGTTTGTAAGTTTGTTTGTAGGAATTAATCTCTTTAACTACTAAACTAATTGCGAAGACACTCATGTTATCTATTTTATAATAATAAGTAGTTTTATTTTAAGAACTGTACCTAGTCCGATAAAGAATTAACCTCGAGACAGATCCGTGAAAACGATGAATATCTACCTAAACGAACAAAATAAAAAATCACTAATTCGTCGTATTTGTGAAAAACCTTTTGCTATTCCAGAAGCAAGACCTATCTCGAAAAAACTTTCATGAAAAGAAAGTACCTACGTTATTCCCAATATACATTATGTGAATCTTTGCAGACCCCTGCAGACCAAGATGAGTTAAGAATGCCTTACTTTACAAGATTATTGAGACTGTATTGTTCCTTTGATGTTACCATTATTCTCTCAGGGGTGGCGCAGTTTGGGTATATTTCTTACATTGTGCTAAATCAGGAGCTTTGCGTAGTTACATTTCTCTTTGGTCCGTTATGATCTGTGTATCGTTGGTATGGCTAATAAAATATCTTTGAATTGTACCATATTATATTTTTCTATTATTCTCTTCATTGTTATATTACCAATTATGTTTTTTTTTATTAGCACAGTCAAATCCATACCTACTGTAAGTAGGTATGTAAAATCCCCAGTGACGTCATTGTATGAACCGATGAATGTCCAGTGCTGACATAGTATAGTTCCTTCGACGGAATTTTTACACTTCACGGTTTTACACTCCCTGGCGTAGTGGTGAGAGCTGTATTATAAGTGGGAGGTCCCGGGTTCGATTTCCGGCAGGGGTAATTTGGGAATTCCTAATTTCTAATCTGCCACTAGTCTGGTCTGGTCTGGTAGGAGGTTTCAGCCGTGGCTAGTTTCCAGCCAACCGGCAAAGCCGTGCCGCTAAGCGATTTAGCGTTCCGGTATTACAATGCCGCGTAGAAATCATTTGTGTTTTCATGAAAACCCCATATTCCTTCCATGTTAGCCCACTTCCATCTTAGACTGCATCGTCACTTACCAGGTGAGATCGCAGTCAAGGGCTAACTTGTATCGGAGTTAAAAAATAGACTCCCAGGGCGGCTTCTGTCCAATCATTCGCACTATCTGTTCATTATCTATATTTTATATTTTGTCTAGTAAACGTCTTGGTAAACGATAATGTTCAGGGAAATTCAATCAAAATAATGGACTAGCGGTACCGCCACGAATAGCTTGCAATAAAGCTTAAGCTACCCGATATGCCATGAAACCAATTTGCATAATCAAATCGCAAAATAATAGCGTCTTAGGAAGTACCTACTACCGATATTAATACTAAGAAGTGGCTTTACCACGGCCAATTCATTTTTAGAGTTCCGTACCTCAAAAGGAAAAAAGGAACTCTTATAGGATCTCTTAGTTGTCTGTCTATCTGTCACTTCAACGCAAAAACACACTTTTACACTTACAAAATTAGTAAGTAGGTATGGATGTAGGATGATGCAATGATGCATTTAAGGGTCCCGAAAAATTCAAATCCAAATCCAAACTTCTAATGTGCTACATTACTTGTTGAGTATTATTACATAACTAGCTTATGCTTGCGACTTCATCCGCCTGGACTACACTTATTTTAAACCCCTATTTGACCCACTTGTAGGTTGAATTTTCAAAAATCCTTTCTCAGCGGATGTCTACGTTATAACAGCTACCTGCATGCCAAATGTCAGCCCGATCCGTCCAGTAGATTGAGCTATGCGTTGATAGACCAGTCACTCACCTTTTCCTTTTATATATTTAGATCACAGTAGCGACATTCAAATATGCAGCACCTCATAATTTTCCCCCGATATGACTGTCATTATAATACACAACACGTAGGTAAATAGCATATGATAATATACCTATAGGTGCAGCGCCTGCACTCTACAAGTAGGGAAACACAATACGACTCCTCCGCTATTGAAATGACTCGCTCTTATACTTTTCACCCTTCAAATGTGAGGGCCATCAAAAATTGCAACGTCGCGTCGCATTATTACTAAGTGGTAACATGGCGCAGTGCTAAACCCTTGTACATCCCTTAATTTATGTGCAGTATGTGGCAGAAAAAAATGTACTAATAATTGACCTTTAGAATGAGATTTCGGCTTTGTGGAGCGTTGTCTCTGTCATTCATACTAAGTGCAGTTTTGTCGGTCTGACTCTGAACGATAGAGACAATGCTCTACAAAACCGCTATCTCTTTCTAAAGGTCGATATGTACATTATTTTCTGCCGCGTACTGTACAACTAGCTTATACCCGCAATAGGTATGTATAATGCGTAAAAAAATTACTCCTCACGCGCCATTTTAACTCTATGGGTCAATTGTCATGTCAAAGGTACGGTTTACCTTTAAAATAAGGACTAAAATCGTACTTTTGACATGAAATTTGACACAAAAAGGTAAAATGGCGCGTGAGGAGTCATTTTTTACGGACTATAATTTGTATTTTATGTATTCTATGCTACCGTTCGTTCTGCAGTCTATATAGGTACTTCTACAGTTCTACAGACAAATAATGAAATACCCACTACCTCTATCGTATAGTAACTATTTACGAACGCTGTAGACCTACATTATGCAACAAGGCCATAATATCATCTTCAGAGTACGTAATGATAATTAAGGTTGTTCCGTCAATATACATATATTATACGGCCCTCAACAAACCCCAAATTATACTCTTCATGGGTATATCTCGAAGTTAATTTAAACTTAAAGGCCAGCCATACGGAGCTGGCATACTGCTGAAGGGCTAAAATTTAATTACTATTATGGTAACAGGCGTTCCTTTACAATAGAGTCCCTCCGTAATAGCAGATATATTATAATGTAAAGGTGAATGATGAATTTCTTAAACAAGGCTTTTCATTATCATGTTATCCAATTTTTTTTTTTTAAAGACAGTAGGTACTTATATAATCAAACCAAGTAAAAAAATTGCATAATATACAAATTTAGTATCTAACGGCTAACCTTATCATTTATTTTATTTATTTGTACCAGAAACTTAAAAACTAAAACCATACTAAAACATAAACACTAAACGGTTATGTACAACGACAATTACTTTACTTATCCCTTTAGGAGAATTCTACCAGAAGCTCTACAATATGAGATGAAAACGAAAAACAGAAAATGCAGATTAGGTAGGTTCTTTTAAAATCCGTGTCTAAGTTTAAAGTACCTACTTTGTCAAAATAAATGTCTACATCTTCTTTCGAACTTAAGTAGATATGTACCTACAAGCATTTTTTTTTTAGTAAGATCAATTAATTTGTTTTCGCATTACTATAGGTACCTATTTAAATATTTTAGATCATAGTAAGTAGGTATAATGTGTAAAAATGGCTCCTCAAGCGCCATTTTAACTTTATTTGTCAAGTTTCATGTCAAAAGTACGATTTTAGTCCTTATTTTAAAGCTGGAACCGTACTTTTGACATGTCAGTTGACCCATATAGTTAAAATGGCGCGTGAAGT
Source organism: Maniola hyperantus (assembly GCF_902806685.2). Taxonomy (NCBI): domain Eukaryota; kingdom Metazoa; phylum Arthropoda; class Insecta; order Lepidoptera; family Nymphalidae; genus Maniola; species Maniola hyperantus. The sequence goes on from NC_048547.1 coordinate 4,968,615, forward strand.
CATTTTGTACGGACTATATCTGGAATTCTTTACGTAATAGTTCGTGTCAAACGATAGCTTGACGGGGGCTGAATACTAAACTGAATGAGATGTGCCACACCGCACGCCCACATCCAGGCTATATCGAATTCCTCCACAATTGTTACTTACCACTTCCAGGAACACAGGAAGTTGCGTCAATATATCGCGCCACGTATCCATTGTAGGCAATATTTGAATTTAGAATAAGCAATATTCTATTACTTACGGCGCGCACTCATTCGATCCGAGACCGAGAAAATACGTTCCTTTATGTTTTGTATGGTAGCTTATGACATATTATGCCGTAGGTAATCTCTGGTATTCTCACGGATGACGGATAGAACTCTGATGACGGAAGTGCAGTGCGTAATCGCTCTTATAATATAGATTGATACTTGAATACCTGTTATAATATTATATTTTGAAAAAACAATTAAACTTTTACAAGTATTTTTGAATCGTCAACAGCAACTACCACTGGTTGGTTATGAATATGAAGGTGTTGCTTTTTCACGGCTCAACGGTTGTACCAATTCGATACAAAGATAGTTAGCTAAAGTAGTAATTTTAAAAGTATTTTACATCCCTTTCCAGGAAATGGATGTAAAGGGATGTAAAAAAAAATTGATCCCGAAATTTTTGAAAAACCTTTCTACGGGGCTTGGATTGGTTGGTGACTCAAAATGGTTAGCGCCCGCTGAAATTGTCTCTGTCATTAGTAAAGGATTACGTAACATAGAGAGCGCTATACTAAATTATTTCCGTGGATATAGTATACAGGAGAGTCGTTAGATAGTGCTTACTTTCTGTCTACAGGTGAATGGCAAACGCTCAACTAAGCTATCCTAAAAATCAGTGACCTTGAAGTGCCTTGAAACAATGACATGTTGTGTGGGTGGAGTGGAACCGGAATTCACTGTCTTGGAACACAGTATTAAGTACCACTTCCGCTAGTAAAATTACACTAAGTACTGTATTCTTTTAATGGGCTTAGGTTAAGGTTAATTTATCAACCTACAGAGCAGCTGCAGCTCTAGCTATTAGAAACTTGGTTTAATATCATGTAGGAAAGTATAAGAAATTTGACAGCAATTTTTCTTACACCCTTTAAAAGTTTGTTTAAGAAAAATAATTTTTCGGAACTTTTTTGAACAGGAAAAACACTTCATCGTCAAGGACTCAAAAATATTGTTAAACTAGCTGATGCCCGCGACTTCGTCCGCGTGGAATTAGGTTTTGTAATAATCCCGTGGGAACTCTTTGATTTTCCGGGATAAAAAGTAGGCTATGTCATTCTCCAGATCTTTATCTTTATTTCATATTAATAAGCACACATTCATTAAGCTTCATTAAGCACTTCATTAAGCGCACTCGGATAGAGATGCAACTAAAGCCGGCTTATATTATATTAAAAACAAAAATGGAATAATCTCGTGATTATTCTGTAAAGGGTTATTATAAAATTCACCATAAAAGCCTTTGATGACAAGTTGCATCGGGGCCATGTAAAATGCTGCAGCATAAAGATATTCGAACAAGATTTTCATCGCGCACTAAATAATCCCCGATAGGTATAACGTAATTTGCATTACAAAAATCGAATCCAATTTAAATAAAGCTCTGTTCATTTAAACTTTAATGCATTGTTCAATTCGAGATTTTGTTCATTCGTGATCTAGGTACACTTAATTACATTTTAATAACATCATGATGTTAGATTAGAGCACATTGTTTCAACTTATTATCGATCTAGGCTTTACTACTAGGCATAATATAATACTTAACTGTCTATATGTAACATCTATATTTGAAACACAGGTTCCAAATAGCGAATTAAGTACTGTAATACTATATCCACTATAAATCTTAACCTCTGCAAAGGAAGCTCGAATAAAATTAAACTGACCGCTAATTGACAAGGGGCCCGTTGTCCACGATAATTGCTTCTTGGAGGAAGCCAGTAGGCAGTAACACGAGAGCTACTTCTGTGACTTGTGCATTCATTTTGAGAGACTTTTTCGCAATCGACTAGCAGAGAAATAACCATGTTTATGAGTACAATTCACCAAATCAATTTAATTTAAAAAACCGGGCACTTTAAAACATCATATTTTACAAACGGATCTACAATTCGAAAAATGATGTTCCCACACCCACCTTATTTTTAAAAGACCTATTACAATCTTATTTCAACACTTTGTCCGCGTGATTAATATTTATACCTATGCCAAATTACAGATTTCTAGCACTAATAGTCTCTGAGATTAACCGAGGACGGACGAACGGATGGACAGACAGACGGACGGACATGGCGAAACTATAAGGGTTCCTTGTTTACTACGGAACCCTAAAAATGATCGTAGATAATATCCTGCAGCTGCTGCGAGCAACATAAGACAATAACTAATAAGACTTTGTAGGTCCATTAATACAGAGTAGAAGGTAGCAGAGTCAAGCGGATGTAACCGTTTGAGACGTCTTCTGCTCAATTAAGAAGCGAGAGTGTAACAAAGCGTTATCGATGTATTTTATTTTACCGCGAATGTCCACCTTCATTTTTAGTTCCGTACCTCAAAAGAAAAAAGGAACCTTAGGATCACTTCGTTGTTTGTCTGTCTGTCTGTCCTGTCTCTCAAGAAACCTATAGGATACTTTCCGTTGACCTATAATAATGAAATTTGGCAGGTAGATACAGGTAGGTCTTATAGAAAACATAAAGGGGGAAATCTGAAAATCATGAATTTGTGGTTACATCACCAAAAAAAAATTGAAATGTGTTCATGAACATATTATACCTGCTATTACACTTTCAAAGTAAGATTGCTATAGATATCAAGTGGGGTATCATATGAAAGGGCTTTACCTGTACATTCTAAAACAGATTTTGATTTATTTTTAGACATAATAGTTTTTGATTTATCGTGCAAAATGTCGATAAAATACGACTGTAGTACGGAACCCTCGTTGCGTGAGCCTGACTCGTACTTGGGCGGTTTTTTCTATAAAAAAGAAAACAAAATATAGAGCCATGAAATTGAAAACCACATTTTGTAAATAACTCTCAATTGAATTGAGTCAGCTCTTCTGATCCTCACTAAGGAAACTCCTTTCAGAAAGTAAAGAAATGCCATTTCTGTACAGGTATTTTCAAGGGTACCTTTTGGAACTTTTGTCAGTGCATCTTCAAATTCTAAGAAGTTAATGTAATGAATGTCCATTTACTGCCTTCAAAAGTCTTACAAAATTTGAAAACTTTTTTAAGTACTATATAATATGTACGACTAGCTTATGCCCGCGACTTCGTTCGCGTGGACTATACAAATTTCAAACCCCTATTTCACCCCCTCAGGGGTTGGATTTTCAAAATCCTTTCTTAGCGGATACCTACGTCATATACGATAGATCAGTGAGTCAGTCAGTCAGTCACCTTTTCCTTTTATTATATGTTTAGAAGATTCTATTAGAGTCTTTGAAGTCATTATTATTAAATCAGCAAACGTTTCAGAAAGTTCTAATTGGGCTCCAGATGTTACTTCTAGTTACTTAATTTACTTTCATAGAAGTTCTTCCTTAGTTCTATTAGCTTTATGTGACCAATTAGCAGTTAAGACGCCTAGACTATATAGCCTTCCAGGGAAAAAAGAGCATCCATGTATACCTACTTCCTTGTCCAATTATGTTACACACACGCTATCACTGGTGAAGTTTTTACACTTTTATAGAAGTGGTGTAAATGCAATTCTGGAATTGATTTACTGTTCAATTGCTTTAGAGTACGAACTTTTCTAAATTATTGATGATCAAGTGCCCATATTTATAAAAAACTTAGCGATAACACGTTGAAGGTGCCATGAATCATAATTATTCCTTTTTTTCTGTTAAATCCCTAACTAAAAGGTCCTTTAATAACCTACCATGACCTGAAGAACCTGGTAAGTTTTTCCAGTAAATCCCCTGATATTCACATTTAAGGATCCTTTAATTAGTACCCATTTCATAAATATGAAAGTGTGTTTGTTTTTTGGTTTATTGGTTTGTTGGTTTGTCCTTCAATCACGTCGCAACAGAGCAACGGATCGCCGTGCTTTTTTGCATGGGTATAGGTTAAAGACCTGGAGAGTGACATAGGCTACTTTTATCCCGGGAAATCAAAGAGTTCCCACGGGATATTTAAAAATCTTAATCCACGCGTACGAAGTCGCGGGCATCAGCTAGTATCGTGTATATTTTTTTAAGTTTAAGTAGGTACTCAAGTAGTATTTCTTTATATCTACATGTTTAGGTCGTATTGATGTAAAAACAGATTCAGTAAATACCTACTTACCTAAATATCATTTTAGATTATTCATTACTTTTGGCCACTGCCCTCATGACACCAAAGCTAAAGGCAGTGAATTTTAATTTTGAACGTTAATAAACCACAAAGGAGAAAATCCCAGGCCTGGAGACTGACATAGGTTACTTTTTATCCCGGAAAATCAAAGAGTTCCCACAGGATTCTTAAAAACCTAAATCTTGATTGATTTTTGGCATAGAGATAGTTGAAAGGACGGAAAGTCACATAGGCCTAATACTTACCTTGGAAATTCAAAGAGTTACTACAGGATTTTAAAAAACCTTAATCCACGCGGTCGAAGTCATGGGCATCAGCTTATAATCTTCATCCCTTATTATAAATGCGAAAGTGAGTTTGTTTGTTGGAGTGTTGGTTTGCCCTTTAATCGCGTCGCAACGGTGCAACGAATTGACGTGATTTTTTGCATGGGTATAGATACCTGGAGAGTGACATATATATGCTACTTTTTATCACAGAAAATCAAAGAGTTCACATGGGATTTTTACAAAACCGAATTCCACGCAGACGAAGTCATCAGCTAGTAATTAAATCATTTAAGTAATACGGATACCTATATTGAAAGTTTGCGTTCATTGTGCAATCTTTGAGTCAAAGTTGGTCTGCTTTTGTCGTGTAATCAAGATATTGGCGTTCAAAGCTTGTCAACATCCGCAAAAGTTTCAAACCGCAGGCTTTCAAAGAGATTTTCGATTTTCATTTAGATAGATGACAGAATAATGAAGCGGCCGAGACGTGAGATGTACGTACGAACTGGTAGGACGTATTACTTACTTTACTTTGATAATTATGGCTATTTTTAATTATTATCATCATCATCATCATCACCATCAACCAATAGACGTCCACGTCTCTTGTAGGGACTTCCACACGCCACGGTCTTGCGCCGCCTGGATCCAGCGGCTCCCTGCAACTCGTCTGATGTCGTCCGTCCACCTTGTGGGGGGTCTTCCAACGCTGCGTCTTCCGGTGCGAGGTCGCCATTCTAGCACCTTGGGACCCCAACGTCTATCGGTTGTACGAACTATGTGCCCTGCCCATTGCCACTTCAGACTTTTTAATTATGATATTAAGTAAGTAATGAATACGGATCCATATTCTATTATTGACTTAGGTGGGTTGTGTTGTGAGCCATCCATAACTGTCGGTTCATCAGTCCATATCAAAATTGGGAAACTATAGTAGCTATAACGTGTAAAATTTAACTCCTCACACGCTTTTTTAACTTTATGTGTCAAATTTAAGTCAAAAGTACGATTCCGGCGCTAACCCGCACCGGGTTAGCGCGGGCGCTGTGCGGGTGTGCGGGGCGTCCCCACCCCGATTGCCATGTCGACCTGTCTCGTACTATAGTTAGTACCTACCTACATTAGATTTTGATAGACTTAAAATCAGTCTATAGGTTTAATGTTTAAGATGCTCTTTTCAGTACAGTATGTTAGTGGGTGTAAATATTATTATCTAATTGCTACTTCAGTCAAAGCTAACTACAGTACGCGCGCTTTGTAGAGCGTTGGCTCTGTCTATATGACGTTTTGTCGGTCTCAACGACAGAGACAATGCTCTACAAATCCGCTATCTCCTTCTAAAGGTCGATGTACATTATTTTCTGCCGCGTACCTACTGTATGAAGATCGGTGGGTCTTGAAGTCTTCATACCTAGTTAGCTCATTGGAATGCTCGATTCGTTCAACGCAGTGTGAGTCATAGGTAGCTCTACCGACTTTGTCGTTTTGTTCTCATAAATCGTAATCGTAAAGCCTAATAGCTTTATTAAATCTTATTAGACACATTTTTTTAAATGTTCATAACGGCCACTGTGAAATTTTTATTAAGTAGGTACTAGCTGATGCCCGCGACTTCGTCCTCTCTAGTTTTCTTGCCAGACACGACAGGTAGGCAGACAGACAGACAGACAACGAAGTGATCCTATAAGGGTTCCTTTTTCATTTTGAGGTACGGAACCCTAAAAATGGAACCACTAAACACTTTCTAAACTTTTCAAAAAATTACTGATAAAAATATTTTTAAAGGAGATAGGTACCTACCAAACGTCACGTTTTGAACTCAGCCCCTTAAAAACTTAGAAATTAACTATAGCTGTATGTATCTTTGTTGTGCTTAACAGAAACTTGATTAACAAGTTCTTGACTCCCGGTGTCCTAAAGTAGACTCCCTAGGCTAGAAAAGCGCTTGGCAATACTGCCTCGATAAAATATCTTATCGATAGAACCTTACATAATAAGAGGTAGGTACTATTATTTTTTCGCATCCTATACTACCTACCTATATAAAGAACCTTAAATATACGTGAGTAAGTAAGTATTTTAGTTTGCCGGTTAAAAGTTATTCAAAACTTTGTTTTTATACCTGCGAAAGGTCCGCATCCTCCCTCAGCTTTTCGGCCATGGTCGGCTTCCTGTCAGCCACAACGAAGCTTGCGAACATCACTAACAACAACACTTTGAGTCCACCCATTTTAGAGTTTCCAACTTCACTTATTTTCACTGATAAGCACTCGCGAAATTCAATTCATCTGCTGTCACGCGCGATAGAGGTCGACGCGCGTCGGTAAATGCCGGGGTACGTTACATTGAGAGGCTATGCGTTGACGCGGCCTCTGTCTCGCTCACGCATACGTTTGTAATTTTTATAGTCAAATTGGTCATCATGTACGCTCCCCATTCAAAAATACTGGTATTTTAATAACGACTTTTGGTAAGCATATCACTCACAAAATATTGTTGTGTTTTAACAACATTTTCGTTTTTCCTCAATCAAAATGACAGCCAAGGGTAAAATTCTGAAATCTTCATTTATTATGGACTAAGAACCGGTGAGGGCTAGACCTTCGTTACCTATTTTATAAAAGCTGAAAGAATGTAAGATATAAAGTGCAGTTTTTAGGATTCCGTACTTCAAAAGGAAAGAATTAATCCTTATAGGATCACTTCGTTATCTGTCTGTCTGTTTGTCCGTCTGTCCGTCTGTCTGTATGTTGTCTCTGTCAAGAAAACCTATAGGGTACCGGAATAATACTTATTAGGTATGTCAAATATTAGGCTTTGGTGACATAGAAATGACGTAAAATCGTAGAAAAACTTGGACGATCTAACCTAAGGACGCGCCTCGCACAATGATATTAGAAGAAAATGAGGTAGATAGGTTACTTATATCAAATTCGATGTTTATTAATGGCACGCTGCGTCAGCGCCGAAAGACTCAACACACATAATCGCATAGATAGTATTTTAACCTCACACAACAGAGAGTAAAGGACGGTGAACTAATAACATCAGCTTCAGTTGCGCACGAAAAAGAGACGGTTATATTTTGCACTACCTCGTCCTGCACAGAAGAGTGGAAGAAGGACGGATATATGCCTAATAATGCGAGCGTAAAAGAGACGGGACGAGACGGTAAACTAGAAACTCCAAAGAAAAAAAAAACAGTAAAGTCTTTTCGGCTAATGCCGATTTATGCCTACACTGTAGTTGTATAGTAAAATAAAAACCTTATACTGTGGTATTTAATATATTACGAACTAGCTTTTTCCCGCGGTTCCGCTCGTTTTTAGGGTTCCGTGCCCAAGGGGTGCCAACGGGACCCTATTACTAAGCCTCCGCTGTCTGTACGTCCATCTGTCAGCGGGCTGTATCTCGTAAGCCGTAATAGGTAGACAGTTGAAATTTTCACAGAATGTATTTCTATTGCCGCTATAATAAAAATAATAAAAATTAAATTAAATTAAATAAAGGGGGCTCCCATACATGGAAAAGAAGTCGAAATAAAATTACTAAATTTTACGCGGACGAAGCCGCGGGAAGGTAGGTAAAGGAATAAAATGTGAAATGAAAATATTTTTTATTTTTGAAAATATTTACTATTACACAATCTACATACCCATAGCCAAAATTCCCTCATTGTATGAAGAGACCCAGCAGTGGACCGTAAAAAGATGTTAGACCATAGTTAATTTATCCTTCCCTAAAACAGGAAATATGCACACTATTTGAATTGTCAATACTCAGAAGAGACCTATCTGTTTATTTTATATTCTTTGATCGGAAACTTTAAAATACGTACAACGATAACTTGATACGTACTTATGGCATGTGACATAAGGTACAAATTGCAATGAGTTGCATTTTACACGAACGTGCACGAGTTTGTTATTGTTAAATAAGTGAAAAATACGAATTATATAAAAGAAATAGTTTTACTTACGAATGAAATGTGATTCCTTGACTTTTGGAAACCTTGCTTGTGTAGTTTGTGCAGAATCTCATCACACACGACGGCATTTTCGGTTGTTTTGGGAGACGAAAACAAAATACACATTACTATCAACGACGTCATCGATAGCGCGACGCCAGCGGGCGACTGAGCTCAGGTTTGCTAATTAGCTTAGTTTTAACGTGCCACTTGCGGTCCGCGTATAACGTATCTACCTATTTTCTTCTAATATCATTGGCCTCGCATGATTATTCCCCTCTGTCAATAGTAATGGATTTTTAATCCACTGCGTTTATAAACACTGTTTGCGGAATCGATTTTGTCATTGTCAGAATCGTTTTCGATGTGTGACGACGTCTTACACGCTGGGTGAAAAATGCCTGTTTGTGCCGTTAGTGAGTGCAAGAACAAATCAAACACATCAAATTTACAAAAAGATGGAATTTCATTTCATAAGTAAGTATTTTTGGTGTAATAAACGCTTTCTATAAATTAAATTACATAAATTATTATAATAAAATAACAATCGAGAACTTTACCGATTCAGTAATTGAGTACGTAATAATTCGGTAGAAACGAGTCACACTTCTCACGAGACTATATTTTGTTTTTTCTAAACAATTGCAACCCTCGTTATATACAAATTAGGTTAAAATTTGAATACGCGTGAACAGCATGAAATTACGTAGTAGTAAAAATAACACTAGTCTCGTGGGAAGTGCGGTATACTAAAGACGGAGAGCCAGCGCCCAAAAACTGTTTGAATTTACTAAGGCTAATTTTTTGCGCATACTGACCAGCTCTGTCCCCATATTCTGCTGACTAACCATTACAACTTTTATTTATATGCAATATACAAGTTATATAACAATTTTCAGCCTTAGTAAATTCATTTTATTACCTCGCAGGTACGACACCTTTGATAGCGCACCTGAGTCACTGTTCTCAGGTTCACTTGACTGACCGCAGTATGTTTGTGTACGCAACCATTCTAATGAACTATAAAAAAATTAGCCTTAGTAAATTCAAACAGTATTTTGGGCCCTGGCTCTCCGTCTATAGTATACCGCACTCCCCACGAGACTATAGTGTTATTTTTACAAAAATTTTCAGTATTAGATTCAATTGCATAGGACATAAGGTTCGATTTTTAAGAATCATGTGATAGTGATTGCGGTTCGATTATCGATATCGATGAAAACATTTTCTTTTTTCGCTACCTATACTTGTAATAAAACTGGTCGATTTCTGTGATTTCACGTACTTAATACATTTAAAAAAATATTAAAGCAACGCAATTTTAGTGATAGGCGAGAAACGGGGTAGGGTGTCTCTGAACTGGGTAATTTGTAGCTAAAAGGTGTACCTTTCTCAAGGATGAGGATTAGGTAATAATTTATCATAATCGTTTTATTTTTACAGATTTCGATATTTTTACAGAGAGAATCGCCAAGAATATACATAACATTAACCTAATGGTAAATAATGACGTGTTAAAAATAGAAGAGGCCACCGTGTGTGTTTACTAATTTAATGGGGCCGATTCTCTTGTACACAATCTCTAAACTAAACTAAATTAACAGGTCTAAATCTAGTGCTATCCTTTTCCGCAAGCAACATTATGAAAGGGATAGCAATAGATTTAGACGTGCCATTTTAGTTTAGTTTAGAGATTGTGTACAAAGGAATTAGCCCCATTTTCATAGTATCATATCTGTCTTATGGAATTTTGCTGTGGGGTAAAAGCGGCAGGTATTGAGAAAATTTTTGCATTGCTAATTTGTAAGGGCAATACGTGTAATATTTAATAACTTACATTTAATTTTTTTGGACAAAGAGTACACCATATTGGAATTACCATGTAAACCCAATGTGCAATAAATAAATGATTGATTGGAAAGAAAAAAACATTTTATTGATTGATATACCTACTAATTATGTTTGGTAGGTTTTTGCGCGGTCAGGTTTATTTTGTATTATATAATAATATAAGTCATTAATAAGCACATTTTCACTATCGAAATTTTAAATGAAAATTTCGTTATATAAAAAAATACAAAAGATTAAAAATGATATAAAATAAGTAAAAAAGTATGTGCATATTTTTTAAATAAATATATAATAAATGGGATAATTACCTATTAAGTGAGGTGAATGTATGCAAGAATACGCTACGCTGACCAAACACTGGTTTTAAGTAATTAAATACGAGTAATAAATTCTTACTTCTACTTTTGTTTCTGAAAAACTATCGATATATTTTAAAATATCGATACGGTAGCATCGCAAATCAATTTGACTGTCTTACACTCGTAATGTCTTTGTATGTTGATGTATATAACTTATTAGTGTGCGTAAAATGTAGTAGTGTTGAAGATTTAGATATGTGTGTGTTAATAATGACACAAAACTTTGTTGAGTGAGTGTGTCAAGTTGTCTATGTAGTGTTTCCTCGTCCCGCACCAAAAGTGACAGAAATTTTTATTCGTAATATTAGGCGCGTTACAAGTCCATAGGTTAGATCGTCCAAGTAGAAAAATGGGGCTACTTTAGGGCTACCTGCGTCAAATGCGTGGTCAAATGTACTAACATTGGACGCCTGCCAGTGACGTCGAAGCTTCAACGTTTTGTTAGAAGTTCCCTAACTGTCGTGAACTGTGAACTACAAGAATCATGCTTTTTCCTGAAAAAGACATGTGTCCAACGCAACGCCTTCACTGCCTTCACCACAAATCACAATACATACTTACACCGCATCTTTGAAAGTAGTAGTAAGTCACAGCTGCCGGCGCTCTAAAGTTGTTAATGACATACCGCAGGTAGTTTCTCGCTGCGCTAATAAACGTCACACAGGTTTAAGTGAGCTTAGGAGTTAGGTGAGTCTTGAGTCTTGAGCGTAGGCAGGCGTTTCACGGAGTTCCCTAACTAGGTGGGTAGTTGTCTTAAGTTTAGAAGCTAACCCACTTAACTTCCTCTCGTCCTTTAAGACGTCTTAGGACTAGGAGTACGCTGTGCGTTCCATTTTTAACTTCAAAAAATGAGGTTATGTATTTGACCCATTGACCCGTAAATATAATACATATTATTGTATGTCCACGATTATCTCGAAAATATGTAACTATCAGGAAGGTTTTACTTAGTAAGCAATAGTACATAGGTATATATCTAACATATTTAATCCTCATTATATGTACATATATTGACGAGATCGTTGCCACAGAATACTTTTTTGATCTGTAAAATATGTCCATTTCGAGATAAGGACAATAAGCACACTCAAAACTATTTGCCACCGACACAGAGTAGAGGTGTCTCTACCTACAGGAAATTACTGTTTAAAATGCGAGACCCGATAAAGCGTACCTCTATTCTTCCACTGAGTAAGATTCTGGAGCAGCAAATCTTATCGGTACATCAGGCGAAAAAAAACCCTTACAAAGCAAAATGCTAATGATGATTATGAAGACGTAAGCTTGGAAGTTGGAAATATCCATAATCCATACTAAGTAATATTATAAATTCTAAAACATGTTTATCTGTATATAATATGTTGTATTTTCACGGCCTATCCGCCTTCAAAATTCAATACCTAATGAGATTGCTTAGCTTGATGCTAGCTGAGCATAGGCATTTTATCTCAGAAAATCAAAAATTTCCCACGAGATTTGTAAAGCCATGGGACCAAGTTACATACAGCATACAAAATACAAACTATATACAAGTTACATATATTATACAAAATATATAAAAGGATGAACTGACTGACTGATATTGTCAACTTACGGCCCTGACCACGTAATCGCTTTAGGCTGGATAACTTTTTTACACTTGTTATTAATTACCGTGACGATATTAAGAGTATTGGATTTATACCTTTTATTCAGAGAGTTCGAGGTTCAATCCTTGGGCAAGCAGCGCTAAATTTTCAGTGCTGATATTGTGTGCGTTTTAGGCAATTAAAATATTACTTGATTATTTAACTTTGATTAATAATGATGATGAACGCCAATTTGCTAAATAATAAAAAGCAAGCCTGGTAAACTTGTGCTATCCAGTTAAGTCTATTTTGCGGAAAATTGCTGCTCTAGTAATATAACAACTCTCTGTACTTTACCTTGTTTTTATAAGAGGTCCATTTTTACCTGACTGGGCCATGGGCCGGCATTGAGTAGGTGACGCCGCGATATATTTTGGGAATTGATTAAGTAGTTAGAACTGTTTGATACCTTAACGGTAATTCTAGGAGACTACTCCAGTGGGGTAGGTGCCGTGGGTATTATTGAGTACAGTAAGTATGGCACAAATACATATAAACCTAAACCTAAACTATAAGCACATCTCTATAGGCCTCAGAGCCACTCAGCGGGCGATGCTTGGAATTCTTCTACGTAATGAAATCAGAAATGAGGAAATCCGTAGCAGAATCAGAGTAACCGACATAGCTAAGTTTGTGAAGCTGAAGTGGCGATGGGCAGGGCACATTAGTTCGGAAAATTAATAGACATTTCACATTGGGGTCTAATGTCTAGAATGGCGTCCTCGCACCGGAAAGCGCGGCGTCAGAAGACCCCACTACTGCTATTATGATGTAGGCATACGCTAAGAAAGGGTTTTTGAAAATTCAACCTCTAAGGGGGTAAAAGAGGAGTTAGAAATTTGTGTAGTCCACGCGGACGAAGCCGCGGGAATAAGCTAGTAATAATTATTATAAAGGTGAAAGTTTGTAAGTGTGTTTGTGTGAGTGTGTATTTGTAACTCTTTCACGCAAAAACTACTGGACGGATTTTGCTGAAATTTATAATCGAAATAGATTATACCCTGGATTAATACATAGGCTATTTTTTATCGCAGAAAATAATAAAGTTCTCACGGGATGTTTAAAAAACCTATATTCACGCGATCGAAGTTGCGGGCATCAGATGTTCAATATATTATTCAAAGGTCACCAAACGGTTATCTACAGGCTACGTGATAATCGACCGCGCGATCCCAAAGGCTTAACCACAATAAATCAAATTGGGAACTAATTGGCTGATCAATTATGATCATTTATTTAATGTAAACATATTGTTCCATTAGATCAACTTTGAGTACATAAAAGCTCTGTTACGTATTATTTGCCATACCTAGTAGGTATAACTAGTGTTTTCTTGCAACTACACACGCGTAGATTTTTTAAAATATCTCTAGATAGATTTTTCTAGATCACACATTGAATGGTTTCCTGTCTAAAAGAAATGGTTCTGTCAAATTTAAAGACACACACACGAACAGGCCCGTATATACGGGCAAACAGAAAGAGAAAAATCGAAAATTGTATTTACCATACTTGGTTTTTGTTGGGTGATCTTAGCACCGTACTCCATGCAGTCTTGTCAGTCATACCGTGTTTATGTAAATCTCGAAACCAGAAGCAAACGAAGGCGATTCGGAATAAAGCGAGCCTACAAGGCCAAGTGGAGCGCAGGGGAAAGGTGGCTAGGGAAGCAAGCTAGTAACATCCATGTAACATGGAACGATGGTGAAAGTTCCAAATTAATGATTATAATATCATAGAACAATTCGGACTTTTACTACATCTCACTTCAGATTTTGTAAATCTTAGGTTTTACTGGAAATTCCTAGGATTTACCGTAGCTCGAGCTTTACAGTAACAAACACAAGACACTTGTGTTTGTTGGTTGTACCCTTGTTAATCCAAATAATTCTATACAGCAAGATATTCAAATCACCAGCAATAGTAGGTACCTAATTAATCTCGCTTACTTTGTAAATGTCGCTTTTACTTATTTTGAAAAACAGATTCTGTGCCAAGAAATAAGATGAGTTCGTTGCTTTCAATAAATTACCATTGCCATTTGAACAAATAGAATACAAATCGACGAAATAAGGCATCCGCATAGCTTTTGTTCGAATGCCTATACAATATTCTATCCGACTCTTTTATTAAGCGTTCGAATGTTTGCACTGACCTTCAGCGATATTTTTACACGACTGCCCGAAAAAAGGAGTAAAATGTTTTACAGGGTTCATGTGTGTACATTGTACAGTACGCAGCAGAAAATAATGTACATCGACCTTTAGAAGGTGATAGCGGATTTGTAGAGCCATTGTCTCTGTCGTTGAGACCGAGAAAACGTCATATAGGTATATGAGTGATATAGACAACGCTCTACAAAGGCCGATGTACATTATTTTCTGCCGCGTACTGTAGCCTTGTAGGTACATATATAGAATGCTAAAATCATAACCCATCCTTTTGACTTAGCCGTAGTTGGGTAAAAATACAAGCTGAATTTGCATCTGTATGTAGCATAGATATTGTTTGTATGACGACTACCTAGATAGCGCAAAGCGCATTAAGGTAATGTTGTTGTAGACAAATCAATTGTATACCCGTTATAACGCGTTTGCTATTGAACAATGTGTTCGTATTTACCTCGGGGGGACAATGATGTGAAATGAACGTGAAACTCGCATTACGCCCAGCTCATTCTACTTAGACCAGCCATACACGGACAGCTTGAAGCAGTCAGGATGGACTGCTTCAAGCTGCGTCTGCGTATTAAACTACAGACTTCTACGTACGTACATATACGAACCGCTCAAGCAGTTGCAACTGCTTCGGGCGGTTGGGCGGTCAAGCAGTCGCCAGGCATACACTGACTGCTCGAGCTGTCGACCGCTCTCGCGCAGTTACCTCCGCCCGCGCTCCTCATTCCACGTCGCGCACGCTTCCCGCCCGCATTGAAATTGCTTGAAGCTTGAAGCTGTTGACTCTGACTGCAAGAGCGGTCTGTGTATGTTGATCACTGGCTAACCGCTCCAGCAGTCAGTGTATGGCCGGCCTTACTCCCCGACTACCCATAGATATACCTATAGAGTGGTAGCCGCATCCGACTACTCGTAAGTACTTGTAAAAGTTTATTCGAATAAAAAAGATTTTTATTTTATTTATTTATTTATATTTCTAGGTATTACCTATACTACCCGAACTCTAAAGGCCGTTGGATACAGACGGAGTGAATCTCATCCGAAGAATTTAGTCTCGTAACGAAAAGGCCATAAACAACACTGTTGATTGTATTTTCATTATAACGAGCTCGTATTTTCTTAACAAGCACGTTTACGTAAATATTTATTTAATCTAATATTACCCGGCCTATAAACCTAGCAAATATTTTATTTTGCTAGCTGGCTTATTGAATTTATACCTACTCCCTTTATTATAGCGAGCGCCTGCGGCATCTCACGGCTCTTTATTGCGTATCGCGTGAGAATTTCGAAAAATCCGGCTTTGCTCCTTGCATGTATATTAGGTAGATATAAAGGGAGCCTCTGTGCAAAATTTCGGCTTTCTAGGTCCAAGAGTTTGGGCTGGGTGTTAGGTAGGTATATTTTTAGTAGAATAGTTTCTGTGACTGCCTTTTTGTCTATTGGCTAACTTCTTCAGTTGTAGGTTATAAGGTCCCAAAGTAAGGTTAGGGTCGGGTCAAAAATTAAAAAATACCAGGTGTTTTCTGTCAAGAAATTTACAGTAAAACTGACCCAGAATTGAGAAGCTGGCTGTGTTATAGCCCCTGTGCCTTTATTATTTAGATACAGCTATTTTATATTCATACAGTTCTATCGGACTATGAGAGTGAGGGAACAGAGTGCTTCTGCGTTTGCACATACACCAGGGATATTATTACAGTGCAC
Source organism: Maniola hyperantus (assembly GCF_902806685.2). Lineage (NCBI taxonomy): Eukaryota > Metazoa > Arthropoda > Insecta > Lepidoptera > Nymphalidae > Maniola > Maniola hyperantus. The sequence goes on from NC_048547.1 coordinate 4,984,927, forward strand.
TATAATAATATCCCTAGCATAGTTGATAAGACTCTATCGTGCTTGGCTGCCGTAATGCCGTATTTTATTAACTTCTGGCCTCTGGGTAACTCACTGTAATATTTTGATTAAACTTTGGGACTCGTGTGGGACGAATTGCAATAGTTACCAAAGTTTAGTGTCAGATATCTGAATTAGTCTGCCAGTTCCGGTTTCACAGTTTCTGCCGTGCTATCACCAAGTTATTACAAATCGAAGTTGAGCACAGTTCAATATTTGAATTCATTACCAAACTCGATTATCACAACATTTTTCCTTGGTTTATAATTTTGTGTTATATCCGCCATATTGAATTTGTCATGACGTCACATTTTTATACCCTACGTCACTAAGATCGCTAAGAAAAGTCAACAATTACCATTAATCATAACTCATATTTAGGATTCTTCCGCAAAGCGAGTTTCGACTCGGCCGCGCGTGGGTGTTAGCTTTAACGACTAGGTACCTAAATTATTTTCCCTAACAAACTATTTAATGCACAAAATTCAGGTTAAAAACATGTAGGTAACTTGATAAGTTTTAAGTGAAAACTCTCATTCATTGAAAAACTTCTCTTGTGATATACCGCGAATATTTTTATTTGACACAAGTTACATTTCGCAATGGCTCTTAATATTATCTCAGCATCCATTCGGTTCACAAAGAGTTAGTATTGGCATCATAAATCTTTGCGACGAGAGTCGTTTAATCTAACGCTTGAGCTGAACAAGATATATAGCACCCTTAAGACTTCTACAGCATTCTTTAAAAGGATTTTTGTCCTGTATTTGGACATCTCTGACGTCAAATTATATTCGTATAGCAACCTTGTAAAAACGAAATTTTAAATAAACCTGGATCGAATTAAATGAAGTTCTTTCATCGTAATTGTTTTTCCATGAACATGACAAAGGTATTGGAGTTTCACAATTCAGAGCACTTTTGCTCCAACGCCCATTGGTTCTCGACATTGTCAATTTCATACTCATAATATGTACTCATAAATATTATGTTCTCACTTCTCAGTAATTAGGTAGGTATAGGTACCTACTTATTGTTATGTTTAATTTTACTAATAAGTAGTATTATTAACATTTTTGTTCCTTATCTAAGTTTTACTATCATTTCGACATTGGCAGAAATAAGTTACCTATATAAGTAATAAAATACCTACACTCGCGAGCAAAACTATTTAATCGCCTACTATAATTTGCTATGAGCGAACTCAAAAACTAAATAACTAATGAAGATGAATGAAAATGGCGCCATTTTAAATACCGAACGAAACTGCGTATAAAAATAGTGTACATAATGACACGATGAATATAAACTCGTTAATTAGATGCGTGTGATGATAGCCTTGGCTAATGAATCTGTGACGGCCCACTTGGCTACAGTCATGAATAAATTTAGGTAGGTAACAAACACCATAAAGCTCCGCTGGCTTACGCTAGTGACAAATCAAAAGACAATGAAAAGTAAGATCATAATATTGATTGATGAGATAAATTAACTACAGTACGCGGCAGGAAGTTAGCACAACGAACTTTAGAAAGAGATTTTGGCTTCGTAGAGCGTCGTCTTTATCACTCATACCCATATGACGTTTCGTCGGTCTCAACGACATAGACAATGCTCTACGAAACCGTTATTTTTTTCTAAAGTTTGATGTGCAAAATTTCCTGCAGGATACTGTACCACAATAGATACGGACAAATGACGCAATATTCGGAAGGCATACCTGTAGGGCAATTGTCTAAGACCTGCATCAATCATTATTACAATCTCAATTGTTTTGATTGGCTGAATTTGTACGATTCTTGTTGCAACAATACATTGTAGCCAATAGTGAACGAGCGTCAACCAATCAGAGGTGATTGCGATCGTGACATTGTAGCTGTCATTCTTCCGCAATCGCGCAGCTGGTGTAGGTACCGTGTACTTACGGAAAAACTCGAACGAGAAACAGCTTATTCGTAACGTACTCCGTAAAAGCATAGTTCGAGCCCATGTAACATGAAACTACACATTTTTAGAGAAATCTAGTAAATTACAGGCTATTATAATTATATTTGTTTCTAGTCTTGTGTCTACAAAAGCTACTCATTTAAGTTTAAGGGCACGCAGTACGCTTGATTAAAGTTGCTGGCGCACGTGGGTTTACATGTTTGCTTTTCATCTAGCATTGCATGAGAAACCCTAGATAATGACAAGACAAACCGATATAATACTTAGTTTTGAGCGTACAATATCAAATAATGAAGTAATCACCCTCCTACGTTTGTATGAAGAGAGCACCGAGTTTATCCCTGTTAATTAATATTCAAATAGAACCAAACCAAAACTTGGTAAACATGTTTTTTGTAAATGGGAGTGAGAAGGGTTTTGGCTATAGTCTACCACGCTGGCCATGTGCCGATTGGTAGACTTAATACACCTTTGAGAACATTATGGAGAACTCTCAGGCATGCAGGTTTCCTCACGATGTTTTCCTTCACCGTTAAAGCAAGTGATATTTAATTGCTTAAAACGCACATAGCTCCGAAAAGTTAGAGGTGCGTGCCCGGGATCGAACCCCCGACCTTCGATTAGAACGTAGAGCCTATAGAATATTTATTTAAGAAATATATTTCAGAAGTTCGAACAAGACCTTTCTACGCGAAGTTGCGGCATGAAGCTAGTTAGGCCTAAAGTGGTTGTATTGAATTTTCTCGGCAAGGTAGAGCTCTTCCGCTCCACAGAGCGCTCTTTGATCAGCCCGCGCGCGTCACAGGGGTAAATTGGTCAGCTTTTTACGCGTACACGACTGAAAGCACACTATAATTAAAATGTAACCGGTTATTTCACTTGTAATATCATCTTTTATAATAACATCCCGGGCATGCACCTGTAACCTATCAGAGTTAGGTACATTTTAAGTCAAAGTCAAAGTCAAATGATTTATTTAAAATAGGTAATAAATTACGCTTATTGATGGTCTGGTATGGTGTTAGATTTGTAAGATATAGTGGTGATAATTATAACGCAAACTTAAAACTAAAGCGACGAGGGTTCCAAACGCGCCCAGGTCTGAGAAGAGCCCACAACAAACTCAGCCGGGTATTCTTTTTTTAGCTTTTAGCAATTAAATATAATTTGCTTTACATTAGGTACCTATTTACAAAATAAGGGAGACAGTCAATAGAAAAATACTTATCATTAGGTACATATTGGAGACAGAGTCAAGAATCAACGTGGAATGAAAGTTAATTATGTAGAACTAAGTAGAAACATGAACAATAAAAATTAATAAAATCAAGAATTTACGAAACGCGCCGTATATTTTCCCCGAAGTAAAATCCGCAATAAAATAGCTTTCCACACGGTCTCTAGGTCAATGTCACCTTTGGACATTTTCTGCATAAAGCGAGTGTCAATAGTATCGCCTTTATTGGATCCCGTCTGCCTACATTTTACAATTTTATAGACGTATTGAGATTTTCTCGATATATTGAATACCTACTATCGTTGCAACGTTTTCGTAGAAAATAATATTTACTTACTTATTTTACCAGAAAGTTGTAACTGTAAAGAAAAAGGAAGTAAAAGTGGACAGGGAAGCACTTATCTCTGAGATCTCTACCAGTGACCCTTGGCAGTGCGAGAGGTTGTGAAGGGAGTAGAATACAACAAAGATAGAAAGTATTCATGAAAATAGAGATTATTTTGGCTATCGACTTAATATTGTATCGATAGAAAGGCAAATACATTTTATACAACCGAAAGATAATGATAATAGAAACTAATTAGTTTGTACCAGGCATCGAACCGGGACGTTTAATCGCTTGATAGCACACATCTGCCAGTAGCATAGTTAGCCACGGCCGAAACCTCCCAATACATTATAACATTAAAATAATATTATGAAAAAAAATATTATCACTATCCATAATATTATAAATGCGAAATTGTGTTTATTTGTGGCTTGTCCTTCAATCAGGTCGCAACGGAGCAACGGATTGACGTGATTTTGTGCATGCAGGGTATACTTTCCTAGTTAAAGAGTGACATAGTCTACTTTTTATCACGGAAAATCAAAGAGTTCCCTCGGGGTTTTTAAAAACCTTCAGTTCACGCGGACAAAGTCGCGGTAATTAAAAAATATATGAAAAAAAAATTATTATATTATGAAGACTCAACTTCCATTACCTTTGACAACGGAACTTTATTTATGCAGCCAAGCGTTTCAAACACCGCTTTTGAACTAATTTGCGAACAGTCAAGCTAAGCGCGTCGGTAATCGATGCCAACGAGAGGTGCTAAAGTTTCAATTTATTACTTGTAAACTAAACTCCTATTCGGTTATATTAATTTTCTTGCTATCCATACTAATATTATAATTGCTAGTTGCGAAAGTGTCTATCTGTCTGTTAGCCATTCACGGCCCATCCGTTCAACGGTTAGATACAGAGATGGCTTACATCTCGAGAATGGACATAGACTACTTTTTGTCCTGAAAAATCAAAGAGTTCCCAGGGAATTTATAAGAAAAACCTAAATTCACTTGGGTAAAATCTCGGGCATCATATTCGGTACATACTTGTAGCACATACACACATTCGGTACATATAGAGAGAAATAGGCTTCTATTTAAATCCCTACAGGTAAAGAGTTTTTAAAAAACCAACTTCCGCGTGGTCTCGAAGTAGCGAACATCATCTAGTTAGTCTCTGTATATAAAAATGAATCGCTAAATGTGTTACTGATTGCAAATCTCGAGAACAGCTGAACTGATTTCGCTAATTCTTTTTTTATAATATTCCTTGAAGTACGAGGATGTTCTTACGGAGAGAAAAATTTAAAAATTTGAATCGACTGTTAGACAGTACGAAGTTCGCCGGGGCAGCTAGTAATATAATAAATATGAATGTTTTGATATTTTGTGAACTTATTGTGTGTCAGACGTCAGTATCAGAAAATTAAACTAACGGGATGACCTCCATATTTAAAGCGTTAATATGAAATGAACACGATGATGGATGCTCAGTTTGATTAGATGCGGGTCATGTGTAAACACCTACCTATAAATAGTGAAGTGTGAACAAAGGGGATTGTTATTATACTAGTAGATAGCTTTCAACTTGTCTATTATGCGTTATTCAACTTGTCTATAACAAACTGGCTCACAAGTTTGGCGAGAGAAAAACTATGTATTAATTGGTGTACCTACGCTTGTTATAAATAAATTAAAAAAAAATGCATATAAATTTTTATATATATTTGAGTATTGAGCCCTTAAGTGTTATATACCTACAGCCTTTAGATCACGATTCTTAAGTACTTTCCTACCTTTGATACCGAAATTTCTGATGTGTATTTTCGACAGTACTTTTATTTATACATATTTATGTAAGTATAAAAGGAACTCGAATCGAAGCTGACTCAAAACACCAGCTAGGTATGCACATAGAAAACAACTGATAATGGTTAGCTCGTCAAAAGTTAGCGAAAATAAAGCACAAGACATTCCTAGGACGGTATTAGAACACAAAGACGTATTTGACCAACTCTCGCTAAAACGATCCGATTTTTGACGGAGAGAAGCATCACAAAAGACAAGCGGCAAAAAAAATCGGTCAACTACCTACCGTTGACGCAAGTAACGATAAATCGAAAAAAATCGGAGTGAAAATTACATTAATATGTATTAATATTATCACTTCTTCTCTTTAACTGCATAATAAAATGAGCTGAACAATTACTATCCAAGCAATAAAAGTTATGTGAATTTAGAAATTTCCAAAGCACTGCATGCACAAGAGTTTCAATTCTATCTGCCATCCTGAAACACTTAAGCACGATATATTTTATTGATACCATCGGAAGCTCTTTGTCTTGATTTACCTTTTGCAGTTATTATTACCAACTGCATTTGACTACAATATAAAGACTTTTGAATATCACTGAACGCAGATAGTGCATCCGTACATCGTGTCGTGAAATTTCCTTTTATAACTGAAATGCAATCTGTACAAAAATTATAATTGAACTGTCTATATCTATCTAGTATCTATGCATACAAAACGAAAAGCTGACTGAATGACTCAAATTCAGCTATTATGACGTAGGCATCCGCTAAGAAAGGATTATTGGAAATTCAATTCCTATACGGGTAAAACTTCAGGAACGAAATCGCGGGCAAAAGCTAATCTGTTTCTAATTTTGAAACAACTGCTGCTCATTTTTGATTACTTATTTACACATTAGTTTAAAAAAAAATCTCGGTTAATCCTGGTAAGTTAAACAGTTTATGGCAGATGGGGCCTTAAGTGAGTTGTTATTTACATTATAAACAAGATAAGTTTCCCAGTCAGCCCATAAGATTAAATAATAAATCCAACAATTGATTAACAGTTTACAGAGACAGACATTGATAAATAACCAGGCTAACGAACTAAACGATTCAGTACGTATAATGGAGAACTGTCAAAACAGTAGTAGTACCTACAAAATTTTTGCTCTTACAGAATTAAAATGCCTACTTAAAATAAAGAAAGCTTTTTTCACAGCTGGTGATCTGTTGCTGCTCCATGGTCTTTGTCAATGATTTCCGATCGTTTATCTTTAAATTAGTGATATCTTTGCTCTAATGATCGAGGAAACTGATGAGCCGAAAAAATTCTGAAACCATGTGATTCCTGGTTCATTTGAAAGACAAAAGAGTGAATAGAAACGCGCTAACGTCGATCATTGTCCATGAACATTGATAGATGACCGCCGGTCTGTCAGTCCACCCCGACGGATACTAATTGAAGTGAGCCAGAATATTGGAAAGAAATAGCGAAACAGTAGTGGTTAGTTGGTTACAGCACTGACCTCTACTGATACACGCTGGACATCCGATTGCCGACCTGTTTTTTAAGCAACTTGATTTTCGACATTTCGCGCTTTGGCATGTGGAGAATAAGATATTTTGCCAATACATCTCAATCCGCTAATAGATCTAGAAACTTGAGATTTGCATGTTGGTATTTCTTTACCATAGAATTACAGTTCACAACAGTTAGGAAACTTGGTACAAAATGTTGAGGCTTCACCTACATTGGCAGTCGTCAAATGTTGCTTAATATTTGACAAATGCCGATTCAGGATCAAGGAGAGTTTCCTCACTCTAGTTCACTCTGGTAGAACCACTGAGAAGATTTTGAGAAATTCCGACAGGATCTTTAAAAATCAAAATTGTGAAAGAAGTCGCCGGAATAAGCTTGTTACATATTATTATACTCAGTGAATTAAATTGTCAATCAATTTTTTTTTAAATAGAGATAGCGAGCAAATGAGCAGGCGAGTCACCTGATGTTAAGGGATTATCGCCGCCTATGAACATTTGCAGCACCAGAGGAACCGCCGATGCGATGGCGGCCCTTCAGGAATGTGTTAGTCCGCCCCTTGAATAACCCCATGTTGTAATCCAGTGGGAACACTGATGTGTGTTAATTTCACAGTTTGCATGTGCGTGGAAAGAAGGATCTGGCACAACGAACGGAAATTAATTACAAATTAGTTACTAAATACTGAACTCTAAAATACTTTGAATTTTAGCTTTACCTTATGGGACATTATTACAGGTGAACGCTTCTAACACCAAACTCGAATTAAATTGAGAGCAGGCAAGCTAAACGCGGCGGAAGCAATGCCAACAAGGGACGCAAAAGTTTCAATTATTAGTTGCCAACTTCGGCCGTCTGGCCTACTGCATTGTCAATTTGTTTATTTTCTTATATCTTCAGAGAAAGACGCTAACGGCCTAGTAATGAAACAACTAAGTATCTTACCTGTGATGTGGTACTAGATGTAGGATTATGGTAGTACATAAAGTAAAGTAGTAAAATATTTAGCAGCCTCAATAACTCATCGGTTAAGGAGCGGACTGATTTCCGAAAGGTCGGAGGTTCAAAGTTCAATCCCACCCGTTGCACTAAATTGTCGTACGTACCTACTCCTAGCACAAGCTTTACGGTTTATCCTTTTCACAACTCCTTACTAATGCAATAAATTACAAAGTATTTTTGAAAATTGACAACTCGCTAACAGCTTTTTTGCTTTACCTACACATTATGACATGGAATGATTACAAGGGTGGTGAATTTAAAGAGTATTGTTGAAACCACTTGAGTACTTAACTGTTTTACATATTATATTATGTTAAAACCAAGTTAATGGTGCCGTTCAAAAGATATAACGAATTAGATGAACAAATTATTGCACTACTTACTAAAATTATGTATAAATAAGTACATGCTATGTGATAAGGCAGAAGATAAAAACATATGACAGTAGAAGAGATAGTACTCTACAAATGTGAACCAAATGTCCGAGTTTTAAATCTTTATATATAAAAGGAAAAGGTGACTGACTGACTGATCTATCAACGCACAGCTCAAACTACTGGACGGATCGGGCTGAAATTTGGCATGCAGATAGCTATTATGACGTAGGCATCAGCTAAGAAAGAATTTTTGAAAATTCAACTCCTAAGGGGGTGAAATAGGGATTTGAAATTTTGTTGTCCACGCGGACGAAGTCGCGAGCATAAGCTAGTTAAATATATAATGTAACATATCTAAATGTTTTTGGACTAAAATATAATATGTATTATTTATGTCAAAAATGTATACGAAATGTAGAGTCCAAAGTGAAATTCAAAATAAAAATAAGTATCTACCTACAATAATATTATAATCGCTTTCCTTTATAACTTGCATCCTGAAAAGCTTTAATTTAAATATAACCGAGTAGCAAAAACGAAAGACACAGAAAACAATTTTAGTTCCAAGATGTCGAGTTCCTCTGAAAACAAACCGATTGACCTAAACTTTGAAAGCTTATTTAAAACTATTAATCGTACTTTAAGAGCAAATTTGTCTCATCCAAAGATTGTTAGGGATTTTCGATGGTTTTGGAAATTCTGTGTCTTGTACGGCATCTTTCTTTCAGTTTTTTTTCTCCTGCTGTACAGTATTTATTTCCACGATCTAAGGAATGGTGATTCAACTCAGGCTTGTGCTAACGGGATTCTCTGCGTCATTTACATTGTTGTAACTTTCAACTACTGTATAATGTTTACATATAAAAATGTACTCGAAGACCTGATCGATAAAATGAACATCGATTACCAACTCGCTAAGAATTACTCAAAGAAAGAGCAGAAAGTGGTTCTGAAATTCGCTCAAAAAGGCCAAGGTGTTGCAAAATTTTGGCTGATAGTAGGTACATGCGCCGGCATTTTGTTTATAGTGAAGCAAGTATTCCTAACGATTTATTATACGGCCACTAGTGGATTTAGATTTATTCATCTTTATGAATTAACTTATCCCGACGTGGTGGAAGAGATGAAAAATGATTTAATAGTTTACTGTATTTTGTACATATATTTTCTGTTTTATGATATTTTCGCTGCGATAATGTTTATTGGGTTTGCGCCAATGGGGTCCATATTCATGCTTCATGCTTGCGGACAGCTGGAACTATCAAAGAATAGAATTCTTGCAATTTTCAATAAAAACAATTCCTCTGATGAAATAAACAAAAAACTAAGGGACGTAGCAGAATTTTTGAATACTACGTATAGGTATTTTACTAATCTTCTTTGGAATATTTTATTAATAATATTAATAATATTAGGTACCTATTCAGAGTATGATTTCATGTGTTTTTAGGTTCATAGATAGCATTCAGATTAGTTTTAAAGTATTGTACGAGCTGACTCTCAAATCCACTACAATTGTCGTACCGATTACATTTTACCAAATACTGGAGGTATGTAATAAAAAATTGAAAAATAAATCTTCAAAAAAACCACTAAATCAATTTTATTCGTCTTATGAAGTCTGACACCCATAGGTGATTAAAAATGTATGTAGGTTTGGTTTTGTTTTCACCTACCTATTGGTTTAGTATATATATCATACTTTCTTACTAAAGAAAGTATGAACACAAGGAAAAAATATTGTTATACTTTGTAGGAGCATTTAAAATGTTTTAGATTTTTTAAACCTTTTCTTATATTTTTATTTTTAAAAGCTCACGTCGCGTTGCTCTGTTATTTGTCACAGGCACTTACGGATTGACAATAATAATTATATTAGTAACATTAACTAGTCTAAGTCTAAAATACATAATCAATGAAGCTGGTTAAAAGCTACTGAATCTAAGTTAAAATTGATCCAGTGATCTCGTCGAAATTGATGTAGATACATATTACATACATACCTACATAAATAATCGGCATCGAATCTTTTCTATTTTGAAGTCGGCTAGAACATCATTAATACTTACTCTTTCTGCATACAAAAAGAAATAATTAAAAGGAAAAACCAATTCAATAATATTATCCATACCTATTAGTAGTATTATAAATACGTAAATAGGTCTATCTGTCGGTCTGTCCAATTTTCATGGGTGGGTAGGTACAGAGAAAGCTTGAATCGCGGAGACTTTTGGCTACCTACTTTTTATTTTATTATATAACTAGATGATGCCCGCGACTTCGTCCGCGTAGATATAGGTTTTTAATCCCGTGGGAACTCCTCCATTTTCCGGGATAAAAAGTAGCCTATGTCCGTCCCCGAGATGTAAGCTAACTCTATCCCAAATTTCATCAAAATCGGTTGAACGGTTGGGCCGTGAAAAGCTAGCAGGCAGGCAGACAGACTGACAGACACACTTTCGCATTTATAATATTAGTATGGATAATGTAAAAACAAACAGCTTATTATACGACTAGATAGATAGATACGACTAGACTAGAGAGGCAGGAATAGACTTAGATGAAGCTAATTTAACACGATTTCACAAACAGACTTCCTGGAAAACAAAATATTACGTGATTTTAAAAACCTAAACCCACGCCAATGAAGTCATGGGCATCATTTAGTGTTAAAAATTGTTATATTTCGCTTTTCAAAAAGGGGGTGATTCTCAAATCGGCCCGTTTTTTTTTTAATGTATGTAGGTACACCGATTTGCAAATTATTTTTTCAGTCGTTCAAAAAAGACGACTTTAGGGTGGAATTCATAACAATAGTCGTTGGAGGAATTACGTTGAGCAGCATTCCTTGTTACTACAGTGACGTACTTCAGGAAGCGGTAAGTACATATAAGTAACGTGCCAAATGCCTGCATCTAATTATCAAGTAAAATATCAAATATTCTTCTCTACATCAATACGGAATACCCATATTATATTATAAATAAATAAATAAATCTTTTATTTCAGACCACAGTAGAGTCCATATTAAATTTAAATTTAAATTTACAAACGTTATATTTACTAGAGTTAATGTGTTAGTAAGTATACATTATAAATTATACAAAATTTTAAGTCTCTACCTATTAGGGTTCACGAGATACAGTCCACTGACAGACAAACGGACGGCCGGACAGACGGACGGACGGACGAACGAACATGAAATTTTCAAAAAATATGTATTTTTTTGGTATTATTTTATTGGTATGGCCTTAGTAATTTTTACAGAAAATTTGCAAGTTATTCAAAGAATTAAATTTAAAAATCGAAAACTTGTACAGTTTTTGGGCTGTAATTTTAAAATTCTTGAAGATTTTTCTTGTTTTATAACTGTTTATTATTAACAAGAATATGTACTAGCAAGAAATTAAAAAAATCTGATGAAATACATTGTTCCTTTTTTTTATAAATTTTTAAAGTGGCAAACACCCCTTTACCAAGAAAAAAATAAAAAAATGAATAACTCGAAAACGATACACTTTCGCATAAGCACTTTAGGGGTCCTTTGATAGCTAATGTCCTGTACTATAACCCCTTAACGGGATCGTGTCTATTTTCCTGTAACCCTGTATATATCAGTACCCATATTATAAATGCGAATGTGTGCTTGTTTGTTAGTTTATTGGTTTGCCCTTCAATCACGTCGCAACGGAGCAACAGATCGACGTGAATTTTTTGCATGGGTATAGTTAGACCTGTAGTGTGACATAGGCTACTTTTTATCCCGGGAAATCAATGAGTTCCCACGGGATTTTTAAAAACCTAAAACTTTTTAGGGTTCCGTACCTCAAAAGGAAAAACGGAACCCTCATAGGATCACTTTGTTGTCTGTCTGTCTGTCGGTCTGTCAAGAAACCTACAGGGTACTTCCCTTTGACCTAGAATCATGAAATTTGGCAGGTAGGTAGGTCTTATAGCAGATATTCGGGGAAAAATCGAAAAACCGTGAATTTGTGGTTACATCACACAAAAAAATTAAATTGTGGTCGTGAACTAATAATTAGTATTTTCAATTTTCGAAGGAAGATAACTATATCAAGTGGGGTATCATATGAAAGAGCTTCACCTGTGCATTCTAAAACAGATTTTTATTTATTTTTATGCATCATAGTTTTTGAATTATCGTGCAAAATGTCGAAAAAATACGACAGTAGTACGGAACCCTCCGTTGGCCGGTTTTTTGAGCAGTACCTACCTCGTGTAGTAACAATTATTTTTCTTTCCACTTTATATTTTACAGGGTGAAAAATTAAGAATGGCGGTTTATGTATGCGGTTGGGAGACGCATTGGGAACGCAAATCGCGGACCATGATTCTTATGCTGTTGCTGCGCACGTCTCGTCCTGTCGCTATACGCACCATGTTCCAAGACGTTTGCCTCCATGCTCTCACTGATGTATGTTGTTTTATTGATCTTGTTATATACCTAAAGAGTGCCATCTAATCTAAATCAGCCTGTGCTGTCCCACGTCTGGGCAAAGGCCTCCCTCCGATCCTTCCACCATTTCCTATTTCGTGCTTCTTCAGGCCACGTAACTGTAAAGTTATCTGAATCATCACGCCAACGTCGCCTCGGCCGACCACGCTGGCGTTGATGATTCTGGGGCGTCCAAAAAGAAGAGTGCTAGATAATCTTTATTAATTGACGACCTCCCTGGCGCAGTGGTGAGCGCTGTGGTCTTATAAGTGGGAGATTCCAGTTTCGATTCCTGGCTGGGTAATTTTGGAATAAATAATTTCTAAATTGTCTTTGGTTTGGCCTGGTGGAAGGCTTCTGCCGTGGTTAGTTACCTCCCTACCGCTAAAGGCGTGCCGATGGTGGTACGATGCTGTGTAGAAACCGATAACAATCGAAATTTCACATTTCTTTCGGTTTTCTAACGATTTTCCAACATTGATATGGTAAAGATAAGTAATATAGGACTTCATGAACACCTTCAGGCTCCACTGTTATAACATAGGGGTTAAAAGCCTCTCATGCCAGTGTTAGTCGCAATGTCCGCTACCCGAATTACCTGAACAGCACAAAGGCTACCTTGTTTATGTTTGTCCCTACATTACAACAAAGACTATACGAATGGGGTTGACTCTAGGTACAGTGTTTCTATTCTATAAGTTGTACGCAAAGCTCTAAGGAAATATCAAAATATAAGTAAACTAGCTTATGCTCGCTACTTCGTCCGCGTGGACTACGTAAATTTCGAACCCCTATTTCACCCCTTTAGGGGTTGAATTTTCAAAAATCCTTTCTTAGCGGATGCCTACGTCGTAATAGCTATCTGCATGCCCAGCCCGATCCGTCCAGTAGTTTGAGCTGTGCGTTGATAGATCAGTCGGTCCGGTCGGTCAGTCAGTCAGTCAGTCAGTCAGTCACCTTTTCCTTTTATATATTAAGATAAATAATAAATAAGTGAAGTAATAATTAGTAAGTGAAGTTATATTAGGCTAAAATACTTGTATTTGCAAAGGCAAAAATATATTAACTTTATTAAAATTTCTGTAAATGTTTAGAGAGTTCAAAGTCCTTCCACAGAACAAAATAATGTTTATTTTTGTTGAATTCATTATACTCTAGATTTGGAAAGAAAGAGAAAAATCTTTTGACTTGTATCAAATAAGACCCACACACAGAAGACTTCGAACATTTACCTACAAAGTAGGTACCTAGGTGTGTACTGTACCTACTATGTGTGTTGCACCTAGATACATAACTGATCCGAAATAAAATTTCGATAGTACCTTATTTTTCGATTTTTCGATTTTATTAGCAGTAGTGTACAAATGTTCATTTAACGATAATACCCCTCTATATTTCAGGTTTATCATCAAGCGTACGCGATATTTAAGGTTCGTACGCACCTAAGCGGCGCGGCGCGGCGCTTCAGTGAGCTTCACGTCGCGGCACAGAGCTTCAAAATATCATTTCTATCATTTTGTATGGCGCATATCGCACTAGAGCGGCGCGGCGCGGCGCTTCACCGCGCGTTGCCGCGCGGCACGGCTGGAGAGAATATTTTGAAGCGCACCGAAGCGACGCGCAGTGCAGTGACGCTAGTGCGACATACCCAGCGGCGCGGCGCGGCGCTTCAGTATGCGTACGTCGCTCGAATAAGATACACGCGCATCTTGTTAGGTATTTAAAGTACAGGCAAGAATCGGCAAGATAGACCTCAAAATAAATAACGTAGGTTTAATTTTTGACACATGACGTGTTCCCCATGCTCTTAGAAGTATATCCTCAAAGGTCCCAACCCCTAGGATGTCGGCTTCCCCCCTTCCCAGTGTCTAAATGTATAAATGTCTCTCCGAGCGTTATGAGAAAACATCAATGGTAAAAATAATCCTGATTAAATAACTATAATATATTATGTACATATTATACCTACCTACTTCATCTAGGTAGAATTAATAGTTTCGGAAATATGCCTACCTATTGTTGTACTTGTGTTTATATTATACTAGCTTATGCCCGCGACGTCGTCCGCGTGGACTACACAAATCTCGAACCCCTATTTTACCCCCTTAGGGGTTGAATTTTCATAAATCCCTTTTTAGCGGATGTCTACGTCATATTAGCTAGTTAGCTAGCCAGCATGCCAAATTTTAGCCCGATCCGTCAAGTAGTTTGAGCTGTGCGTTGATAGATCAGTCAGTCAGTCACCTTTTTCTTTTATATAGGTATTTAGATATAATATGTACCTGTGTTTACCTGCCTATTTTATATATTCTATTGCACATAAAACAAAGACATTTTGCGAAAATGCTTTTTCTAATGTAATTTCCACAGAACCTAAGGGACTAGCTGATGCCCGCAACTTCGTTCGCGTAGATGTAGGTTTTTTTAAAAATCCCGTGGAAACTTTTTGATTTTCGGGATAAAACTAGCCTATGTGTAGGTACACATAGGCTACTTTTATCCTACAGGGTATAATCTATCTCAGGTATATAGGTACTAGTAGGTAATTCCCGGAAATGTGCTCACCTATAGAAAAATCTAAATCCACGCGGACGAAGTCGCAGGCATCATCTAGTTGCATTTTTGCATTTTTTTTTAGATTTTTAATCCCGTGTGAACTCTTTGATTTTCCGGGATAAAAAGTTGCCTACCTCTGTCAATTCCCGGAATGAAAGCTACCTCTGGTCCAAACTTCATATAAATGGGCCTTTAACAATCCTGTGGAAATTCTTTCATTTTCCAGGATAAAAAGTAGCCTGTCCTTCCCCGGGATGTAATTCAACTTTGTACCAAATTTCATCAAATTCGGTTAAGCTGTTGAGCCGTGAAAAGCTAGTAGATAGATAGACAAATACACTTTTGCGTTGATAATAATATAAGTATGGATATGCATAAATATTTTTTTATAATTTCCATAAAAACTATCATCATCATCATCATCATCATCAACCGATAGATATGTCCACTGCTGGACATAGGTTTCTTGTAGGATTATATTACCGACCTGTGTGGTATACCTATTGTTTCTAATGTAATTTCCACAAAAACTATTAGGCAATAGCATAAAGAATTTTGTCTTCGACATTCTGAAGTAAATGTGAAATGGTACAGAGTCATTAAGAAGGCGAGGAAACAAAATGTGATATCCTTCTTGATATCGTGACTTTGGTATGTCAGCAATCCATTTCTTCTTCTTTTTTAGGGTTCCGTACCTCAAAAGGAAAAACGGAACTCTTATAGGATCACTTTGTTGTCTGTCTGTCTGTCTGTCTGTCTGTCTGTCTGTCTGTCTGTCTGTCTGTCTGTCTGTCCGTCTGTCTGTCAAGAAACCTACAGGGTACTTCCCGTTGACCTAGAATCATGAAATTTGGCAGGTAGGTAGATCTTATAGCTGACATTTGGGGAAAAATCTGAAAACCGTGAATTTAGGGTTAGATCACACAAAAAAAATTAAATTGTGGTCATGAACTAATAATTAGTATTTTCAACTTTCGAAGTGAGTGACTATACCAAGTGGGGTATCATATGAAAGGTCTTCACCTGTACATTTTAAAACAGATTTTTATTTATTTTTATGCATCATAGTTTTTGAATTATCGAAATCATACGACTGTAGTACGGAACCCTCATTGCGCGAGCCTGACTCGCACTTGGCCGGTTTTTTCTCTTCGATAATTCGTTCTTCTTCTGCACAACAAAGAAATAATAATCAAATCCTCTTCACTGTCGCTCATCTTGCGACGTTGTTGCTCGTACGCGAACGGGTGTAAAAGTGACGCGCAAGTGACGCGAGCTGCCGCGTACTGAAGTTGTAGTGCGGTAGGCACCGTCGAGCGGCCTGAGGTGAAGCGTTCTGCAGTCGGACTGAAGCGCCGCGCCGCGCCGCTCAGGTGCGTACGAACCTTTAATGTGTTAAATGCAGCTTGGAATTGAGCCAAGTAGCCCATTAACCCTCTTAATGGCAATTTTTCACACACATGTTGTAACATCACGTATATCTACACCATATTGTTACATATTCACGCTTTTTCCTCGTTCAGATTACATCTACCGTAGACACGTTTAGACGACCTAACATAATCGTAGATCGAAGTCGACGCAAATAGAACACAGTATCCGTAGTATCAGATTTTACGTCTCACCAAACGTTGCTAGAATTCGAGAATCGAAACAAAATAACATCAAAGTAAAATGGACCTAAAGAGCCTTGAATTGAAGTCAAAATTTCAATGCCACTGATTTTAATTCGCAACGTTTCCGCTTGGAGCGCTGGCTGTAGATGTGTAGACAAACTTGAGCTTTAAAACAAGGCATTTAAGATCCAGTTTACTATAACGCGCAAGTGTTTCGACTCTCGAATTCTAGCAACGTTTGGTGAGACGTAAAATCTTATACTACGGGTACAGGACATTTAAATACCTACCTACTTACTTTAAATTTAAGTATCTACCATGTAACAAAACTTGCACAACTTCTTATAATCACCGTCTAAAGTTGGCGGTCTTAGCGTCTTATTAGCTCTTATACCTATACTGGTAAGTTTACAGGAAACGAGAATACTATGAAAGGAATAAAATAAGTAAGTACAAGATAATTGTGACGAGATGATAGACGTTTTTATTAAAATATATTCTTCTCCGGTGGAATAAAATTCATCGCTTAGCTTTATTATGTTTTTCTGACTCACTGAAATAAATTTGAAAATAATTATCAACTCGTGTTTTATTTCGCCCTGTTCTGAAATTGTTACGCTATTTATATGAGAAGCTCTTTCCCTGTAACTAATTGCTTTGAGTAATATTATGTACTTAGGTACTTATTTTGACTTCTAGACTTGTCCTTACACAAGTTTGTTTTTTTTAAACTTCAAAATAATACCTACTATTAAAGATCATGTAAATTATTTTTGTACTATTAAACTATTCGTTGTGGTACTACTATACTATTAGTTAGGACATCCGCCTTCCAATCGGAGGTCGGTGGTTCGATCCCGGGCACGCACCTCTAACTTTTCGGAGTTATGTGCGTTTTAATTAATCAAATATCACTTGCTTTAACGGTGAAGGAAAACATCGTGAGGAAACCTGCATGCCTGAGAGTTCTCTATAATGTTCTCAAAGGTGTGTGAAGTCTAGCAATCCGCACATGGCCAGCGTGGTAGACTATGGCCAAAAACCTTCTCACTCTGAGAGGAGACCCGTGCTCTGTAGTGAGCCGGTGATGGGTTGATCATGATGATGATGATGATGAAATTATACGTTTGAACTAATTATTATTGGGATTTTTCCCGGACTATAATTTTTTTTCAATTTTCGATCATACTTGTCCTGACTGACTTATATATCAAGGCACAGCCTAAACCGCTGGTCCTAGAGATATGAAATTTGGAGGGTGTGTTCTTTATAAGGAGTAAGGTATCTATCCACTAAGAAAGGATTTATCAAAATTTTACTGACTTTTATTGTTGTCAGGTCAGATAGTTTATTATATAAAGTGACAGCCATACAATAAGAATTGCGGGAACATATCTCTAGTCTTCGCCATGAAAAGATATGAAAATGTAATACTTAGTTGAAAATGAAAATTTTTACAAAAAAAATAAAAACCGACTTCGTTACATAAACACTAAAAATTGAAAAATAATTTAATTTATTACCGAATATATTATGTATACAAGAGTTATTATAGTTCCATAATAATACTTTTTGGTGCCGGTGCCAATTAGCTTTAGCTGCGCGAATCGTCTAGACTTCATATTTTTATGGGACTCCACAATGGCACCTCATTGGCACCGACCCCAAAAAATATTATTATGGAACTATATTAACTCTTGTATACATAATATATTCGGTAATAAATTAAATTATTTTTCAATTTTTAGTGTTTATGTAACGAAGTCGGTTTTTATTTTTTTTTGTAAAAAAAATTTATTTCACAATTTTTAGTGCCCCATGGAATTATGCTATGACTGGTTAAAAATCTACTGTTTACTAAGCTATTACACTGATCGCGAACAATTTACTCTTATCCGTTGAGGAGTTCCAGTATCTATCTTCGAAGATGTTCATCAGATCTTCACCAAATTGAAATGGGACCAACTTTGAAGTATACCCTTTTAAACAAAAAAAGAATTTTCAAAATCGGTCCAGGCGTTTTTGAGTAATCGGGGAACATACATAAAAAATAAAAAATAAAAAAAAGATTCCGACGAATTGAGAACCTCCTCTTTTTTTTGAAGTCGGTTAAAAATGAAAATCAAGTTTTTACAAGTTACGAGAAGGAACGTAACGAATAGCGACTACGCTGAACCCTAAAAATGCTGCGCTAACTGATTTTGTATTCAATTGACGGGGTCAGCAGGGAAGTAGTTACTCACGAATTTCAATGAACATTTGTATTACCAATTTGAATACTTAATGAACAAAGACATTTTTTGTAATATAAAATCTTTGTTTTAATTTCAAAGTTAAGCTCAATTATTACTATTTTCATATCTTCCTTGATTGAATGTTACCATTTCAAATCAATTATTAGTTATTATACCAATAGGCTTTCACCATCTTTAACGTCTTAGAATGCATTTGATCCGGGGGACGGGCACAGGCTACTTTTATCCCGGAAAATCAAAGAGTTCTCACGGGATTTAAAGAAAAACTTGATCCACTTGGACGAATCGTCTAGATTCTAGTCCCTTATGTATAACTTAAAAGGTTAAGGTTAGGTTAGGTTAAGGTTGCCGCCCATCGATAATTAAGTTACATAACATGTTTATCGATTAATATTGAATGGAGTTTTTTGACAAAAACAACGTTACTAGGATAAATATATCGGTGGATAAATCTTAAAGATAAACTGAATATAATAGAAAATGGACGTAAAAGTATTCACAAATAAGGTTTATAAAATACGTAGATATATTACGAAAAAGGTATATATTATGTGAGCCCAGTGTAAACAAAACAAGTTTTAAAAATAATATTCGTCGAATAGGTAAAGTATTTATTGAATATCTTGTATATTTTCATTCAAAATATCAAACCGACGACGACGCGACGGCTGCGAGTATTACTTTAAAACCAATACATATCGCACGAGCTATAGGGCGGGCGGTGGAAAGTCAATTTGGGTCAACCCCGAGAGAGGCTTTACTTTGTGTTGCTTCATTTGTATTCCGGAAAGGATATGCATTGCGAATGTTTGTTGTGTTTGAATTACATGATAATTACTTATTGGTTATAATCCGTGCACTGCATTGTTGTGTAAGTTCCGCAAATTTCTATTGCGCTGGAACCATGTCTCATTAACATCGAATTGACGTCATTTTAACGTCAGCCAAAAATATACCATCAGCTCGAAACTTCAGTCTAATGCTGACGTCAATAAAATGGCGGCCACACGCATTAGCAATTTGTGGGACTTATAACCCTCGTGAATATTGATTTGCATTAAATTTTTTAAGTGTGTATATTTTTTACTTCTTTAGCTTACACTTTCTAAGACTCTTTTGTCTATGACATCCATGTCTGAAATGGCCAGCCACACATCATCATCATGAATTGATAGACAACGACGACATAGATCTCTTGTAGAGACTTCCACACGCCACGATCTTGCACCGTTTGAAACCAGCGGCTCCCTGCGACTCGCCTGATGTCGCCCGTACACCTAGTGGGAGTCTTCTAACGCTGCGTTTTCCGGTACGATGTCACCATTCCAGTACTTTGGGGGGTCCCAAAGTAATGGAATGTTGTGGAACGTCTATCGGTTTTTCGAACTACTTATATGACCTACCCATTTCCACTACTGCTTCGCCACCTGCTGAGCTATGTCGGTTAATCTGGTTCTCCTGCGGATCTCTTTCTGATTTGATCACGTAAGGATGACGACTCCAATACAATCAATAGTATCTCAAGTAAAACAATAGTGTAAATACATCTGCCCCAATTATATCACAAAAATTGTAATACTAGGTAGGTATATTCTTATATAAATTTTAGAGTAAAGTATACCTATTAGACACCTTGTCGGTTTTTAAAATCAAACAGCGCCGTCTATATTATGACAGATAGGGTTGGGTCGCCTGACGCCTCGCCTTATTGCGTCTAACCTTTTAGTGCTGACTCACGGTGTGACCTTACATCAAACAAGCCCTGCTATCAATATATTTTAGAAAAGTATAGTCTGGTAGGTATCTGAAGCGCATGTTTAAAAAAGCTCTTATCCTACCCCTTGTTTATTACTTAGGCAGTTTTGTTTATTACTTTACTATAGGCAGCTTTGTCCTCCCTCCCCCCCCCCCCCCCCCCCGCCATAAACCTCGATTTTATTTTTAGGTATAGCAAAAATTAACTAGTTTTCAGTTTTTTAGGTACATATTTAAAACGTCAATTATCATAAACTTTACATCTTACAGTTAGTTACATCGTGTTCGTAACTTCGTAGGTACCTATCTGTTAGATCAAAATGGTAACATAATGCTATAACTGAGGATAAAAGCATTTGGACATGGATAACACATATTTCGCATTTACATAGTAAGTAAGTATATTTAATGAAATATGCAAATTTTCTTAATTTAATTATTAAACAGTTATTGAATTAACATTTTGTGTGTAATACTTATAAAGTATTTAATTAAATTGAAATCAGGTTTACTATGAATTCATTTACTCTTATTATGATGAATAGGTCTACCAATCCGCACTTGGCCAGCGTGGTAGACTATGGCCAAACTCTTCTTAGAACAAAAAGGGTGATAGATGATATGGGTTCGATCCCAGGCACACACTTTTAACTTTTCGGAGCTATGTGCATTATCTATGCAATGAAAATATATCACTTGCTTTAAGGTGAAAAAAACATCGTAAGTAACCCTGCATGCCTGAGCGTTCTCCATAATGTTCTCAAATTTTGTGAAGTCTGCTAAAAGCACTTGGCCAGAATGGTAAACTTTGGCCAAACCATTCTCATTGATTATACGAGTATAATGAGAATAATAAGCTAACAATATAAGCTACTTATTTAAATAAATATTTTAATTTGTTCTGTGTAATTTGTAAATATAAAATTAGTTTTAAATCGATAAAGATGAAATGAAGAAAGATAATGGTCTATTTTACTAGCAATAAAATTGTACTGATGAATTTTTAATCATCATCATCATCATCATCAGCCTGTGGACGTCCACTATTGGACATAGGCCTTCCCTAAAGAGCGCCACCACACCCGGTCCTCAGCCTTCCTCATCCAGCCACTTCCCGCCAGCCTCCCGCTACCGTGGACGGGAATAGTAGGGCTGCCGGGGACTGGGGGCCATTGTGTATTGTCGCTACTCATTGGGAGAATATGCCCATAATGACCACGCTGGGCAGGCGTGTTGGCCATCGCAGTCCTAGACTTGCTTTCGCTGGTGTTGCTGCTGCCCGACACCAGGCTGTGTCATTTGGTCAAGTCTAGCTACTTGGAAATGGTTATACCGCCATTTGTCGGTCGCCAGAGCCTCATTCGTTAATCAGCGGGGGGCACCGCGGGCAGGTGAGGTTGACTGTTGGAGCGCTAAGGTGGAAGTGCACTCCCTTACCTCCCATATTTTTTTATAATACCTATAATAAATGTTTAATATAAAGATAATGAGGTATGTTAATTTTGTACTCCTGTGAAAGGTACGATGAATAATTAATTGTATAGGCTTCGCCGTTTAAATAAGTTTAACAAATACAAAACCGTCCGTATAATGTCCGTATATACTCTACAGTAAGTATTAATTTAATTTCATTTTAATCTCACTGGGTATAAACAATAATTACTGTTTACTGAATTGGAATTTGAATGAGAACAACGCACATGCTTAGTTAAGTTTATTCGGCGGACAAAATAATTATTATTATCGTTCTAGGTACATCGTGTTCTCCAAAATAACATGTCCATTCAATGTTGGTCCATGTCACAGTTCTAAACTATATTCAAATAAAATTATATAAGTACGTCATCGTACATTATAAACTATGAACAATTCGATCCATTTCCGCCTGCAGAAATATAATCATGAAAATCAAAGTTTCAGACTACGTTTAGACTGCCAGGTGCAAATTAGGTATCATTTACAAAAAGAGTCCAATCCTTACCTTAATTATTCACCGGATTACCCGGGTATAACATATTAACGGAAAGAACTACTTCCGAACAATTAGGAACACGACCATGCAAAAAAAAATTGTTGAACAGGGTTTCAGATTTAAAATTTATTTTTCCAGTGGACGCAAAAATATACTAACAAAAACACGACAGAGAAAGCTGTGTCGTTTCCGAAAGCTGCTTTGGCGGACGTCGCTCGGGCAGTGTGGAACATAATGTAATTCTGGGCACTCTCCGTGGCTTTAGCTAAATACAAGTTTCTTTTTTACTTGTATGATGTAGTATATCTATGGAACTGACTATACTGAGCTGTCAAACGCTATAGCTTCCAGGTAATCAGGCATCTTTAAATAATTACCGGAACAATCGCATATATTGTATCTATAATCTATATAAACAATTCTTAGCAAATCTAGACATTACATTGGCCGGACCTTTTGTGGCGCCCTCTGAGATCAGTTTTGCCTGTGTATTCCAACTTGGCGCGAAGTACCTACCAGTTGAAATGTTACCGTTTACTTATATCCAATTTTTTCAAGTGCTTGTTAACAATCTAGAGAGTAGATGCGAAGAAACTGGAAATGCCCTAACGTTGCCGAAGCTTCAATAAATTTTGAACAGTGTGCTGGAAACACGAACGCATACCGCACTTGTATTCTGTACTCTGAGCTTCATGTATTTATTGAAGCAAGGAAGACGGCTTTGTGAAGCTTTGACTGGTAAATAAATCTGAAATCCCCATAAGTACATTGTGAGGCACGTCGCATGACTACTTAGGTAAATTCGCATTTTGAGAAACTGAACTTCGATTATATTTTAGTACATTATAATGAATAAAAAACCGACCGACCGAATCAGACTCGCGCACCGATGGTTTCATACTACAGTCGTATTTTTTATGCATAAAAATAAATGAAAATCTATTTTAGAATGTACAGGTAAAGATATCCTTTCATATAATACCCCAATTGGTATATTAATCTTACTTTGAAAGTTGAAAATACTTGAATTGAATAATTGAAAAAAATTGTTAATGAACACATTTTTTTTGTGATAATAACCACAAATTCGCGGTTTCAGATTTTTCCCTTGCGTGTGCTATAAGACCTACCGATCTGCCAATTTCATCATTCTAGGTCAACGGGAAGTATCCTATAGGTTACTTGACATACGCGACAGACAGACAACGAAGTGATCCTATAAGGGTTCCGGGTTCCTTTTTTCTTTTGAGGGACGGAACCCTAAAAAGTGAAGCTAAAAAAATTATACCCTAAAATATATTTAAAAACTTAACATTGTTAATTTCTAGGTGAAGCCTGCGACTGCTTCTGCGTAAGTTTTGATTTTTTTTAATTCTGTGGGAACTATTAGATTTTTCGGGATAAAAATAAGCCTACATCTATCCGTCTCCGGCATGTGGGCTATCTCTGTACCATATAGAGTGCACTGCATATAGATGATGTCCGCGACTCTGTTCACATGGAGTTAGGCTTTTTTAAACACCGGGTGAACTCTTTGACTATTCTGGACAAATAGTGCCTATATTTCCATCCTTTGGAATACCGTTTGCCGGCACGCTACTGAGCACGGATTTAGGCCATAGTCTGCCACGCTGGCCCCGTGCTGATTGGTGGTTTGTGCGGTTTAATAAATAATATTAGACATTTAAAGTTTTATATTTTAAACTTTCGTTTATATTTTGGATGTAGTGAGCTTTGCGAGTCACTGAAATAATATTCCGGCCGGAAACCTTATCACAAGTTTAGATTAGTGTGAAAATTAATTTACCACTCGGCAATTTTGAACTACCTACGCTCAATTCGTAATGAACTGTATTGACTCGTAGTTAACTAATAACTACGAGAGCTAACTCATACGTAGAAATAATATGAAACTTTTATAATTTTCATAGTGTTGCCTACGGTTGTCTATAGTATTTATAAATTTATATTTTGTGCCTACAGCATGATTTTGTCTCGGCCGCAAGATTGGTGCTTCCATTGGTAGCGTGCCGCATTATTACATCAGCGTCTACAACAGAAAACCATTAGGATACCTAGCTAATCTATGTATTCCTGAATTCTTCATAATATCGGCATCCTACGTACGAAGATTTATTTCGAAGATAGTTTACATTATTGTGTCGTACAGAAAAACGATGAAATGACTTATATTGTGCTTCAGTGGGTATAATGTACTGCGGTAATATAAAAATCGACGTCTGTGACTATAGCCAAGACCCTTCTCATTCTGTGAAGAGACCCAAGCTCAATAGTACCTATAGTAAGTAAGTAGTTGTTCACGTGAAATATGAAGATATTTATAACGAGTAGATATCAATTATGATAGTTTAAAAGCTAAAATTGATTAAGTACCTATCTGAAAAATTATGATATGATTTTAACTGAAAAGCTTTCACAGCGACGTCTCTTTTGTTCCGATATTAATGCAATATTCCCGCTGCTTCAATTAGTACCCACCGCAGACAGCTCTCCGCATGACAGACGGCCATCCATCAATGTAGGCAGTGGGTAACAGACAATGATCGATAACTCATGTTTTTATCTTCCATCTTTTCTAGTCATCTTACATTTCAGAAAAAAATTGTTTGCGCCTATATTGTTATAATAATAAATATGGTTACCAATTTATAATTTCATTAGCGGGCTACTGCGAATATTCGCGTTGTCGCGACAAGCGCGACCGAATAGTTCGTCGCATCGCGGTGTATTCGCACAGAGAGTTGCTCATCGCGGCACTGGTGGATGTTTTTGGCGCAACAACGCGACACGAATATTCGGTTCTTAATGAAGCCCCACTATTAGGTGAAACGGACATCAATATAGTGGAGTGGAGCCGACGCGTGGTATCTTTCTTGATAGCATACTTTGACAAAGCGATATGACATAACGATGTAGGTACAAGTGACGCAGGAGCGCCCGAGCGTGTCGCGCTTCCTTTGAAATTTAGTAGATACAGAGATCTTGGGGACCTTTTCATTTTGGGGACGATCTAAGCTACTTTTGGCCGGAAAATCAAAGTGTTCCCACGGGATTACAAGAAGCTAAGCTCACGGGGACGTGACGGTTTCCTTGTTTTGTTTTTAGTATAGACGTACCAATTTCAACCGTATGTACAAAAAACTTAGTTTACATTGTTATCAAAAAGACTCAGGTCAATACTCCACCTTGTCGGTATGCGAAAGCCTTTAGAGGGAGTTTCGTGTGCAGAGCGCAGTACTAAACTGACAGACCAACGATCATCTATCAGAATGTGACGGACACTCGTTAGCAACACAGCTTTTCCACCGAAGTTTTATTTTGTTTGCTGTAACTTTACTTTTACGTGATAGCAAGTTCAAATTGAATAAAACTCTATTGTAACGTAATTTTATATTCAAATTTTCGAATTAGTATCCATTAAAAATTCGGGAGTAGGTAACTGCTCTCTTCTATTCCCGTTTATTGAATACGAAATGAGCTTAGAAACCCTTTTTCATAATTGAATTTTAGCCCTTTCACTTTTCTTTTCTGCGAAGACTTTAAATTTTTGGGTAGTCGGTGGATTAGATCCACCCCGGGTCTCGTGTCTCCAAACCTTGAGAGATGTCTCTGGAGATCCCCATAAAACATTAAAGCCCCATCAGACACCTTTAATGTTTAATAAATTAATTTATTACCATTTATGGGTGTCCTGCGGGGGTTCCCACGACACTAGTGTAGTGTCTGGAAATGCATGACGTGATTTCTTAAAGGTACTACCCCGAAGAAAATATAAAAAAATTAGACTTGCTTGGTGTAAATTGCCGTATAGATTAATATCTTTTACTTTAGAATTCAGCAATAGTATTGTAGGTATTGTAGAGACTTAAAGGTCTCAGAATATCCACCATTCTTGTAGCACCTAAATTAAAGCAGGTAGGTATACGAACATCATAGTAATAAAATTTACAAAGCTACCTAATTCACTTCATAATACGCATCCCTTAGTCCGTTTTATGGGTAGACCAACAAAATAAAGGATGAGCGAAAATTTATTCGGTGCCTAAAAGTATCAAAGTTTACGATCAGTCGTAAACGAGTACGGGATGAGACCACATCACAAAGTGACTGTTGACACAAACTCCCTAAACCCTCACACTTATCCAAGGACCTAACTCTGTATTAATCATTAAAATCGTTTGTCCCACCTAAGACTGATTACCTTTATACGGCTTTCAATGGTTTGCACAAAAAGACGAATACTATTTTCATAATATCTTTATGACTTCGATGGTCCTAGTCCTAGAAGAAAGAATAATAAATAAATAAAAGAATTGGCCATGGAATTTCAATTTTATAAACTGTAAATTAAAATTTTGTACTCTGGGATTAAAACCAACTTAATTTAGTTTTACTCCGAGCATAGCATTAGCATTTCGTTGAAGTTTTTCTCCATCATGAGCAACCCATCACCAGCTCACTACAGAGCACGGGTCTCCTCTCAGAGTGAGAAGGGGTTTGGCTATAGTCTACCACGCTGGCCATGTGTGGATTGGTAGACTTCCCACACCTTTGGAGAGCATTATGGAGAACCCTCAGGCATGCAGGTTTCCTCACGCTGTTTTCCTTCGACGTTAAAGCAAGTGATATTTAATTAATTAAAACGCACATAACCTCCGAAAAGTTAGAGCCCGGGATCGAAACCCCGACCCCCGATTAGAAGACGGACGTCCTAACCACTAGACTATCACAGTTGAAGTTTTACCCATCCTAAAATCGCCCAACGCGCCTAAAGAAGTTTTCACTTCAAAAATAGAATTCTGAATGATTTCAAATTATTTGGTGCAGCCTTTATAGATTAAGGGATGATTTATGCCAGCACGTGGCGGGCGCCGGCCGTGCCACGTACGAGGCGCAGACGAGGTACGGATTCAAAACATCACGAAATTTTTACATGAAGCAGTTTATCAATCATCATAATATAAATCATCCCTAAGTCTTGATTAAGTGCAGAACATGCATCATTGCTATTTAATTTTTGTAGGCCGCTTGTGTCAATGTATCTTCATAAAATATCATAATAGAATAAACATACCTATACTAACATAAAAATTAATGTTTGTCTGTCTATCTGTTGTTAAAAACGCATTTGCGTATCCTTTATACAATTGAGTTAAACCTTTGTACTGTTATTCGTGGCACTTGCGTGAAGCCAAAGACTTCCTGAAGTAAAGCTGAAGAACGCAGGCAGATGGCATTGATCTGCTATGAATGTACACACTATGAGCATATTATGCATTGGTGTTTCTTCTGCTTCCATAAAGGTTGAAATAATACTTTTTTATGAATAAAGTTTATCTTATTTTTCCTAATGATTTAACCTTCGAACAGGAAATAAAAAACTGGTGAGTAAGTAATAAAAATTTAATCACTTTACCTACCTATAAAATAAAACTGTACATTATAAATACATAGTTTGTTAATAAGTAGATTCTAATACAACAAATACCTACTATTATATATATAATCTATTCTAAACTATTAAATTATATTATTTGTCTATGGAATTGGTAGGCTGCCGCACGAAGCCAAGTCAGGTCAACTGGTGTACAATAAAGAGTATTTTCTTGTTATCTCTACCTACATATTATTAGATGATGTATCTGATGATCGCCAAACGTTCCATACATAGTTATGTAAACTTGGTAAAGCGTTTAAATTCGATTCGTGTGGTTTGATTCTAGGTATAGCTCTTTTAAACTCTATCTGTAATCGACCAAATAGCTTTCCCACAATATCTGGATTGACTGCTGATATATCTGTCGTTTCACAGGGGTCTTCCTTGATATTATACAAACAGACAGTACCTGAAAAGTAAAATTGAATTATTTGTATAATTGGACAACACAAAAATCATTTTTATTACAGCTGAACTTAAATTCGTACTTACCATTTCCAGAGTAACAGATTTCTTTAGAAGATGTGTCGACATTGCATGAAATTTTTATTTTATTTCTAAGATTAGTATCAGCGTGTTTAAACGGAATCTCAAGATTAGAAAGCACTGAATACACTGCACTTTTTTCAATACTGTCAGCGTATGAAGGACCACTTCCAGCAATACCTTTGAATGTGTGACCTTGATAGTTGCTGTAATTCGGCATAACATCTCCAGTTACTAGTTTAAAATCACCATTTATAATTGCGGCAAATCCTGTATAATCGTCGATTTCAATTATCAAATCTCTTTTAGATTCACCATTTGATACAATGCTTTCCCATAAATCGATTCCGTCTATGTTTACTGGAGGGACAATGCCAACTGCCCTTGACAGTGTTGGCAGCCAATCCGCTACATGCATATAGCCTTTCCACAAATGTTGCCCTTGTGTTAAATTTTTATTCCAAATAAGTCCATTAACTCTAATGCCTCCTTCAAAAGGACTCGTTTTCAGACCTCTCAAAGGCCTATTAGACGCATAATTTGCCCCCGTCTGTGACGTTAAACCACCGTTATCAGAAACAAAGACTATTATGGTGTTCTCAAGTATGCCTTTTTCTGATAATGCTCTTACAATATCACCTACACTGTCGTCAAGTTTTTTTACCATTGCTGCAATAAAGAACAGTAATTTTTAATAATTTACGGTTATAGCTGTAGAACCATTTTGACCTACTAATATTATTATTATCAAAAGTTAAACTATTTCGATAGGAGTGGATAGTGGATAATCTACATGTAAAATAAGGATATTATCTAAACGTAATTTTTTTAACCATGGTAAACAAATGACAACATTTGTGATTCGTTTTTAGAAACAAAATATTTTTTTTATATATCATTCACAAAAGAACCTATTCTTACTATTATAGGTTAAAATAAAATAAAATAATTAAATAGGTAGGTACCTACTCTACGAACTTTTAGATATTTTTTACCTTCTTAATAGTGGGTAAGTAGGTCAAATGACGCTCCTCTATACTCAGAAAGAATCCAATAAATAATCTCTATATATAAAAACTAGATGGCGCTAAATTACTTAAACACGCGGTGGAGTTCGGGTGTTCCAGAGGCTTAAATGAGCTTCCTTACGTTTTAGCGACAATTTAATTTAATTTAATTTAATTTAATTTAATTTAATTTAATTTAATTTAATTTAATTTAATTTAATTTAATTTAATTTAATTTAATTTAATTTAATTTAATTTAATTTAATTTAATTTAATTTAATTTAATTTAATTTAATTTAATTTAATTTAATTTAATTTAATTTAATTTAATTTAATTTAATTTAATTTAATTTAATTTAATTTAATTTAATTTAATTTAATTTAATTTAATTTAATTTAATTTAATTTAATTTAATTTAATTTAATTTAATTTAATTTAATTTAATTTAATTTAATTTAATTTAATTTAATTTAAAATAACTTTATTGTTAATAGATTTACAGAGAGTAAGAATACAGGATACACTTAAAAAACAAAGGGCGACCTTATCACTAAAGTGATCTCTTCCAGGCAACCCATACTTAAGAACTTATAGAACTGTAAGACGGGGAGTCGCAATGTAGCTATAAATATAATATATATATAAATATATATAGGTATATATAAACACATACACTCTAATAGGTACATACTATAAAATATAATATAATATATACAATATACATGTATATAAATACTATATATAAAATCAATATAGTATAATTAAACAAATAATACATACTACATAGCTAACTGTACATATAGTTATGGCAGAAAATCTACAGTGACAGATAGTGTTTCTTGACACGGTTTTTAAAAATTGCCAGCGATTTGGAGCGTCTTATTTCGACCGGAAGTGCATTCCACAGCGAAGCTGCTTTTACAGTAAATGATTCCGCGTAGCCATGCGTATTATGTTTGGTCGTTATAAGCTTGAAATCGTAACAGGAACGCAGGCCGCGATCACGTTCGAAGGAGCTAAAAAATTTAAACTGATCTTTAAGGTAGGGTGGTGACCAGGGATGGAAAAGTGTGGCAAATAGGATAGAAAGAACATGCAGATTACGTCGGAGCCAGTTCAGTTTTTTACGATATTCAGATACATGGTCGTATTTCCTTAGACCAAAAATGAACCGAATGCACAAGTTTTGCAGTCGCTCCAGTTTATTTAGTAGGTCTTCATTTAAACCTAGGTAGCAGGCATCGGCGTAATCCAAGATTGGAAGAAGGAGGGTATTGGCAAGCAAGATCTTGGTCTTAACGGGTAGTAAGTTTTTCCACCTTTTTAGGGATCCATAAGCACCAAAGACTTTTTTGCTAACAGCTGAAACTTGCGGTTTCCATGATAGATTGCTATCCATGATAATCCCAAGATTTTTTACAGTATGACTGTACGGTAGCGCAGAACCATCAAAGATCACTGGTGGTAATGAAGGGTAGTCAAGTTTGGAAATTTGCCTGGAGTTACCTATGACAATGATCTGGGATTTACTAGCATTTACCAACAATCCATGATCTTTACTCCAACCGCAGACCACATTCAGTTCAGAGTTTAAGCGCTCAACGGCCTCAGCGATTTGTTCCACAGAAGTGGACACGTATAGTTGGAAATCATCAGCATAGAGATGATATGGTAAAGAAAGAAGATTGGTGACGGTATTGATAAAAATGGAAAAAAGTAAAGGAGATAGGACACCACCCTGTGGAACACCAGCACTGAGACGACAGTAAGACGATAGTTTATCTTTAGCACGGATGCACTGCGAACGATCATATAGATAGGACTGAAACCAACTAACAGCAGCTGAAGAAATATTAATGGATTTGAGGGTAGCCAAGAGTATTTCGAAATCAACTGTGTTAAATGCGTTTGAAAAGTCAAGCAGTGCCAAAATCGTCACCTGTTTATTATCGATACCAAAGCGAATGTCATCACAAACTTTCGTTAGTGCCGTGACAGTGCTGTGCCCTCTACGAAAACCAGACAATCATAATTTTACGAAGGAATTTTTGCAAATGTATTTTCTTAATAAAATACATTAGATTAGATGAATCGCTAAATGTGTTGCTGATCGCAAATCTCGAGGACAGCTGAACCGATTTCGCTTATTCTTTTTTTATAATATTCCTTGAAGTACCTACGAGGGTGGTGATTACTTCGGAGAGAAAAAATTTAAATATTGCCTGAAAATAATTGACTGTTAGGCGGTACGAAGTTCGCCGAGGCAGCTAGTTGACCAATATAGGGCTCTGCGACATAACATTATGAAGTTCCTGTACAGTAGCCGACAAGAAATATCGACCTTTAGAATGAGATTTCGGCTTTGTAGAGCAATGTCTCTTATGTTACTCATACCTATGTGACGTTTTGCCGGTCTCAACGACAGAGACAACGCTCTACAAAACCGCTTTTTTTAAGTTATAGACTAGCGCTTGGCTGCAATCAGACGTGATGATGCAACCTAAGATGGAGCGCGCTTGCCTAGTAGATTCCTAAGTATTCACTCTTGACTTGGAGGTAGCCATAAATTATCTCTTTCTAAAGGTCGATGTACAATATTTCCTGCCGGGTACTGTAAAATCTTACCGGCATAGTATCTTCGTTGAGGCAGCTCTATATGCCGCATGGCACGGACAACATCTGGTGGGGCCTGCAACGGTGCTTGCTCGTTGCCCGAGTGTGGTGCGTTATGGGCCACCATCAAAAACAGTGGCTTTGTAATGTCATGAGATTTTATAACTGCAAATTTATATAAATGATATCAAATTAAGTCTAAATATACAAAAGGAAAACCTAACTGGACTGACTGATCTATCAACGCACAGCTCAAATTGCTGGACGGACCGGGCTGTTTGGTATGAAGATATAGCTACAACTCCATTGACTTTTTATGTATGGTGGACACTTACTTACAATATATATATAGCTACACCACCATTGACTTTTTATGTATGGTGGACACTTACAATATACCTATTATAGTCTGATGGCCGCTTTATCATCATCATCATGGTCAACCCATCGCCGCGGATCACTACAGAGCACGGGTCTCCTCTCAGAGTGAGAAGGGTTTTGGCCATAGTCTGCCACGCCGGTCATGTGCGCATTGGTAGACTTTACACACCCTTGAGAACATTATGGAGAACTCTCAGGCATGCAGGTTTCCTCACGACGTTTTCCTTTACCGTTAAAGCAAGTGATAGGTATTTAATTAATTTAAACGCACATAACTCCGAAAAGTTAGAGGTGCGAACCCGGGGTCGAACCCGGATCTAACCGCCGATTAGAAGGCGGACGTCCTAACCACTAGGCTATCACAGCTTAATGATGGCCGCTTATCGCCACAAAAATACGAAATCGTTGTGCTTGTGTTTGTCCTTGACCAGTTACAAACTAAGAGGTCAGATGATGGTTACGAGGTTGAAAATTAGTTATACATGATATGCAAACCCTCTACTTATACCAGGAAAACGTTATTCAAAGACAAGCATTGTGAAATAATTAGATAATTATTATCATCGGCAGGTAGTCAGGTACCATGACCGAACTTAGCAATTAATTTATTACAGAATTATCCTGTCCTAGAATAACATCGCATGTTAATTCAAATACAGACCTCGAAGCATCGCGCTCGCACTTGATTTTCCAGTGCTTCTGAGACTTAAACTTCAATAAATTAGTATTTAACTATTGGTTAAAGCAAGTTTAAGATGGCAATAAAATAATCTCACTTGCTTTAGCTTCTTCGTTGTAAACATCCGTTATGTATCCTTTGACATCCCAAGCGACTGATAAATTCCGGAACAGGTCGTATCCGGAAACTTCTCCGATATTCCACTAAGAATTTTTCAATATAAATGTTTGAAAATATGTTTTATATTCTTGCATATTGATATATTATTTTAATACAGATAGCGAGCAAACGAGCAGGCGGGTCACCTGATGTTAAGTGATTTAGTGTGTGCGTTTGCGAGTATACTCGCAAACGCACACATTTACTTTACCTTACTTATACCGATACGACATAAACAAAAGCATGAGCCACTCGCCCTCGTGAAATGCAAGAACTGTACTAGGTTTTTTGTAATAATAATATGGTACGCTAAAACTCACCGTTTCCAACAAATCATATTCATAATAATCTATGTAGCCGCCTCTGTGACCAAAATGCGAGTCAAAACCCCTCGATGTGGGCCAATATTCCACACGCGATTGCCCAACATGCCATTTGCCAACCAAATGCGTGGCATATCCCTGTTCTTTGAAATATTGTGGCATAATCTTCTCAGTTATCGGCAACGCTCTGTCCTCGCCGTTTGTTAGGGGATAACCTTGCATACCTGTGACATGTATACACTTGAACATTTCAGAAATACTTACAAAATAATCGTCGATACTAAATGTATCTATAGGGTGTGAGAAATAGGATTACCTAAGCAGGATAAAACCCAACGCGACCCAACTTTCTTTACCCGTTTTTAGGGTTCCGTACTTCAGAAGGAAAAACGGAACCCTTATAGGATCACTTTGTTGTCTGTCTGTCTGTCTGTCAAGAAACCTACAGGGTACTTCCCGTTAACCTATAATCTTGAAATTTTCTAGGTAGGTAGGTCTTATAGCTGGCATTTGGGGGAAAATCTGAAAACCGTGAATTTGTAGTTATAACACACAAAAAAAAAATTTTGGTCATGAACTAATAGTTATAGTATTTTCAATTTTCGAAGTAAGATAACTAGTGGGATATCACATGAAAGGTCTTCACCTGTGCATTCTAAAACAGATTTTTATATATTTTTATGCATCATAGTTTCTGATAAGTGCAAATTGTTTAAAAAACACGACTGTTTTACGGAACCCTCGTTGCGCGAGCCTGACTCGCACTTGGCCGGTTTTTTTACTTAATTTCCTTACTTTTACTTAATTTTTTATTTTTAACAATTAAGTGCTTGATCCCGTTAGAGGCATCTGATCTATCAACCAGACCTACTGGACGGAACGGACTGAAATTTGTCATGCAGATAGCTATTATGATGCAGACATCTGCATATTTTCGAAAATTCAATCGCTATGGGAGTAAAATAGGGAGTTTAAATTTTTGTAGTCATGCATAAGCTAGTTTTCATATAAACCTGTAACGTGTCCGAATTTCCCAGTGAGCAAAGCCGAGCGCGAGGGAGTGCAGACGCAGTGGCTGTAATACCGCTCGAGCGCGACACCCGTGTAGGCCAGCAGGTCTATGTTGGGCGTCAGAATTTGGTCCGACCCGTGGAAACTCACGTCGTCCCAACCCTGCAATATCAATACAACACACAGCTAGTACAGTTTTCCAATTTTATTTCTATTTGGCGAGACACGTTATTGTTGATTTTTAGAATTCCGTTCCCTAAGGAGTAAGGACCCTATTACTAACGCTGCATGGTCATAGACGATTAAGTTCACCGTCAAGTTTGCAGTGGACTTGAAGATGTCTGAAATCCGCTGCAAACTTGACGGTAAACTTGATCGTGTATGGCCACCGTAAGCCTCCGCTGTCCGTCCGTCCGTCTGTCTGTCAGCGGTCTGTATCTCGTGAACCGTACAAGGTAGAGTTGAAATTTTCCCAGATCGTGTATTGCCGCTATAACAACAAATAAAACCAAAAAGGGTTCCGTACCATCGTACAAGAAATAACACTTTTTAATTTTTTTTAATTTTCATGGTGACCATTTTTAAAGTGTGCGATTTCGACTCTTTTTCGATTTTTTTAATTCTATTTCAAATTAGGTCCTGACTGCAATGAGCAATCTGACCTGACCTTAAAAGATGAAAGCTGGCTAGGCTAATACGTAACTTTCTACTTACCTCTACTATTCATTCTAACTTTGCTAATACAATTTTCTTAAGATTTGACATAAGTTAAACGTAAGTATTTCCATATTGCAAGGTGTAATGACGCAGAGTTTACCATTTATTTCAGTCTACTTGAGAAATGTAACCGGAAAACGTTTGCGATCAATTAGTTGTTATAGGATATTTCGCTACAAACTGTACTGCGCGGCAAAAAACGCTTTAACAAAAAAATGTCACCACATCTTACTAGGGTTCCGTAGTAAATTATAGAACCCTTAGTTTCGAGCAGTCCGTTTGTCTTTTGTGTGTCACAGTCATTTTAAAAATTAACTCTTATCAAATTAATTTAAGAATTAATCAATTAAGATTAAGTGCTGTAAAGGTTTAGCACAGTTATAAAAACCTAAGACATATTTAAATTTTCAAAAAATATTTTGAGTCATCTCCTGAATACGAGGTCTTTGTTTTTGAGTATGAAAAGCAAGAGTTGAAAAAACTTTGGTCCCTCGAATGGTAATTTATAAATTGGTATTTTAGAATAATTGTGTGTAAATCATAGAAATTTTTGGAAACAAAACTACCACTAATGATATTATAATGACTGCTTAAGTTTTTATGGCTACGGGACCCTACCTTATCCGTATTCTGACACGCACTTTACCAGTTTTTTTGCCTAATTAGACACGAACCAATTTTACAATGTTTATTTTATTACCTGCCTAAAAGCAGTTTGCTAATAGAATACAAGGTTTGTACGAGTAAATTATTTTACATAATGACACTATTTGCGTAGTGAACTAGAGTAAGGAGGGAACTCTCGGTTTGATCCTGAATCGACGATATTATGTCAAATATTAGGCTATGGTGATGTAAAATCAAAGAAAAATAGGGCTACCTCAGGGATATCTGTCGAAGCCTCGACGTTTAGTTAGAAGTTCCATAACTGTCATGAACTATGCTATTAGTAGGTACCCATGCAATCTAAAACATGTACTTAACTAGATGCATAATATTGTGTTGTCGGTTGTCGCATAACTACCTTTATAGATACTTATAGAAAGGCATAGTAATAAAGTATAAGGCATATCGAACTGCTAGGATATGAAACGCCCTTCCAGCTTCTGGCATCAGTTTTCCCCTCCAATTTTAATACAGGTAACTTCAAGTCGAAAGTGAATAGGCACCTTCTAGGCAAGCGCGTCCCATCTTAGGCTGCATCATCACTTGCCACGTCTGATTGCAGCCAAACGTATTAAAAAAAAACATCCAGAGCAACAATTGGGCCAGGGTAATATATTGATGAAAAAAAGTAAATAATATAATAACGAATAGAAAAATCTCACCATATCATCTGCTATTATAAAGACGATATTTGGACGATTCGCCTCTCCTTCCATACTGGATACCAGGATGAAAAATAGTAATAGAATGTATTTTGTCAACATTTCCTAAAAAAATAGAAACACTGACTTAGATAAAACAAAGTAGAATAAATAATTATTACTATTACCTACTTATAAGTTGTAAGAACGGGTGTAAAGATGACAAGAGTAAAAAGGCTAATTAAGGTAATAACATTAGTAATGGTGGTCTATTGTCTTTTTTAAGTAGGTACGGGGCACATCGATTTCTAGCAACTCACTCCTACAACAAGACGTAGGTACCTACCTACTTAATCACAATTCCTCTTTGAAGCAAAACATTGTGAGGAAAACGGTTCTAGCGTTACAAATAATTACGAGGTAATCATCAAAATCTTAAAGGTGCCGAAAGAGGTTACTGTATGCCAAAAAAGCAATTAAAAAACATAAGTAGTTAATTGTGCTCAACATGCTCGTCAATGCCTTTAATTTCATTTCCATATTAACGTAATAATTGCATTTTTTCACATTTGAAAATGACGCTATACAGCCGCCAGTACAGATATTTTTTCAAAAAGTTGTAGCCAGTATCACTCGGGATAACGTAAGGATTCTAATACAAATCTGTTCAGGCATTTAGTTTAGTTAGTTAGGCATTTATGGTGGCATAAAGAAATTCACATAGCTACATCATACATTTACACTCCTTGAAAACATTACATTCCTTTTTTTAGGCAATCGTGAAAAACATAAACATCATAACATCAATACGAAAATATACACATGCGTAAACACAAATGTACCAATCTTTGAAAGGTAGCGTCGAATTTGATCCAGTGATACGTACCCTACTATAATAAGTCAATGATTTGATCACTCGACAGAAACAGACAATATTGTTGCCTGAGGCAAGATGAAATAGAGAATTGTAGATAAACGGTTTCGATAAAACGTTACGATTTTGAAAATGTAATCTGATAAGACGGAGAAATAAATGATAATGATACCTACAAGTTTGTCTCAATGACCGTCCACTACGCAGCTACATTTGTTTTTATTTGTCACTAAGCTAATTTTTTCAGGATTTGTCGCTCATTGGAAGATTGGTTCGGGAAAAAGTTTCTGCGTGTCCATGATCTTCATTATCCATACTGTAACTGACTAACCCAATGCCAGCTTACTACAGAGCCCAGGTCTCCTCTCAGAGTGAAAAGAGTTTAAGCCATAGTCTACCACGCTGGTCAAGTGCGGATTGGCAGACTTCACACACCTTTGAGAATATTATGGAAAACTGTCAGGCATGCAGGTTTCCTCACGATGTATTCGTTCACCGTTAAAGCAAGTGATATTTAATTGTTTAAAACGCATAATATAACTCCAAAAAACGTACCCGAGATGAACCCCAGTCACCCGTATAAGAGGCTGACGTCTTAACCACTAGGCTAATCACCGCTAAAATTTATTCACCGCGCAATTAGCTAGGTACGTTTAGGCTGTGAAGTGCAAACCAGCTGACCTCAATTAAGTATTACAATTGTGTTTTATTAAGACTTGCTACTCAAAAACTAATAAATCTACTTATAAGCTTTTAAGAAGAGAATTTTAAAAATGCTTTCATTGCATTTTAAGATATGA
Organism: Maniola hyperantus; assembly: GCF_902806685.2. Taxonomy (NCBI): domain Eukaryota; kingdom Metazoa; phylum Arthropoda; class Insecta; order Lepidoptera; family Nymphalidae; genus Maniola; species Maniola hyperantus. The sequence goes on from NC_048547.1 coordinate 5,023,619, forward strand.
GATGAGACGTCTAAGAATAAAAGTGGCCTCTCTCCATAAGCTACTTATTGTCTTTAGTTATCTATTTTGAAATAGGTATATAGCTATATAAAAAAATTAGATTTACTTACTTTGCTTTTGTTATGCCTTGAGATTTTCCTTAGTTATTTTTCTGTTCATATATTCCAATATTTAAAGCAACAGCACAGTTAAATAAAATTCATGTTATGCATTTAAAAAATCATTAAATTCAAAACTTTTTCTATAGGAGAAACGTTAGGCACTTGTACCTATTTGTAATACAAAGAGAGATGCTTTATTCTGCAGTCAGCAATCGGTCATAAAAAGTTATAGTAGGTACTTAGGCAACTCCACTCTGCTCATAATAATAATAATAATAATACTTATTATGTTGCCGAGATGCTGGTTCATATCACCTATCATTTGATACTACATATTACAGCTTGATAGTCAATTCATTGCATCAACAGTGATTTCACGTGACACGATACTAAATATAAAGGAGACTGCCCACCAATGGTATCGCTATAGATATAGGTGTACACCGAAATGGTGAAATTAGTAATTCCTGTTTTTAATTTTAAAAAACATTTAAAATGTTACGAAATAAAAAAACAGCCGTATAATTAGAAACTGACCGAAATAAAAGTAGTTGTTTTGTTCATTTTCCTGACATTAGCAAAACATGTAGTGACGCGAATCAAGGAATCGATAAGCTTAGGTCGATTATGATGACGTCTTGCTTCGACTTCCGATTATTACTTTCATGCATCAATCCTTATTACAATCGCAATAATTGTTGTGATTGGCTGAATTTTTGGTATTCTTGTTGCAACAATGCAAATGCATTATAGGCAACAGTAAGCACGCCTCAACCAATCAGAAGTAATTGAGATCGTTACATTGTAGCGGACATTAATTAACAAAATCGAAACAAAATCGAGCCCCTGTCGTTATTACAATAGCAATAGAATTATTACAATAGTTCTGATTGGTTGAATTTATGGTATAGTCCGCGACAGGTTGAGATGGCAATCGGGGTATGAGGTGAGGGGATGCCCCGCACACCCACCCGCATTCGCACGCACCGATTAAACACGGGGGGTGTTAGTGCGTTCCCTTCCCGATTGTCATTTCAACCTGTCGCGTAGGTACTATATTCATATTGCAATGCATTGTAGCAAATAGTGAGCGTCAACAAATAGGTGATTGCGATCGCGACATTGTAGCTGTAATTTCACCGTAATCGAGAGGTTGTCGATTGTCAAATCTAAATGAATCTTCAAAAGAAGATCGATTTTTAGATCGATTCGAATCGAAATCTGAGGAACGGATTAAAAAAAATCGAGGTCTGGAATATTTATTTCGCAAAAATAAATCTTCGATTTTTTCGATACCTATATTTTAATTAAAAATCAAATTAGTTAGTACCAGTTATGAAAAAATACCTAATAGGGTATACATATTATATTGATATTCTTCCCAACACTTCTCGGTTTCTGGGTATCTGAATTTGATCAACTATAGTCGAATTTTTAATTTTGGACGTTTTTATGAAAAATAAATAGTGCAGGGGGCAAAAAGATATCAATGGTATGAATGACCAACTAACTTGGTAAAGTAGCTACGGGTAACTTCAAAACGTGTCAAACATTGTGAGTCAATAGTTCAATGGAATTAAAGGTAGAACATGCTGTAAATTGTTTAATAACATCAAATAATTACTCAATAAAAAACATATTTATGTACATAAATCATATTCTAAAACCCTTTTTTAAAATAATATTATACCAATGTTACCCATATATATGTAGGTACTTATTTTATTTTAGTAGTTATTTACTAGTTTTATATTGCTTCTTTTTTACTCTGTTTGCGTGAACTCAATCTAAAATAAAGAAGCAAAAATCGGAACGTAGATCGATTTTCTTGTCACAAAAATAGATTCTTTGAAAATCGATATCGGATCGATATGACATCCCTAATGTCAAATAAATTGTTTGTTTTTAATTCGTTCTCTGTGGTTGTTCAGCTAAAGCACAGAACACTATTACTGCTGTTTAATTTTTTGTTTAATCACTATTTAATAATTAGACAGTGATCTAGGAATCTACAGACGCCTAGTTAGTTGTAGACATAGATAATACACATTATTATGTTATGGAAAATCCATCAAGTCGGTGTGGTAATTTGTTCCTTCCGGGACTCTCCACTGCGACTTTTGGATCTTGGAATTCACCTGCACCAGTAGGTAAGTAATAAATAAATAATTATTTGGTTTATAAGAGTGTTAGGGCCAATGTGTTCTGTGGTTAGGGCAGAGTGAACTAAAGTGAGGAAACTCTCGGCTTGATTCTGAATCGACGATATGTCAAATAATAGGTTAAGGTTATTCTTTTTAAAAAAAGAAGAAAGAAAGAAAAGAAAGGTGACGTGAAAACGGTAAAATCATGGAAAATAGGGCTACATTAGAGCTATTTGCGTGATGTCGAAGCCTCGACGTTTTATTAGAAGTAACCAACTGTCGTGAAATGTGGTTAGAACACCTTTTGAGAACATTACGGAGAACTCTCAAGCGTACAGGTTTCCTTACGATGTTTTCCTTCACCGTTAAAGAAAGTGATATTTAATTGCTTAAAACGCACATAACTAACAGTTGAGTTGTGTTTTTGTTTGTGTTGATTGTGTGAGTCGTTGTATCTTATCATTATTCACTTAATTAACTGATTAAAAACAATTAACTGATCAAAGAAGAATTGCAAATGCTTTTGAAATTATCTAATATTGTAAATATATGATTTGACAGATTTCACATGAACATGTCATTTGCATGGAGTGTTTTGGTTCATCACAAAAAGCTCTCCGAGCCGGGCTAGCACCTGCTGCTTTATTTGGACACAGAGTGCGAGTTATGCATGTGGCATATCTCCTCGCACAGCCTTCAGACTCTGAGGAAAGAAATATTATTCTGCGTTGGATTTCTGCACACTTGGTATTGTAGCAGGTCCGGACATCTCCACTGATGCGTGCGTGCACCGCGCCGCTTGGCGCCTGACTGAGCTACATTTTGATCGCACGTTCCTTATATAGAAGCTGTAGTGACTAGTGAGACGAGTGCTCCGATGTATGGACGGGACCTCCGCGCTGCGCCGCTGACTGCTGCTAACTGAGCTGCAAGACAACGGTTCCTTGCCTTATATAAGCCACACCGTGGTCACACCTGTTGCACGAAACCGCTTGCTGCGCATGCGTCCATCTCGTAGTTTATGATTGGTTATTTGTTAATTATTATGCTCATGTACTCGTCGGTGTAGTTATGTCTTACGCGCCTTAAGATCCTATATAGCAAATACCCTAATAAATGAATTCATGATCACAAAATCGAGTTTTATTCGAATTGCCTAATAACAAAGATATGGACGGCAACACTGGTAACTCCGACGTAAAAAAAGAAGACCTTACAGAACTCGCAGCAATATCACTCAAGTCTCGCATTCCGGTATTTTGGCGTCATAGACCACGATTGTGGTTCGCCCAGTTCGAATGTATAGTCGCAAGCCAGAAACTCAGCGATGAAGCTAAATTTCAATTCGCCATCGGTCAGCTTGAATTATGCGACATCGAGCAAATCGGCGACATCGTGTTGGAGCCCCCCGCGACTGCGAAGTACGAAACTCTCAAATCGAGGTTAATAGATCTTTATGAAGAATCAAACACGAAAAGATTACACAAGGTAATACACGACATGGAGCTTGGGAGCCAGAAGCCATCGCAACTGTTAAGGCGAATGCGAGATGTGGCACAGAAATTATTTCCAGAAGATACTTTGAAGCTACTGTGGATAAGTCACCTGCCTCAAGCTGTTCGTACCCCGCTATCTATGAGCACCGAAACGAGCCTAGATAAACTCGCCACAACGGCCGACAAGATGATCGAACAACAAAATTCAGAAGTGAACTCCGTCTGCCAATCATCAACATCAACACAGGGCAATAGTGATTCGATAGTTTTAAACAAAATCGAAGAATTATCGAAGGAAATCGCCGCTATTAAATTGAACCAATCACAGTTTTCTCGTCGGCCCCGCCGAGTCAACATTTATCGCCCACCCGTATCGCAAGAACAGAAGTTTAACCACTCAAGAATTTGTTTCTACCATCGTCGGTTTGGAGACCAAGCTTATCGCTGCCTATCGCCCTGTGAATACAAAAAGCAAGTCAACAACCAAAGTACGGGAAACTAACGACGACTCAAGCTGCGACGGGAGCCCGGGTCGAAGAAGTACAATTGAACCGTCTATTCATCAAGGACAAATCAAGCGGATTACGTTACCTAGTCGATACTGGAGCCAACATATCAGTCCTACCACTGCAAAACTTCAAGAGAAAAGTGCGCGATCCTCAAAATTATCTTTATGCAGCTAACGGGACCCCCATACCTACTTATGGCAGCCAAACAACCGAGCTCGACCTAGGTTTACGACAAACATACAAATGGACGTTCGTCATAGCTTCAGTGAGCCGACCCATTATAGGCGCAGATTTTCTACAGCATTACAACTTGATGGTCGACATTCGAGGCCGAAGATTAATTGACTCAAGAGGTACTTCCATAGCAAGAGGATGTGTATCTTCGTCTCTAGAACCAAGCATACGTACTATCGATGATAGGCAACCTTATCACGATATATTGGCGAAGTATCCCGACATCACGCGACCCAACTCAATGAAAACTTCCCAAAGCAACGTAGAACACTACATCGAAACCACCGGCCCACCAGTATTTGCAAAGGCACGACCACTATCACCACAGAAAAGCAAAATTGCTAAGGAAGAATTCCAACACATGATGGACCAAGGAATCTGTCGACCTTCGAGCAGTCCCTGGGCTAGTCCACTACACATGGTGGAAAAGAAAAATGGTCAATATCGTCCATGCGGTGACTACAGAAGACTAAATGCGATGACAGTACCGGATCGCTACCCCGTGCCACGCCTTCACGACTTCACGCATTGTTTAGAAAACAAGAAAATTTTCTCGAAACTTGACCTGGAAAAAGCCTACTTCCAAATAAAAGTACGAGACAGCGATATCAAAAAGACCGCGATCATCACTCCTTTCGGGCTTTTTGAATTCACCAAGATGTGTTTCGGATTGAGAAATGCAGGTCAAACCTTCCAGAGACACATCGATAATGTGCTAAGGGGCCTACCAGTATTTCCCTTCATTGATGATATACTAATAGCTTCGGAGACTGAAGAGAAACACAGAGAACATCTAGAAGAAGTCTTTAAACGCTTGGAGGAAAATGGCTTGACGCTGAATGTTTCAAAATGTACCTTTGGTGTACCACAGCTAGACTTTTTGGGTTACACCGTTTCAAAAGATGGCATCAGACCCACAGAAGAAAAAGTCAAAGCCATATCTACGTATCCATTACCTGAAACCATTCAGCAACTTCGAAGATTTTTGGGAATGTTAAATTTTTACCGGGAAAATATACCCCAAGCAGCAGAGCATCAAAAAGAGCTTCATAGATACCTCCATAATACTAAGAAGAATGATACAACAAAAGTACAGTGGACAGACGCGGCTAAAAAGGCATTCGAAACATGTAAAGAAGATATCAAGTCCGCAGCTTTGCTATACCATCCATCCTCAGGAGTTCCATACTCTCTTATGACCGACGCCTCAGACTCATGTGCCGGCGCCGTTCTACAGCAAAAAATAAAAGGATCATGGGTACCTATCGGTTTTTTCTCCAAGAAGTTTAATGAAGCGCAAAGGAAATACAGCACATACGACAGAGAACTATTGTCAATCTACATGGCCATTCGTCATTTCCGGCATGTCTTCGAGGGTCAAGAACTAACGATTTATACCGACCACAAGCCATTAACCTACGCACTAACTGCGCAAAGCAAGACTGAGTCTCCGCGCAGAGCACGTTACCTGGATTACATCGGTCAGTTCGCGTCCGAAATCAAATATATCTCCGGCAAAGAGAACGAGGTTGCAGACGCTTTATCAAGAGTTGAAACCTTATTTTGCCCTTCTCCGATTGACTACAAACAGTTGGCCCAGAGTCAGAAAGACGACGTCGAACTTATCAATCTACAAGAACGCAACAATTTGAAATTCCAAGCAATAACCCTACCTGACACTTCAGCAACTATCATCTGCGAGATGTCTACGGGAATCGCACGCCCATACCTGACTTATGAGTTTCGTAAACTAGCATACAAAGCAATTCACGAGCTTAGTCATCCGGGCGTTAGAGGAACAAGGAGATTGGTCACTGCACGATTTTTTTGGCCCAGCATGAATAAAAATGTGAGCGAATGGACTCGAACCTGCATACCCTGCCAGAAATCAAAAGTGCAACGACATGTCCGTTCACCCCTTGAACATTTCGAGTTCGCAGAAAAATTACGACACGTGCACATGGATATCATCGGACCACTACCCATATCAAACGGGTATCGTTATTGCCTGACTATGATAGACCGAGCAACAAGGTGGACTGAAGCCTGCCCTATTATGGATATAACAGCAGAAACCGTAGCGACAGCATTCTATGAAGTATGGATAAGCCGCTTTGGGACACCGGAAAAGGTCACAACAGATCAAGGGAGGCAATTCCAGGGTGACATATTTAAGAATCTAGCACGACGTATGGGAATACAACAAAACCGCACCACAGCTTACCATCCGCAGACCAACGGTATCATTGAAAGATGGCACAGAACCCTGAAATGCGCATTAACGACACGCCTAAATGCAGATAACTGGTCTTACGAACTACCTACCGTTTTATTGGGACTTCGCGCAGCCGTCAAAGAAGATATCGGGCACAGTGCAGCAGAGTTATTATACGGACAGACGATTCGCTTGCCAGGAGAGTTCTATACTGCAGCGAACACTAATTCAACCGAACCCAACCTGAAACTGATGAATAATATAAGTGACGCAATAAGAAAATCGCAAGAGCAAAGGAAGCCAAACTGTCGTCCAATATTTGTTCCCCAAGACCTTTTAAAATGCGAACATGTATTCATACGACACGACGCAGTAAGCAAGCCACTCACACCCGCCTACGACGGCCCGTTTCAAGTCATCGAGCGAAGTGCAAAATTTTTCAAGATCTGTGTGAAAAACAAGATAATAACTATTTCTATCGATCGACTGAAACCAGCATACGTCATAAAGAACCCCGATCAAGAAGAAGCACAACAAACTAAAAACTACGCTTATATAACAAGATACGGAAGAGTCTCTAAACAACCCAAACGCTTCGCTGATGGGGGAGCGGTGTAGCAGGTCCGGACATCTCCACTGATGCGTGCGTGCACCGCGCCGCTTGGCGCCTGACTGAGCTACATTTTGATCGCACGTTCCTTATATAGAAGCTGTAGTGACTAGTGAGACGAGTGCTCCGATGTATGGACGGGACCTCCGCGCTGCGCCGCTGACTGCTGCTAACTGAGCTGCAAGACAACGGTTCCTTGCCTTATATAAGCCACACCGTGGTCACACCTGTTGCACGAAACCGCTTGCTGCGCATGCGTCCATCTCGTAGTTTATGATTGGTTATTTGTTAATTATTATGCTCATGTACTCGTCGGTGTAGTTATGTCTTACGCGCCTTAAGATCCTATATAGCAAATACCCTAATAAATGAATTCATGATCACAAAATCGAGTTTTATTCGAATTGCCTAATAACAAAGATATGGACGGCAACAGTATGTATAATAATGAAAAGTACTACTTACCCATTAGACAGCCTATACAGATGAAGTGGCATATGCAGATATGTTACCCGCTTAAATACCTGTATTTTACCAGTCATAGTACCTATACTATGTACTTTTTTTTTTTATTTTTTTTATTCAGATACAAGTTAGCCCTTGACTGCAATCTCACCTGGTGGTAAGTGATGATGCAGTCTAAGATGATAGCGGGCTAACCTGGAAGGGGTATGGCAGTTTTTATTAAACCTGTACCCCTTTGGTTTCTACACGGCATCGTACCGGAACGCTAAATCGCTTGGCGGCACGGCTTTGCCAGTAGGGTGGTAACTAGCCACGGCCGAAGCCTCCCACCAGACAAAACAGTAGTAGTAGTTCATACAGTACATTCAATCTGTACTGTATGAACTATTATCTGTACATGTTGCAATGTTTAACATATAGTTATGTATTCTGTATGTGTTATTTCGATTTGTAACTAGTAATTACTTAATCATCTTCATGATCAACCCATCACCGGCTCGCTACAGAGCATGGGTCTCCTTACAGAGTGAGAAGGGCCATAATCTCCCATGCTGGCCAAGTGGATTGATTGGCATACTTCACACATCTTTCAGGACAGTATAGTGAATGCATGCAGGTTTCCTCACGATGTTTTCCTTCACCTTTAAAGAAAGTGATATTTAATTGCTTAAAACACACATAACTTACACAACTTACGAGGTGTGTATACCTATCTTATCATCATTCAATTCACTTAATTAACTGATTAAAAGCAATGTTTAACATAATATAGTTATGTATTCTGTATAGGTGACGCCTCGCTGTGGCATGACGCCGCGTGCATCGCTGCGGGCTTAGGTGTTCCACGTGAGCGCGAGGCCTTCTACACGTCACGGCTAGACGCGGTGCCTATATGTGTGCTACCAATGCCAGAGCGCAGCTAGCGGATACCCATAGTATGCGACAGGTCAAGATGGCAATCGGGGTATGAGGCTGGGGACGCTCCGCACAGCCGCACGTCACCCCGATTGTCATCTTGACCTGTCGCGTTCTATAGAATGCTGCCGCATCGTTGCCGACGTAGGACGAAAGCGTCAAGCTTGTGCCACCTGAGTAGGTGCGACAGTAGTGCGACAGGTGGGGTTTGAACCGGCGACCCTTCGGATTTCAGTCCACACCTTTAACTGTTGAGCTATTGAGGCTTCTATAATATAGATTTCTTTAGAAATATATTTAATAAAGCGAAATATTTCAGTAAAACGTAAGTTAGCAGCGAATTAACAGTTTCGAAAATTCTAATTTCGGAGGTCGTTCTTCACCATATTTCTGCGGAATCCGGAGGTTTAGATTTTTTTTAAATGTGTAATTAAATGTAATAAAACTATCCTAAAAATTAAGCTCTATTTTATTAGTGGACAACTTATTTGGTAGCGATACTGAGTCCCATAGTCACTTGGGCAATGGCCTTTAACATAATTATGTAAGTAACATTCATATCAAATAATGTGAATTTATTAATATAACTACTTAACTATGTGGATATTAGATAATGCCTGCGACTTCGTCTGCGTGGATTTTATTATTTTAAACATCCCGTGGCAACTCTTTGATTTTTAGGGATAAAAAGTAGCCGTTATGTGATGCAAACTATCTACCCGTCAAAATCGGTGAAGTAGATGGGCCGCGCACTTTCGTATTTATAATATTAGTAGGTATAGAGGTCAATGACCGATTTTATAATCTATTTAATATGTAACAACATAGTCGATTACAATATGGCGTCACACAACTCGTACATCTGTATTTTATCAGTGTTGACACATATGAATATAATCGCACCGCTAAAATATAGAGACAATTTGAGAAAAAACTAGCTTATGCTCGCGATTTCGTCCGCGTGGACTACACACGTTTTGATCCCCTAAGTATTTTACTTTTTTTAACCTTTCTTAGTGGATGTCCACGTTTCCAAATTCCAAATTTCAGCCTGGCCCGTCCAGTAGATTGAGCTGTGCGTTTATAGATCAGTCAAAAATTATTTTTGAAAATTCAGCCCCTAAGGGCGTAAGGTACAATAAGAATTTGGTGTAGTCCGCGTGGACTACACAAATAGGGAAGTCATATTAATGTAAATATATATTTTATTATATTAATATAGTTAGTTATATTAATATAATAAGAAGCATCATGAAACATATAAATGAAACAGGGCAGTAGTTTAAATAATAACAAAATTTATTTACATAAAAATATTACTAGCAGTAGGTACCTAATTAAGATCAATAAATCACATTACTTATAGTATAAGTAGGTACTAACCAATTCAGAACTAGACGACACTCCTTAATACACACAAGAAGTTCATGAATCCTGTAGGATTATCACAGCCTATTACTGAAGCAACTGTCCTGTCGGAAGGAGCACTGTTACTATTTGGTAATAAAGATTGTTCACTTGCAGATACACTTTGAGTTGATGTTGTATCATTTTGATTATCACTGAGCACAGTATCATTCAGCCATGGAAGCCACCTGTATCCGAAATTCGCCGGGTCAGATCGTGGGTCTATTACTGTGGGTACACGTCTCACTCGCTGCGACCATAAGGCGCGCAACCTGCTTGTGAGTAAAGTGGCAACTTTGATACCTCGTTCCCAAAGATCATGACCCTCCGAAGGGTCTTGCAGAACATTGTATAAACAGCCTCGAGCTGAAATGAAAATAAATCTATGAAACACTAGATAATGTAATCTAAATCTTTGTTATCCTGGGTAAAAAGTAGTCTTTGTCACGTTTCAGATCTTTAATTATATTCATGTGAAAATCCTCGTGAATCTGTTATCTTTTGCTTCGTGAATGAAGAACAAAAGCGTACAAAATGGCATGCCATCTCGCAGGAACCGTTTATTGACCCGGAACAAAAAAGTAGCCAATCTCACTCTCCAGGTTTGTAACTATAACCATGCAAATAATCACGTCAGTTCATTGCTCCGTTGCAACGTAATAGAAGGACAAACCAACAAACACACTTTCGCATTTTATAATATAATTAGTATTCACGTATAATAAATTTTACTTTGGAAATGTTTATGCAAACAATACTTACTAGGAGTAGGTTCGCAGGGGATCAGATCTTGAACTCTATCTAATTGTTTGATAGTACTTGCTTTCCTCATTTTGATAACTTCGTCATAATCCAAACATATTCCATAACTTTCAAAAACTTTTGCCACTTCAGAAGACCTAATAGCGGCAAAATAGTCAGGTGGGGGAGCCTTATTAGCCATAAAATTGGCACCATAATACCCATTACTTAAACCTGATACATTCCCAACTATAATTTTATAATCACCCAGTCTATATGAGGCATAAGTATTTGGAACACTGTCATCGAAAGATATCAAAACATCTTTACGTTGAGATTTTCCATCATTTACTATAGCGTCCCATTGATTCACCCCATCTATATCTTTTGTTAATTCCCCTCCGGCGGCTGCCAGAAGAGTTGGCATCCAATCGGTTATATGCATAAGTCCTCGCCATACTCTGGGCTTAAATGACGAATGCCAAATAAAAGCTGGCACTCTAACCGCTCCTTCCCATGGAGTTTGTTTCTTGCCTCTAAAAGGCAGATTGACGCCCCAATTATTAAATTGTCCAACAGTCGGAGCTCCGTTGTCAGACATGAACGTTATTATGGTGTCCTGCAAAATCCCTTTATCTGCAAGTGCTGTTACAACTCTACCGATGCTGCAATCTAAATGTCTCACCATCTCTGGAAAGAACAATATTGGCAAGTGTTTAGTTACATAGTGAAATAAGAAAAGAGTTAAAATATATTCCTATATGTATATACTTATGTTGACGACCTTCCTGGCGCAGTGGTGAGCTCTGTGGTCTTATAAGTGGGAGGTCCCAGTTTCGATTCCTGGCAGGGGCAATTTAGTAATTTCTCATTTTCTAAATTGTCTCTGGTCTGGCTGGTGGGGAATGAGGTGGTGGAGGTTACGACCCGGGCTAGATACCACCAAGCGATTTAGCGTACCGGTACGATGCTGTGTAGAAACTGATAAGGATACTATACCCCTTTTAAGTTAGCCCACTTCCATCTTAGTTTGCATCATCACTTACCACCAGGTCAGATCGCAGTCAGTCAGTCAGCAAGGGCTAACTTGTAATTTAATAAATAAAAAAAATATAGAATATCTATGAACAGGAAAGTCAAAGCTAGTATATAGGTACCTGCATAAAGTCGTCTGTTTGAGTTAGCAATGTGCTGACTCTTCACGGGTGAGTGAAGCGGCGGTTGTAACAGACCGCCTTCGTTGCCGGCGTGAGGCGTGTTATGCGCCAGGTGCAAGAACATCGGACGAGATTCGTTGTACTTCTGGATAACTAAAAAGAAAATTAAGTACCTACTTACAGTAATACAGTAGGGGAGCCCAACAGGAATTACTCGAGCGTCGTGAGGTCTTTTATCAAATAGGTATGCAGGTAGGTCTACCATAATTTTGAGGTTTGTTGTTTTTAATTAGTGTGATTGGAAAAATGACTACTACTACTAACTAATACATTACTAATACTAATACTAATAAAATATAAATGCGAAAGTGTCTGTCTGTCTGTCTGTCTATAACTGTTTTATGGTCCATCCGTTTACCTAATTTTGACGAAAAATACAGAGATAATTTGCATCCCGGGGATTGGAAAATCAAAAAGTTCCCACGGGATTTTTAGAAGCCTAAATGCACGCGAACGAAGTCGGGGATATCATTTAGTTATATGAATAACTAGCTTATGCTCGCGACTTCGTCCGCGTAGACTACACAAATTCAAACCCCTATTTCACCCCTTCAGGTGCTGAATTTTCAAAAATCCTTTCTTATCGGATGGCTATGTCATAAAAGCTATCTGCATTCTGCATGCCAAATTTCAGCCGATCCGTCCAGTAGTTTGAACTGTGCGTTGATAGATCAGTCAGTCAGTCAGTCAGTCACCTTTTTTCCTTTTATATTATTATGTAGATAATAATATTCCTATATTTCATCTTTTTTCGTTTATTTATAAAGTTAACATTTATGTGGTGTTCAGTTAATAAATGATGCGTATGAAATATGAATTATAGAACGATTTAATGAATGCCTTTATATTTAGCGCTCAATTTTAAGTTAAAAGCTCACATTGTTAATTAATTGTTATAATTAATATTAAAACAGTGGAATGTATTGTGGAATTTACACGTGCAGTTGAAAACCATGTGCAAATGGTTTGTGGTACAAAAATCATTGTCATGAAACACACCTAAACATTCGTTGCGGTCAGCTTTACAATTCCTTTCCTATTATTATGTATATGTTATAGTTTAAAGCGCAATTCCACGCGGACGAAGTCGCGGGCATCAGCTAGTAATTAATAATTAAGTTTGGCACTTACTCGATATGGCCCTGTCTGTTAGTGCATCAACACTATACCGTTCTTCCTCATCTTGGGGAACGTCGCCATCGTACATATCTAGTCCGAAATATTGCATGCCACCTGGGAACTATAACAAAGCAATACAAAATTAATATACCTACTTACTATGCACATATTCATAATAAGATATATTACAAGTATATATGAATTAAGGTTTTTCACCCTGCTACACCGTACACGATCCTTGTGATAGATCCACTGAGAAGAAAAATTAGGCTAGGTTATAGAGATTATACCTACAATATACCTACTGTGTATTAGCTCTATCAATTTAAATTTTCGCCTCAACTTGCGTATCTTGCGATTAAAGAAAAAACCAGCCAAGTGCGAGTCAGGGTTCCGTACTACAGTCGTATTTTTGCACGATAATTATATAATTATAGCCTCAATAGCTCAACCGGTATAGGAGTGGACTGAAAACCGGTCAACGGTTCAAATCCCGCCCGTTGCACTCTTGTCGTACCTACTCCTAGCACAAGCCTGACGCTTAATTGGAGAGGAAAGGGGAATATTAGTCATTTAATATGGCTAATATTCTTTAAAAAAAAAAAAAAACTATGATGCATAAAAATAAATAAAAATCTGTTATAGAATGCACAGGTGAAGCCCTTTCATATGATACCCCACTTGATAAAGTTATCTTACTTTGAAAATTTAAAATACCAATTTTTTGTTTATGACCGCAATTTTTTTTTTGTGATGTAACCACAAATTCACAGTTTTCAGATTTTTCCCCTAATGTCTGCTATAAGACCTACCTACCTGCCAAATTTCATGATTCTAGGTCAACGTTAAGTACCCTGTAGGTTTCTTGACAGACCGACAGACAGACAGACAACAAAGTGATCCTATAAGATCTTATCCCTAAAAATAACGTAAATTGGTTCAGAAATCTCGGAAATTTCGGTGTATGTAGGTAGAAAAACACAACTCCTCCTTTTGAAAGTTGAAAGTCGGTTAAAAAGTAGCCTATGTTACTCATTGATTAATCCTCTACTTGTCTGTGAAAGTCTCGTTAAAATAGGTTTAGCCGTTTCGAAGATTAGCCCGTTCACAGATAGACAGAGAGACAAAAATTTTAAAAACGTGTGAATCGGTTATGGTACTCGTACCTACAGTTCAAATAACGAGGTTGTTATTTCGAAATTACAGACAGACACTTCAACTTTATTTATTAGCATAAAAGTATAGATTCACTCACAACTTCGACTTTATTATATGTGTAGAAGTCAACGAAGCCACCTCGCATGCCGTAATGGAAGTCATACCCCCTAGCCATGGGGAGGTACTGCCGCCTGGACATACCTACGTGCCACTTCCCTACCAGATGTGTGCTGTAACCTAGGTCTTTCAGATATGCTGGAAGTAGTCGCTCAGTCAATGGTATACCTCGATCCTCAGAGTTGACAAGAGGTATTCCGTACATCCCTGCAACAATAATAGTTTTAAATACTGAGTAAATTTGTAACAAGTATTTTATAGTCTCATCAATCAGCCTGTTTGCGTCCACTGCTGGACATAGCCTTCCCAAGAGCACGCCACATACGATCCTCCGCCTTCCTCATCCCACCCACTTCCCGCTACCTTCTTAAGGTCGTCAGTCCAGCGGGTTGGAGGACGTGCCACACTGCGCTTGCTGATACGCGGTCTCCATTCCAAAACACGTCTGCCCCATCGGCCATCGGTTCTGCGGCAGACGTGACCTACCCACTGCCACTTCAGCTGGCTAATTCGTTGAGCTATGTCGGTCACTCTGGTTCTCCTACGGATTTCCTCGTTACGGATTTTGTCCCTCAGAGAGATACCAGACATAACCCGCTCCATACCACGCTGAGGGACTTTGAACTTGTGTACAAGGCCAACAGTCAGTGTCCACATTTCAGCGCCATAAGTACGTCATCACAGGTAGGACACACTCATTAAAAACTTTCATCTTTAGGCTTTGGGGTGTCGACAAATTGAAGACTTGACGCAATTTTCCAAATGCTGCCCAGCCCAGCTGTACTTATACTTCTGTCAGTTTCCTTGTCGAAGTTGTTTCAACCAAGTTGTATTACTTGTCCTAGGTACTTAGTTGTATTCTTGAACAACTTCGATATCTCCCTGTCTTACTCCCCATTGAATAGGAATTTTATAGCCTGGTACCCATTATTGATCAATGACATCTCCCTGTTTTTTTAATTTATTAAAGTTAGGCTTGAGTTAAGGTAGAGTCTTCCCTGGGGCCATCAATATTGTTTTGATATTTTCCATCCAAGATATTTTCATACAAGTTTTGTATGAAAATGTCAAACACTATTACTTTAAGCGGTGTGGTAGGTAGAGTAGCGATGATGTAGTAGGTAATAATATTGAGTAGTATCCTCTTAAGTGATGAAGCAGTCTCAAAAATAAAACCCGAACGATAGGTACCTAATCTGAGAGCAGTGTGGGAATTTACTTAACCCGTCCTAATATGTTTTTACTGTGATTAATCTTGATAAATTGTACTAAGCGGAGTGGAGAGGACATGTGTACAATCAACCAATCAGATTTGTAAAAAATGACGTCATGATAATTTTTTCATATCTCCTCTCCGCTCCGGTCCCATTTTAATAGACGACAAAAAAAAATATCAAGTCATCTCTTAAAAATTTGATAGGTCGAATAACAATTCGTAGATTATACACATCTATCTGCTCCACTTCGGTGGAAACCGGGCCTATACGGGCACAGCGAGCATCCCACCACACCGGACAACAGAGGTAATAAAACAAAATGATAATGTAATTGCGCATTACCGTTACACCATCAAAGACATGTTATTATACTACCTTTGGAGGTTGTAACGATCTCTAAATTACACCAGACTGGAAAGCGCAAAGCGTGTAGAACCGATAGTCATATTTCTTCACAGCTTTTAAAGAATTCGCTACGGTAACTTTATAACATTACTGGTGGAGTACCTACATTGAAATTTAGAAATGGTCGTAATAGAGAGAGAGAGAGCCAGCGCGTGCCAGACCTTCGTCTCTACATAGTATAAAATAAATTATTAATCAGATCTGATCTAGTCTTAATCTGATTGGTCGACTATGAGCCGCTACAGGTTGAGATAGCAATCGGGGTATAGCTGTATGAGGCGGGGGCACGCCCTGCACACGCGCACTTCACCCCCGCTTGCCCGCACCGGGTTAACGCAGGGGCTATGCGGGTGTGCGGGGCGTTTCCTCCCCGATTGCCATCTCGACCTGTGTCGGACTTAGAAACGCATCTCCTCTCCTCTCCGCTTAGCTGGAGACCTCGCCTCATCTGAGAGGATCAGTAGGGAGCCGGCTATGGGTTGATCATAATGATGATGATGATGACTAAAGACTTACCTGTCCGCATGGGATATTTGCCAGTGAGCAGCGCTGACCGCGCAGGCGTGCAGATCGCCTCACTGTAATACTGCTGTAGAACTATTCCCCGGGTGGCCAAAGCATCGATGTTTGGCGTTAATATCTGGTCTGATCCGTGGTATGACACATCGTTCCACCCCTGTAAAAAGTTTCTTTTTAGGGTTCCGTACCCGAAAGGTGCCAGGGACCATATTACTGAGCCTCCACTGCCCTTCCGCCTGTCTGTCAGCGTTGATGAACCGTAATAGTTAGAGGGTTGAAGTTTTCAGAGTAGATTTCTCAAAACCTAAATCCACGAGAACGAAGTCGTGGGCATCAGCTAGTTTATAATATGTAAGACAACAACAATTAGGATTAGGATGAGTATTTACCTACAACCTACATCGTAAGTAATAAAAATCGCATAACATTTGATAGATACATACCATATCATCCACCATAATGAACACAATATTAGGACGCGTGTAAGACCACACATTTCCATACAGTAGACTCAGGGAAATCCACCAGCCGCCCCTGAAAAAGAAAATACATCTACAACTCATACCAAAAAAAAAATATTGTTACGCAGCAAAAATTTCAGACTTTTGTCACAGTTCACGACAAGGAACTTATAACAAACGTCGAGCTTGGATGAAATCTTCGACGTCACCAATAGCCTAATATTTGATATAATCTAGTACCTAGCGCCAAATGTAGACCGTAACATTTGCGCCTGCCAGTATAGATGAAGCCTCGACCTTTGTTTGTTTCCTGTCGTGAACTGTACTGAATGACGCCCACAAACCGGTTGCGCATCGGCACAACTGCTTCTGCAAAAGGTCATTCTTAAATATCTACTGTCACAAGAAATGCTCGCGTGGAATGGTAACAAAGATAATGCCTGTTTTCGCGTTGAACAACCAGGCTGATTCCTTGTACAATAAAATTAGCCAGCCCTTCTGTCACCACAAGAAGCAATATTTATTAAACACTAAGTATGAAACATCCCGCAATAATTTGTTGATAGATATTTTCATGTCGCCAGAGTCTCTAAAGTCAATAGCGAACGAAACATAGCTAGCTCTATATACGAATATTTTTAGAAAATTCTACCACAACGTTGTTGTGACCTGTAGGTAGTTTTACTTAAGCAGTCCCAGATTTGATTCTCAGTCGGGGATCCAGGGCTACATTTTGTAAGTCTGGTCAAGTCGTAAGGAGTTGAGACCTCTTCAAGGTTTCCAAATCCAGTCTAACATTAATAAGTGCTGATGTCATTTTTTTTTGTGGGATATTTAAATGCAAATTGCATATTTAATATCAATTCGTGTTATTATACCTGTTTTTACAATAACATGCCCTGCATGCGTGTTTCCGTATGACATTTTAAAATATTGTATGAACAGACCACCTAATCGGTGGTCTATGTAATGTAGGTAGCTGATTTGCAACCCGTTTTAATCGAATTTATTGCATATAAACACTTTAATAGGTAAGCAATTAATCTGATCTCGTGTTTACACTTTCATAATAATAAGTACTAGTTTAGTAAAAGAGTACAAAGTAATAAAATGTAAGTGTGCCAAGAAAATTAATTGTCTCGTGATGACGAGCTAGGCGTTTAAGAACACGAATACCTATAGTAAAATCTTATGACAGAATCGAGGAAAGAAGCTATTCTCACGACGGCAATATTTTACTTTGTTTTATAATGAACAAAAATTTTCGAGGATATATCAAAAGAGTTCAGATCCTATCAAGGCTTCTTAGGAGGAAAACAAGCACAAAATTTTTCTTTGGTGTCTTTGTCCACGCAGTTTTTTCCCGCCGCGCCGCAGAATTCCGTTAGATCCCTCTAGCTAGTGATTAGTCTAAAGCCAATTGTCCACTGGCAACTAGTAACTTCCGCAATTTAACGCAACGACTGTGCATTGTGTCCAAATCAACTTCTACAAGTTTTGTGACTTACAAATAAGTTAAGTTAAAAACTTTTCAGTCAAAGCTTTATTATAAGTAGATACCTACCTACTAAAACTGCCACAAATGCTATTTGGGAGTTCCAGTGCCCATTGGAGTTTTGTCATTGTGTTTTTGAAAGTACTTATAGTAATAGTCCGCGACAGGTTGAGATCGCAATCGGGGTATGAGGCGGGGGGATGCACCGCACGCCCGCACGTCACCCGCGCTCGCCCGCACCAGGTTAGCGCGGGGGATGTGCGGGTGTGCGGGGCGTTACCTCCCTGTTTGCCATCACCACTTGTCACGGACTATACCTACTCATGAGAACAAAGCAAAAGTTTTATTCGTATGAGTCGTTTTCGGTCTTTTGAAATGAATTCGAACAAGATGTCTGTATTAAGTATTTTTAACCGATTCAAAACATGCTCGTGCCTACCTGTTCGAAGAAAACATTGCAGCGTTCAAAAAAGTGAATGGTAAAAAGTCGAAGGTTCACATGCCTTTGTATACCTACACCTGTCTGTGAATTTTTGAAGATAGAAAGAAAAAAAAATTAATATACAAGCGAGAAAAAATCTAAAAATGTATAAACAAGATAATATACCTACTATGCGCAAAAAGCAATCGAAAAATGTTCAGTTTTTAAAATTAAAAAATTTCAATGTTAGGGTGCTGTACCTATAAAGGAAAAAAGAAACCCTTATAGGATCACTTCGTTGACTGTCTGTCTGTTCGTCTGTCGTGTCTGTCCAGAAATCCTATAGGGTACTTCCCGTTGACCTAGAATCATAAAATTTGGTAGGTAGGTGTGATACGCACAAGTAAAGGAATTAATCTGAAAACCGTGAATTTGTGGTACATCACAAAAAAATTAAAGTGTGTTCATGAACAAATAATTAGTATTTTAGATTTTAAAAGTAAGAGAACTATGGGGTAACATAATATTATGAAAAGGCCTTACCTGTAATTTCTAAAACAGATTTTAAATTATTTTTTTCCTAATACCTACTAATAGTTTTTGCTTTATAATTTATATTTGTTTTTTGTTTGTTCTACAAAATATTCTACACGCACGAAGCTAGTGACGCCATGATGAATTCCGACTGTGACGTCACATGGATTGAAGTTTTTTTTTTAAATCTTTTATTAACAGGCTTTTACATTTATGTATGTCAGTCTGGATTGAAGTTGTAATGTATTTCACTTTCGTTAAAAAATGAATGCTGAAATGCAGAATTTACTTAAATGCATTTTTATCGATCGAAAAAAATTGTTGTATGGTGGTATATTATCACTTTAGGATCAAATTAAAACAGTTTTCAAAAAAGGGTAAAATACCCTATCGTGGTCAGTATGTGAAGACGACAAATGTTTGGCAAGTCATACTTATATCTATAAGGGTTGTTGGTAGACAAAAGCCAATACAGATAGGTGTGTACTTACTCGACTTTATAATAGCTGAAATTATTGCTGTAGGTACGCTGCGTAGGTCCTGATGCCCTAATTTCCGGTAATTTTCAAAACTTTAATAAAGCTGTGTGGAAAAAAAAACAAAGAATATAGGTACCTACCTAAACTGAAAGTTACTTACTAGGACTTGTAGCAGACTCTGTGTGCACTTATTCCGCTCTTCCCGGCAAACTACATTCCCGAAGCATGGTTACTTACATTTATTTGTACCTAACCTAATAGCACCACAGACAAGCAAGTGGATTTTTAAAAGGTATTCTGAATATTAATGGTTCCCAAATATGGGACCGTAGGTCCTTAGCCGCGTTGAAGGCAATCATCGAACAACTATCGCCCTTGAAGGTTGGCATCGTAGATTAAATGGCAACATTCCTCGCAAGCCACACTTATTTTTATTTTTACATAAACTCAAAAAAGAAGCTGATTATTCCAATCGTAAAATTTACAGAAGTTTTTTCCTTTTATTGAATAAAAAACCGTAGGTAAAAGCCGAGATTTTCCTAAATTTCGATAAAAAGTACAAAAAGTTTTTAAAAACTTGAGAATAAGCAAATCTAGGCAATATAGTGAAAAATAAATGTCATGAAGTTACTTAAAAATAACATAATCACTTCTACCAGGTGAGATCGCAGTCAAGGGCTAACATAAATCAAGTTTAGCCGATACCTAACATTTCAAATTTTTTTAAAGATTTCTCACTAAGACTAGGTCTAACACCTCTATCATTGTCATTGACAACACGGGATTAAATAATAATTAGATGGTACTTAGCACAGGTACGTCGAATTCACCCAAAAAAGTGACATCTAAACTTGTCTTTTTGTTACCGAAAATGACCTTGCCTCTATTAGCCAAGTTTTTTTTCAGATAAAATAAAATTTTGGTCGTCAGCGTAAAAATGATCTAACACACACTTTTTTTACCAGAACTACGAGTACCTATAATCGGTTTCAATGCCCTTGCGCATTATAGAATTGCGCAATAGATAAACAATTGACAAATCGTTAGTTTCACGTTGGCATCTTTAAAGGCTCCTATGACAAGTAAGGACTCTACCCACCACCAGTTCAGAAAGTAGACTCGATAACATATATATCGGAGATACCGGCAATAAACTGAGAATAAAATCGATAATACATAATATGGTAAACCTAAAAGGATAAACTGACCAAGTATAGGTACATCACAAACCGCCATGGCTTAGGAGATTCAGATTTTGAATTATGTATAGGTTTGCCTTTAAACGTGGACGTATTAGAACTAATATTGTACCTACGTAGTTCAAAAGACTTGAAGACCGGCCTTTTGGGAAGCAGCTGGAACAATGGGAAACCGCTTTGGATTTTACCCATTCGGCTAGTAGTAAGGCCCTACTTACCTAATAATATCGGATTAGAATTTATAAGTGCAAAATATAAAATGAACTAGGTCGTAGTAACTAAGTTCAAACTGTGATATTAAAAATAGCATTGCATTTCTGTAATTATATACTGTTGTCATTGTCGAACACAAAGAGGTCAATTTAATAAGAAAAGATTATAATCAGTTGTTGTGAATTGTGTAAGAAATAAATAATTCACGTTTAATAAGTAACTTGCGTGGGTCGTGTCATAGAATTTCAGAAAATATTATAATATCCTCTACCTTAAATTAATTATGCATTTAACGATTTTATAGAGATAGTAAAATTAAACCAGAAAATTTTAAGAAAACAAAATGTTTGAGAAAATTAAAAAACTACACTTAATTAACTTATAAATAATAGGGAGTTATAGGTACCTACCTAGCGAGTTATTTGATTTTTGTGTAGACATAAATATACGCGCTACCTAGTCTGAAGGTTTTTTAAGGTTTGTTAGTTTTAGCTGATAATTCAACTTTGCGGGTTGGTTCCTGTTTGCGTAAATGGGTCCACTCTAATTATTATAAAGAAGAAAAGAAGGAAAGTAAAACGTTTATTTTTTAAAGCTGTGCCACACATTATTACCAGTTAAACCTAGGGGTTAGGTTATCCCAGCGCCTCTAATACTTGAGCAGTAAAGTCAAAAGACCTCAAGCAGAAGAAGCGCTGGAATAAACTATGTCATGTTATAAAGCAACAAACCGACTTATTTATCGACTTCCCGAAAAACTAGGTTGATCATTATGTTCCTGCTGGAAACGACTAAGTAATCATACATGCTGCTATTTGTAGCAATAGCTAATACTTACTACATTTGAAAAGTACGAAAAGATTATTTCCTAAATAAAATTGACCCTATCGGAAAATTGGTTTCAGGGCCACTAGCTTGCGAGATCTTGCGAGAATACACATACAAGTATATACCGTAAATTAGCAAGTTTCTAATATTTCGCATTATTATCCCATGAATTCGTATCACTTGTTTTATCGGTGAAGGAAAACGTAGTGAGGAAACCTGTAGGTCGATTTCGTAAAACCTGCATTAATCATTATTACAATCTCAATTGTTGTGATTGGCTGAATTTGTGGGATTGTTGTTACAACAATGTATTGTAGCCAATATTGAGCGAGCATCAACCAATCAGAGGTGATTGCGATCGTGACTTTGTAGCTGTCTTTCTACGGCAATCGAGCTGCAGCCTGCAGCATGCCTGAAACTTCTCCATGATGTTCTAAAAGGTGTGTGTTAAAGTTACGTCAACGTCTACCAATCCGAGTCCAACTAGAGTTCATGACCAAACCGTTCTCCTTGTGAGAGGAGTACGCAGTTGTGAGCTGGCGACAGGTTGATAATGATGATGATCTCATGAAAATCACCATCATTATGTAATTAATTGAAGGGGTTCTAAGCCTCAACAATGAAAAGTTAAGAAAGAAAGAAAGGGAGAATATTATTTTACTAGCATTTTCCTGTAACTTTACTTGCCTTTCTAGGAAATTCAGAGCATTCGTTTAAATAAGGCTCAGGAAAAAGGAGGCTAACCAATATGATGCAATCTTGCATTATTTATTTACTACTAGGCAGGATATTACATGTTAATATATTTTAAATATTGACCAAAAACCAAGTGAAATCGGGCCGAAGTGTTTCTTTCATAATCGGAAATCTATTTCGGACGATTTTTCAACGATACGAATACAAAGGTATTATAGGTATACCTACCTTCAGTAAAACAGTATTGTTGTATAGCTTATTAGTAAATCGTTAATCGACCTTATCAGTACCCTTATTATAAATGCGAAAGTGTGTTTGTTTGTTGGTTTGTTGGTTTGGCCTTCAACCACGTCGCAAGTACAACGGATTGACGTGATTTTTTGCATGGGTATAGATAAAGACCTGGAGAGTGACATAGGCTACTTTTTATCCCGGAAAATCAAAGAGTTCCCACGGTATTTTTAAAAAACCTAATTCCAGGCGGACGAAGTCGCGGGCATCAGCTAGTATATAATAATAAAGACAAATGACTAGCCACTTTCCTAAAAATAGTCACAATGAACTTTTATTAGGAGGTAGGTACCTAAGAAAATTAATTACTAACTTTAGTAAACTTCTAATACTTACCTACTGAAAGTAGAAAATCGAATAGGTAACTATGTATCTAAGCGACTGGTTGAAATGGCAATCGGGGATGGAACATCCCGCACAACCACACAACCCCGGCGCTAACCCGGTTTGCGGGGCGTCCCCTGCCTCACACCCATTACCCCGATTGCCATCTCAACCTGTCGCGGACTATATCTGCTATACTTATCTGAAAAACAAAATCATACCTACCTAACAATAATAATCATAATAATTGACTAGGTTTTACCTATGGATTCAATCGCGTGATATTATACATATTACATCTCTCTCTCATCCCATCTCATCTCATTTAATCGCTGACCCACGGGTCTCCTCTTAGGGTGAGATCTATTATAGCGCACTTTGATTTTGCTCAGACTTAAGTTTGAGTTAAAACGAAACAGACGTTATGTGAGAGATATACCTACATCTGCCTCGTTTTAACTCCGTATTAAGTCTAAGCAAAGTCAGAATGCGCTCTAAAGATTTTACCATTAGAATCACAAGGGTTTAGACCATAGGCCACCGCGCTGGCCCAGTGCGGATTGGCAAACTTCACACACTTTTGATAAAAGGAGAACTCTCAGGGTTGCATAGATAACGCAACTCAAAAACCTCTAAATGTTAGAGGTCCGGGATCGAACCGTGGACCCCCTGAATATGAGGCCGACATATTCTTAACCACTAGGCAATCATCACTGTACGTGTATATTTTACGATGACGATATTTTTCATTTAATTGCTCACGATTAACTGAAAACAATGGAAATGATCTTCACCTTATCAAGTGCATTTGTAGGGTTTCGTACCCAAAGGGTAAAAACGGAGCCCTATTAATGTTACTCTGCTGTCTGTTCGTCGGTCTGTCCGCCAGTCACAGATCTCTAGCTCATAGACAAAATGAGTTACAGACCTGAAATTTTAGTATTTTGGTGTAGAACGTTTACTCAAAACCAAATATTGAATTAGAAATTCAATTAAATTATTTTTCAGGGGGGCTCCCATACATGAAAAAAGGAGCCGGATTTTTTTTTACCCTAGCATGTATCATTGTTTATGGCTTATTGAGTAGAGTACGAATTATATACATATTTTTTATTTTATTTAAAAAAAGTATATTTCCTTATTGAGGCCGATAAAGTTGTCAGTTTTAGACCATATTTTTTGTGATTGGAACTATGTCAAAAACTAAATTAGTTCGGAATATGAAATTTTAGTAAGTATATTATGGGTACCATATGCCTACTGCATTTAAACAATAAATAAGCCTGAATATAATAAAATAGTTTGTAACCCAAAACAAAACGAACAATTTTTGGGGTTTTCTTTCACGGTTTGATGCGATGTTCTAACTCGGAAAAGAAATATTTCATGGGTAGTACCCATAATATGATGTTCATAATCATGCTTACGGAACCCTAAAACAGCGAGGTCCGACTCACACTTGACCAGTATTTTTATCAATATTTGTTTATGTACTAAGTGAATAAGAATAAATTAATCAGTTAACTGAGTTTATTTCGTGTACCCTTGTACACTTAGGTATTATACTGCACAAAAAAAGTATGTAGGTAAGTACTTTAATGTTAAAATTTATTATTAGGTATACCTACGAACCTAATTACTTTCATTATGTAATATTTATTATTACAAGCCTATAGGTAAAGGTGCGGATATTCTTCATTATGTAAATGCGGGGTCGTAGAGAAAATAGTGCCGACATTCGGCGATAAGCGCCTAATGATGTTATATGACTGTGTTATCACTGAGGGCATTTGCATAACATAAACATTAGTTTCTCACATAAATCTTCCCTGAATTACCTAATGAAAACTACAATAACGCAAATAATAAAAGGGTGGGCTGAAGCCTGAAATCTAAATCTTCTCGGTAAAAAAACATTCCGAACCAGTACCTAGTAGATGCATTTGACGATTCAAAAGTATGTAGAGACTTCTAAAAATTTAATTGATTAAAAAATATTTTGATTTTGATTTTGAAATGGTTAACTTCAAACTCTTTCTTGTAACGACAGTTAATGAGGTTCGCTCGAGTCAGAGGAAGGATTAATCTTACACACCAATTAATAAATTAATCACATTTAAAAAGCATGTCTATCTTTATTATTGCCTTACCAATTGAACACCTTTCCGTTTCCCATGCTTGATGCAACTACAGTGCCTCGCGTGATAAGTAGCGTAATATTTAAAACATTTCCATGATAAAAAGTTCCATCCACTTGTAAAAAATACAAATAAAACAATTTCGCGCACTTGAGCACCTGTACGTCGCTACAGATGCAGTTACGTTACAGAACACCGGCTCACGCAAACCTGTAGCAGACACAGTACTGAAGCCTTGAAGGTTAGCGGCAAAGGACTGTTGCAAAATTATTCACACTATTGTTAGTGGGTTCAATAAAACCAATTGGCTATCGATAGTAAGTATTTTCTATCCGATTATCTGATCTACCCAATTTACTGCGCAAATTTTGGCAACATCGGTTTTGCAGCATGCGCAGAGTAGGTAACCTAGAGTGAGGGAACTCTCGGTTTAATCCTGAATCGACGATATGTCAATTACTAAGGCTATGTGACGTGAAATCAAAGAAAAATAGGGCTACCTTAGGGCTTACCTAGCGTCAAATGTACTAGAACATAAATTTTGAGGCCTGCCTGTGACTGTCGTGAACTGTGGCGCAACTTTACTGGTAGAGTAGTAACTATAGCCGCAACAAAAACCTCCTACTACGGAACAAAACCAATTTAGAAATAATAAATTCTTTAGGTGATAGAGCCTGCTGAAAATCGAGTGCGGGACCACCCACGTCTTGTTAGGTCACTGAGGCCACAGCCACAGAGTACCACAATGTAGGTATACATTGAATATTGGCCAAAGCCCACACCACTGCGCCAGGGAGGTTATTACTTTACCCACATAATTTAACATAGGTATACTTACTTACCTTGTGTTAAATAATGCAAATTACTTCATTTGTTATATTATGTTATGACATTTACCTACTTGTACCTATCTCTAATTTATCGACACTTTAATTAATTAGGTTTTGTTGCTAGCGAAAGTAAGTAGTTCTTGTGTTTCGAGCACAAGACGTATGAACAAAAAATGTACGATTTTCATTGTGTAAGTAAGTAGGCACCTAATTATTTTAGCGCCATTTAAATACAAATTGCTTAAAAATAAATCCATCCATGCATGTACGGGCAGCGGGACGGTCAGCATGTAGGTAAAACCTTGTAAAACAAACACTCGAGACTTCAGAAATTATTCTAGACACGCAGGCAAATCGTCCTGATCAAGAGCGGACGGCAATCAGCAAAACGAACAAGAGAACACTGCCTCCGTTCAAGGGCTTAGTCTGCGGCCCAGGCGGGGCGGGTGCCTCCTGTGGGGCGGCCAGTGCAGCGTTTAAAACAAACTCTTAAGGAAGACGCGCGGACATTTAATCGAGAGCTGGTCTTAGAGTATGGTATCGCGCCCGCTGGCCACCCCACAGGGGACTCACGACGCCACCGATCCCAGCTGAGCCGCCGACTTAGCCTTATCCTGTGGCCTTATCCTGCGGCCTTACCCTGTGGCCAGCGTGTGTATCCTGTGGCCTTATTATTCTATATAGAAAGTAGCTTTTCCCGCGAAAAGTAGGTTAGAACAGGTTTTAATAAGTCAGCCTGCTAATACTCAGACAGATTTTGGCTGTACCTTTTTTGTTTTTATAACATCTCCACTGTTTACCCATATCTATTCTATATATTTATATTATATATATAAAAGGAAAAGCTAACTGACTGAATTTATCAACGCACAGCTCAACTGGACGGATCGAGCTGAAATTTGTCATGCAGTAGGTATAGCTATTAGGTATGACATATAGTAGGCATCCGCTAAGAAAGGATTTTTGAAAATTCAACCCCCTAAGGAGGTAAAATACGGGTATGACATTTATTTAGTCCACGCGGACGAAACCGCGAGCATAAGCAAGTTCGCAATAAAGAAATTTGAATTTGAGACTAACGACCTCGATAGAAAATATTCTAAACTCAATTATAACTCTATCTATTCGACATACATTTTCATTCCATCGCAATACTTAATTTTATTAATTGTTGCCCTTGAGCGAATCACAAAAAAAATTCTACCTTAGCATGTTTTATTTTTATGTAGGTGAGTAAATATATAAATAAAAATATTTTTTATTCAATTAAACTTTTACAAGTATTTTTGAATCGTCAGCTGCATCTACCACTGGTTCGGAATGCCTTTCCTACCGAGAAGAACCAGCAAGAAACTCGGCGGTTGCTCTTTTCAAAGATTTGATATACAATATTATGCCATGTACCTATAAGAAAAGTATAAATTGCAGTCCTGCGCGTTGCTGGAACGAGCTGCAGGTCAAATCCACGCTCTTATATCATTTAGCTAATCTTCAGAGTAGGTATAGGTATTAATCATTCGAGACTTTCTTCGTAAAAAAACCGACCAAGAGCGAGTAAGGCTCGCGCACCGAGGGTTCCGTACTACAGTCGTACTAATTTTTCGACATGTTGCACGATAAATCAAAAACTATGATGCATAATAAAAATAAATAAAAATCTGTTTTAGAATGCACAGGTGAAGGAAGCTTTCATATTATGATTATTATATATATATTTTTTTGTTCAAATTCCAAACTTTCCACAAATTCACGCTTTATAGATTTTACCTCTTATGTCTGCTACAAGACCTACCTATCTGCCAAATTTCATGATTCTAGGTTAACGGGAAGTACCCTGAAGGTTTCTTGACAGACAGACAGACAACGAAGTGATCCTATAGCGGTTCCGTTTTTCCTTTTTAGGTACGGAACCCTACAAATTAAACTGTTGCAACATAATTCGTTTCTTGAACTTTTAATTTCATTAATTCTTTTTCACTTTGGTGTACCTTCGTAGGTATAGGTACATAGACTATAAGTTACCTGCCTATCAAAATTTATTTCAAAATAGTAGATAGGTAGGTAGGTACTTACTTACATGAAACCTTTAATATTACTTAGTTAAAATTAACTTACAAAACATCCTCTTAATAACAGGTGCCTTTATTGTTTTATCTTATCTACCTACGTGCGGTAGGCCTATCATAAATCCTATGTCTAGACAAAGAATAGAGATAGAGTTTTAACAACCTTGCCCTTGCCTATTATCTCGGAATGCCTTTCCAGAGTATATCATATCACTGCTTTCCGGCTTCCGTTTTTCCAACTAAGTACATTGCGACAAGGCTCTTTTGGCGCGTGGCGAAAATCGGAACTAACGTTGCCGTCAAGTGTCCCCTTTGTTCTTGTTTGAGTAGTGTAATGTTTTGTTCTTCAACAGCGCCCCCCTGTCAATGTCATTCAAGTGCCAAAAGAGCCTTGTAGCACTGTAAAAGTAATACCTACGCTTTAACCTAAAGTCGAATTTTTAATTAGACAAATGCTCTATAATAGTACCTACAACCTGTGCTGTGCCAACAACATGCAAAAGGCCATATGCACCGCTCACCCTACCACTGCTACGTGCACAAAAGTTAGTCACCAAACCAGCGATACGCACCACCAGTATACTACACCACAGAGATCCCCCAATAGTTTTGGGGGATCGCACGTTTCACTCCGACATACACCGGAGCATCTTTAGGAAATGTCTGCAAAATGACGATCGTATATAATTATATACTACTTATAAATAGTTAATTAAGTAAAAATTAAGTTTGCTAGATATGGTAAAGTTATAGAATACCTACCTACCTACCGTTATAGAGACCACGTCGACGCGTATCTACGACTTTGCGACACTACTTAACTATCTACTAACTATCTATGCCTTGGCCCTAAGAAAATAAATGCTTATTATAAAAAAAACCGGCCAAGTGCGAGTCAGGCTCGCGCAATGAGGGTTCCGTACTACAGTCGTATTTTTTCGACATTTTGCACGATAATTCAAAAACTATGATGCATAAAAATAAATAAAAATCTGTTTTAGAATGTACAGGTGAAGACCTTTCATAAATGATGCCCCACTTGATATAGTTATCTCACTTCGAAAGTTGAAAATACTAATTATTAGTTCATGACCACAATTTTTTTTTGTGTGATCTAACCCTAAATTCACGGTTTTTAGATTTTTCCCCAAATGTCAGCTATAAGATCTACCTACCTGCCAAATTTCATGATTCTAGGTCAACGGGAAGTACCCTGTAGGTTTCTTGACAGACAGACAGACAACAAAGTGATCCTATAAGGGTTCCGTTTTCCCTTTTGAGGTACGGAACCCTAAAAACCGGCCAAGTGCGAGTCAGACTCGCACACCGAGGGTCCCGTACTACAATCGTATTTTTTCGATATTTAGCACGATAAATCGAAAACTATTATGTATAAAAATTAAAAATAAATAAAAATGTTTTAAAATGAATATGTAAAGCTTTTTCATATAATACCCCACACTTGGTATAGTAATGTTACTTTTTAAAAAATGGAGAAAAAATCACGTTTGTTGTATGGGAGCCCCCCTTAAATATTTGTTTTATTTTAATTTAATTATTTATTTTTAAAGTGAATATATGTACATATAACTAAATATTCTGTGTAGGTGTATAGGATATTTCAAGCACAGATATGATTTCAAGCGTCTACCAGTCGCCATTATCAATATCGGCAAAAACGGACAAAAAAACCACGTGTGTTATATGG
Source organism: Maniola hyperantus (assembly GCF_902806685.2). Lineage (NCBI taxonomy): Eukaryota > Metazoa > Arthropoda > Insecta > Lepidoptera > Nymphalidae > Maniola > Maniola hyperantus. Next base: position 5,053,891 of record NC_048547.1, read on the forward strand.
GAACCCCCTTAAATATTTATTTTATTGTGTTTTTAGTAAGTACTTGTTGTTATAGCGGCAACAGAAATTACATCATCTGAGAAAATTCAACTATCTTACTATCACGGTTCATAAGATACAGCCTAGTGACAGATGGACAGACAGACGGACAGACGGACGGACAACGGAGTCTTAGCAATATGGTCCCGTTTTATCCTTTGGGCATGGAACCCTAAAAATCTCAAGCTATATTTGAATAGGTTCTTGCTCTTTTTTTTTTTTTTCTTCTGGGGAGGAAAAATCCCTACGGACTTCTGCCTGCAGGCAGGGTGTGTCCGACTCGCACGGACTAAAATAACCTCCCCATGCCTACCAAGGTGAGCACGGAACTGCGTAAGCATTACTTCGTGCTAGGTTCTTGCTCTATTGATATTAAATTATCAAGTAAATGCAATAAAATAATGGTGCAACCAATAAAAGTAAAACCATAGCACACTTCGTCTGAACAGCACTTCGAAAGAAACCTTGAGCCATATTCTAACTTTCTTAAACTTTCAATATAAGATATTATATTAATGTGACAGAACTAAACATTTCAACACTAATTCACGCAATAGTCATTCTCCTACGTGTTTTTAAGGCCTAGACATACGCGACGCGCGACTGCAGCGTCCTGGAAACAGCGCGGCAGGAAGTTACGACGTTACGCTGAAAGCGCGCATACGCGTGTACGATTTGTCAACAATGCACTGTGGCACATGTCACTCTGTTAAGTATAACAGCAACGGCCCTACGCGTACCTATTCGACATTGTGACCACTTTGATACAGTTCCCATGTGAAGTCAGTTCAAACAAATCTCTTTAAAGCGATAACACCCAACCCCACCTTCTTTGAAATCAATTCCTAGTTCCTGCCTACGATCTTGGTTAAATAGTTATATGGATCAGCATCTAGCCTCTCTCTCAGCCTATTTAGGTCAATCCAGGCAAATATCACCTTAATAACATTTGTATAAATAAAAAATTTGAATGATTATTTATTCAAATAATAATTTTGATACTACCTATGTATTATCACTTGAATAAATAATAATTTCTTTCTTTAGACATGAAACAATAGAATATATTTTATTATTTATCAGCGTAAACTTCGACGTCAATCGAAACAACCAAAAATTTAAGATAAAACAACAAACATACAGAATATTATTATTTTTACTTTCATTATGTACCTACCTAGTACGTACCTACTTATTTTATGACAAAATGAAAAAAATGACAACTTTGAAAATTTGAAACCTTGAAAGTACCTACTTTTAAACTGTGCCATTGATTCATCCAAGCATTGGGCCAATTGATGTCAGCCAAAGTGATAGCTCTATCGTTATAATTCATTATAATTATTATTATAGCTGTCAAACTTTAGTACTAGGTTCGCTGGCTGCTGATATCGAAAGCGGAATGGCATTCCAATAAATTGTACCTTATCTATCAATGACAATAATATTTTGGTAGATTATCTCATAGCTCCCTAATGGCTCTAATAGCAGCATTGGGCCTATTTGATAAGACTCAGTTCCTGATGTTATAAGCCGTAGTGGTCTAAGGTAGTACCTACGTAGGTAGGTACTTATAGGAAGCTACGCGTAATGCGACTAAACATCACGCTAAACCTCTTTGGGGCAGTGGTGATGCGCTATGGTCTTATAAGAGGGAGGTTTTGGGTTCGATTCCTGGCAGGGGCAGTTTGGGAATTCATAATTTCTAAATTGTCTCCGGTCTGGTCCGGTGGGAGGCTACGGCCGGGGCTAGTTAGCATCCTACCGGCAGAGCCGCACGCTAAGCGATTTAGCGTTCCATACAGTTTTATATTAATTTTTTTTTTAATTCCAATAGGTACAAGTTAGCCCTTGATTGCGATCTCCCTGGTAGTAAGTGGTGATGCAGTCGAAGATAGAAGCGGGCTAACTTGGAAGGAGTATGGAAGTTTCATGAAACCCATTACCCGTAATCGGTTTCTACTCGGCATCATACCGGAACACTTAAATCACTTGGCGGTACGGCATTGCTGGTAGGATGGCAACTAGCCACGGCCGAGGGCTCCCACTAGACCAGAGACAATTCAGAAATTATAAATCCCCAGATTGCCTCTGCCGAGAATCAAACCCGAGACCTCCCACTTATAAGACCATAGCCTCGCCACTGCGCTAGGGAGGTCGAAAAAAAATATGAGATCGTAGGGCGATTGTCTAAAACCTGCATCAATCATTATTACAATCTCAATTGTTCTGATTGGCTGAATATGTCCGATTCTTGTTGCAACAATGCATTGTGGCCAATAGTGAGCGAGCATTAACCAATCAGAGATGATTGCGATCGTGACATTGTAGCTGTCAAACAACCGCGGTAGGGCCACTGTATGAGATTCCAAAACTACTGAACTTGCACGCAATTATCGTGGATTTGTGATAACTTGTATGTTATTATAAATGCGAAAGTGTGTTTGTTTGTTCGCTTATTGGTTTGCCCTTAATCACGTCGAAACGGTGCAACAGATTGACGTGATTTTTTGCATGGGTAGGTATAACCTGATAAAGACCGAGAGTGACATAATATGTAAGCTACTTTTTATCCCGGAAAATCACCACGGGATTAAAAAAAATCTAATTTACGTGGACGAAGTCGCGGGCATCAGCTAGCCGCACACGCAGTTGAGTGTCAATCAAAGAGTTTGTATCAATTTACCTTGGACGTAGACTGAGTAAAAAAGCTAGACTAAAGTACTGCGTAACCGTGTCTGAGACAGAGATAGCACGACGTAGCGATGAATAACACGACAATGTACCATTGCTTAGTAGTCAATATTTGTATAAACCGATCAACAATATTTGTATTAAACGTTTTTTATGTGAAAACAAGTAAATAACTAATGAGAAATACAATGACGCCACGAATTCTCAGGTTATATCCAAAATTTTTGAAAAGCTTATTTATACTCGATTAAATAATTATCTTACATCTATAAACTTCATCTATAAGAGACAGTATGGATTTCGGTCACAATCCAATACTCTTTCGGCTACAGTTGACCTTATTACAAAATTACACACTAATATAGATCAGAAAAAGATTGCACTGGGCTTATTCATTGACCTAAAAAAAGCCTTTGATACAGTTAGCCATTCGATACTACTACAGAAGCTCAAAGATATCGGCATATCAGGGGTAGCATATAAAATACTAGAATCATATTTAAGTAAAAGACGTCAAATTGTTAAAATTGGTCAATATCAAAGCAAACCTTGCTATTGCTCTGAATTTGGTGTACCCCAAGAATCAATATTGGGACCACTGCTATTTCTTATCTATATAAATTCAATGCACGAACTCAAACTACACGGCCACCTGTCCCTATATGCTGATGATACATGTCTGTTTTACTTTGGTAGTTCCATAACCAACATAGTGAGTCTCGCACAACAAGACCTGGATACACTATCAATTTGGCTTGAGCAAAACCTCCTAACTATTAATGCTTCTAAAACAAGCTATATCATTTTTAAGAGCAAAAATAAAAAAATTCCATCACATCCCCCACTTTTAATCAATAATCAAACATTGGAGCAGAAACTGTCCGAAAAATATCTTGGGTTAAGATTGGATAGTGACCTGCATTGGAAGACGCAAATCAAATATATTAAAAATAAGATTTCTAGTTTAATGGGGTCCCTGCGTAACATAATCCATTGCCTACCTCGTCGAGTACGCCAGACAATATATAATTCTTTAGTTAAACCACATCTACTATATCTAATTGAAGTTTTTGGGATTCGCACCAAAAACACACCTAAAAGACCTACAAATTGCCCAAAACAAAATTATAAAAATGCTATTTCATTATGACTACCTAACACCCACAACCAAATTGTATAAAGAAACAAAACTCATGAACATCAAACAGCTCCATTCATATCACACTTGCATACTAATAAGGAAAATACTCAACAAATCTATTCACACGCATATCATTTTCACCAAAATACATCAAGTGCAGAGTAGAAGCAGTCGTAGAGGAGATCACATCTTACTCCCACAAACACGTACTTCTCAAGGAAGAAGAACCATAAAATTTGCAGGTGTACAAGTGTATAATAAATTACCGAAGGAGGTGAAGAATGCGAGCTCGTTCAATATATTTAAAAACAAACTCAAAAAACACATACTTTATGATATAAACCTACTTAATTAAATTTTGTTACTATACTGTATGAACTACACTGTGGCAACGATTTCGCATTCTTCCAAGGCGGAGCGATATTAAAATAAAGTGAATTGTGAGGGTGGATTTGAAATTATATCAACTACTTAATTAAAATAACAAATTGTTAAAGTAAAATATGTAATGTGAGTTGTAGATCAAGTAAGTTATAATGATTGCCGAACAAACGAATAAGTACCTACCTATTGTAAATATGTTTTCTCTGTAAGTGAATTTTGTAATTCTTTGAGAGAAATAAATAATTCTTTAACCTGATTCTCAGTTTGTTTTGCAGCTAAAGTTGTAGTCCTTGCAAAAACCGGTTACACGATAAGGGACAAAAAATATGATAGCTGCGTCTCTGTTTATCACATTAGTAGCTTTATCTGTGCTCTCTTTTTAGTGTGAATGAAAAAGCATACGTTCCTTTGTCTAGATTCTTTACTCAGTCTTCGACGTTGGATGAATGATAAATATTACAAACGTGTCAACTGTCAACTCACAAGCTGTCAATATTGGGTGCTGTCAATTCAATGGCCGTGTTGTTTTAGTTCCATTGCATTTGAGATTTTCAATTTGATTATAAGCTTCTAAAAATACTATGGCTGATATATTAAAAGTTTTAGTACAAGCTTCAGAAAAGGCTGCACGTATAGCCAGATCATGTTGCGAGAATTCGAGCGCTGAAACATTACTGATCGCTGAAAAGTGCGAAACGGAAGCTAACGCTCGTTTTGTTAAGGATTTCAAGACTGTTGCCGATGTTTTGGCACAGGAATGTGCGAAAGCGGTGATAATTTCGCAATTTCCCGAGCTTAATGGTCACGTTAGAGGGGAAGAGTGCCCCGAAATCGGTGGTGTAACAATAGGTTTACAAGGTACTATCGACAGCACTGCTCGATTACTTAGTGGTGCACTACCACTGATAACCGCCAGAAGAATGGCAGAAGCAGCTCACAGTGATATGTTTGATAATTTGCCTTCATTGCCAATTGATCTGCCTTTCATTGACACTAGCGATATAGGTGTATGGATAGATCCTATTGGTATGATTTTTTTAATTTTATAGTATTAATACTTAAGATATCCAATCAATTAGTGAGGCATTATTCAAAGCGTGAAAGTTATACTTTGAAATTGATTGGTGCTTTTGGTTGTATACAATCTAGTCCTAATCTTTTCCACAGTGAATATTATGAAATTGAAATATCTTTTTTGTTGACTAACTTACTATGTAATAATACTCTACCTGTTTTGATCACTGATTATGACACACAGATGCTACAGCAGAGTTCATATCCGGAGTTAGAGGCGATGCTAAGCCTGGTCATGGTCTTCCTTGTGTGACAGTACTGATTGGTGCCTACTTGAGGTCAACTGGCGAGCCTGTGATCGGAGTCATCAACCAACCTTTCTATAATAAGTAAGTGTTCCATAATATGTAATTAAATATGCCCCCCTTTGGTTCTTCGTTGTGCTTTGTTTTCTTTATATAAATTAATAATATGGCAAGGTAAATAAAAAAAATACAGCACCTTGGCTCCACTCCACTATGGAGATGTGTGTTGTTCTTAAGATTTATTGTATAGTTTACTGAGCTGTTTAACACCAGAGCAACAAAAAATGCGACAATACAGCATGCAATGGAAACATTAATTTTGCTGCCTTAGCATGCAGCAAACTATGTTATGCTGATAAGGACGTATTATTTTTTTCAGTGGAAAAGGCCATATAGTATGGGGTTTGCACTATGGAAAATATAACTTAAGCTCTGAAGATATCCAGAATTCAGAAGATAAAGTGGTCCTTATGAGTGGTGCAGAAAAACCAGATATTGTGGAGAAATTTAAAGGTGCTGGATGGGTGGTAAAATCTGTTCCGGGTGCTGGTCACAAGCTAATGAAAGTAGCCCTTGGTATGGATTAAGTTTCAATTATAATTATATTTCTTTTAATACTTTGTCTGCGGCTTAGGTGGGAGGCGGGTGCGTCCTGCTGGACGGCCAGTGTGTAGAACATGTGTAGATCAAACTTAATATTTACAAGAAATTGGAAGAAAGACGCGCGGACATATCCTAATCGAGAGTGGGTGCCGAGCGGCATGGAGACTATTGCATAGCGCCTGCTTGCTGCCCCGCAGGAAGCACCCACTCCAAACTGGGCCTTAGACTTAGAACCATGCCGCACGGCCAACTAGTTACCTGGTGACAAAAAAATTAAAAAAAATTACTCCAAGAAGCCTGGGTGGGTCAGCTAGTATAATTTAAAATAGAGAAACTGACAGACATTTAACATACAGCTCTAACTGTGTGCTAGATCCTAATCTAACCTAAGTTCTTTCTCCGATGTACATAGATCATCATCATGATCAACCCATCACCGACTCACTACAGAGCACGGGTCTCCTCTCAGAGTGAGAAGGGTTTTATACCTAGATAGATCCCTAATAATTTTGAGAAATTTCACCCAAATTAACTGCTCAAGAGAGATTTATTGATAACATCATGTAATTTGTTTATATGTTTATGTTAACTTGCCTTACAGGTGAAGCATCAGCCTACATTGTCTCACAGGGAACAACCTATCGCTGGGACACATGTGCACCGCATGCCATAGTTCTTGCAAGGGGTGGTAATGTATTGTGTTACAAAAATCATGAGCCGATCACATACAACGATGGTAAAGATCTTCAAACCAAAGAATACTGCAACAAGGATGGGGTTATAGCTTACATAAATGAAGCAATTTTAAATGAAATAAAAAGTATACTTTGTCAACTTTCCTAAGTATAACAACATTCAGTTTGTTATGTATAATTATGGATTCCTGCTTCAGTCATTTGTTTTTAGTCATTAGCTGTAGCTGTTAAATAATCTATTTATCCCTTTAAATAAGGTTATTAGATTGATTGTCCAGAAAAATATATTATGGATTATGTAACTCTAAGTGAAGATAATTTACCTATGTTTATTTGCATTTTGCTATGTACCTGAATTTTTGATCTCATTAATTAATTATGCATTTGATAAATGTTTATCATAGATGAAGTTTAAGGCCAATGCACACCTGCAGAGAGGAGTAAAGTTTTTTTGATTGTAATAGTGACGGCGCGGCGCGGCGGCGCACCCATCAATTCCCCTCCGTTTCTTTTAATTATATGTAGGTATGTACCAATTTTAATTGTATGTCAAAGTGAACAAAATTGAGTTTTTTTATCAAATGCGCCGTGCATTTGCCTCAACTCCACTCTGTAGGTATACATCGACTATAATATTATGTCTATGTTTGTATTAACTTTAATATATATATTCACATGGTGTATGTACTGCATATTTTATTGTATCTGATTGTGTATATGTGTATAAGTGTTTTAATATTAAATATTAATCAAATGTTTTCTTATTTTACATTAAGATCTAGAATTCCCAAAACCAAAGTAGGAGTAGTATAACGTGGGAGAAATATCTACGAACCTCGCTGGGATGTGCTTCCCCTTAACTCGCCCGTTTTCGTCTTTCCAGTACCCGTGCAGACTGCCGACGCGAGCGTGTTGCATGACGTCACTAAGCCAGATTCGCAGATATTTCGGTCGGCTTATACCTAATTAATTGCTAATTAACTAAAAAATTTGACCGGGTGTTAAATTTAATTGCTACCAGACGATCGCCCGCGGCTTCGCTCCTGATGGAATTTTGTAAACACCAGCCTTATTCCTTGTCCATATTAAAAAGGAAACCTCTGTGCACAGCTTTCTAGGTCTAAGGTTTTGGACTGGGCGTTGATGTGTCAGCCAAAACGTTGGGACTTTTCTTTATATTATTTTCTATATTCTTTATTTTCTTATATGTATATCTTATCTTTATATTCTATACTAGCTGATCCCCGCGGCTTCGCCCGCGTAGATTTAGGTTTTTAAAGATCCCGTATAGCCTATGTCACTCAGGAATAATGTAGCTTTCTACTGGTGAAAGAATTTTTAAAATCGGTTCAGTAGTTCTAAAGATTACCCCCTACAAACAAACTTAACGACATCGGGCCGTGCAGCAGAAATCGTAATATTTTAATTTCGCCATAACTTCAAAACCAAACGTCCAATTTTAATCATTCAAAGACCAAATATTATCTCCATAAACTGTTCTTAGTGATGAAATCATTTATTTTGATAAGGATTAATAGCATGAGTAAAATAAACGCGTTTAAATGTAGTCCAAAAAAAATTCAAGATTTTTAAATAAAAAAATGGTTGCTGTGCCTCACTCGACATAGATGGGTATAGTGTGTCGTGGACTTTTTTGTAGATATTTATAAGATCTACAATTAATTAGAACATTTTATGGTTCTATCTTTTATAGTTTAGGCAGCGTACGCAAAATAAGTAACTTTTCTGGTTGATTTTTTACACCTTGTGTCCGAAAAAACCCAAATATCTTACGGAACCCTATTTTTTTCCAAAATAAAATATAGCCTATGTTACTCGTGGATAATGTAGCTTTCGAATGGTGAAAGAATTTTTAAAATCGGTCCAGTAGTTTTTGAGCCTATTCAGTACAAACAAACAAACAAACAAAGTTTTCCTCTTTATAATATTAGTGTAGATAGTGTAGATTATTATATTCTGATTTGAAGAAATATTTTAACCATTAATTAGTATGAGATCTCAATTTCAATATTTTTATAAAGTAACTACCTATAGCTTATCTATCATTAACAAAAAGATTCATTCATAATAATTTCAAAATATTTTATTGCTTGATGCTAAATATCTTTATCACTGGAACTAGTGTCAGAATCAGATTTGCTCTTAGTTTTCTTTTTCTTCTTGCTTTTCTTCTCTTTATGCTTCTTTTTCTTTTCTTTTTGCACTTTTTCCTGTGAAAAATGTTACAATTTTTATGAGTAGGCATGTAATTTTTGATTAGTAAACAGTACTAAATTATCATGATTTTTTTTCAGTCAGTGTCAGATTGGAGGGTTCATCCATGGATGGTTCCACCTGAAAAGCTTCATAGCGAAACATATTTGGTTTTAAAATATTATGCTGAATAATAAATAACCAATTAATATGCAGATTTGGATTTTACAAAGCTTGGCCCGTCAGGTCAGATAGCAGTCAAGTGGTAACTTCTTATTGAAGAAGACAAAACCCCTTACCAGTTTAACAGGTGCCTCTGTTATTTGCAGTGTTGGTGCACATCCTTCTGCTCGTACTAATGCTGTCAGATCATCAACTTTGCTCATATCTGCATTTGGGGCACGGTACTGTTCACAGTGGTCCACACGAATTGTTCGACCTAAAATCTAAAATGAAACCTCAAAAAGTACATATACCTATTTTTAAAAAATGGAAGTATACTATGCAGAAAATAAGGTACATGAACCTTTAGAAAGAGATAGAGGTTTTGTAGAGTATTGTCTGTCTTGAGACCGACAAAACATCATATAGGTATGAGTGATAGAGACAATGCTCTACAAAGCTGAAATCTCATTATAAACATAATCAGAAGCTGACATAATCCTGTATCAGCTCCCGTGAGGAAATCTGCATGTCTGAGTTTTACACAATGTTCCCAAAACAATGGTGTGTGATGAAGTCTATGACGACTATGGGTTTCCTTCTCATTCAGATACTAGACCCGTGCTTGGTACTAAGCTAGCAATGGGTTGATCATGATGATATTTACCTTAATTCCATTTAAATTATCCACAGCAAGGATAGTGGATCTCTGATCTTCATAGCAAATAAATGCAAACCCTCTTGATTTGCCTGTTGCTTTATCTCTCACTAAATTAATATTGACAATTTCTCCATACCTTGACAAGTAAAAATACAATTAGTATATTCGACTAAGAGCCAGCGCGTCCCAGACCTTCGTTATTTTATAAAAGCTGAAAATTTCTCTGCATATTGTCCTCAACAATGGGAGGAACGTTTGTTTGGATCATTGTGGCTTTGGAAGATAACAGGTAATAAAGGTGTAAAAAAATCTTGTATTTTCTTCAAAATAGTATTAGAAATCACATCATGCATTGCCAGACATCATGGTGACACACTTAAAGTTTAAAAATTTACGTGTCCGGCAGGGGGTTGCTATGACACTAGTGTCGTGTATGACGTGATTTCTAATACTATTCTGAAGAAAATATATAAAAATAGACTTTGTACTTCAACGTAAGATTATTTGCACCGTCATTACCTACCTGTTCTATCCCAAAGCCACCGTGATGATCCAAACAAACGTCCCTCGTACAATACAAAGAGAAACTCAGCTTTTATAAAATAACGAAGATCTGGCACGCGCTGGCTCTCTCTATATATTATTGTCATGTACCAAGGTTTTATTATAGATTTGCTAACTTGTACATCTAATTAATGAGTGTTTCTTGGCATAATGCCTAAAAACTTACTGTGAAAAAACACAAATAATATCTCCTTCAGTCAAATCATATGGCAAACCTCCTATGAATAACCAAGCGCTGTCTTTGTATTGATCGTGCCAGGAACTCTTCGAATTTCCAGCAAGCTCTCTTTCACTTAATTTCAATACATTTTTTACGTTTCTGTAACAAAACATTCGACATTATCTAATTTTCAAAACGTATTCTAAAGAAAATTAAATAATTATTCTTACGTCATAGGATTCATTTTGATCTCAAAATTAATTTTTCGTCGATGCTAAATTATTTTCGATTTTTCTTTTTACTTTATAAAAATAATATTCTTTTTCTTTTTGATGTGTCTTTGAAGTTTGATGTTTGATGTTTGATAAACAAAAATCCCTTAAAAATCCTCATCAAAGAGTTTTTGTCTTTTGTAAACTGGTTTTACGGCTCTGGGTTCAAGCTTTTTTGAATAAACTTGAACAACAAGAGTATAATTATAGTGTTGGTGTATATATACGTTTTTATACGTCATCCATGAATATCCAGGCATCCAAGGCCGCTAAAAATAAAATAAATGATAAATATGTCAAAGTGATGTCAAACTATCGAATCTAAAGACATCAAAAATTACGTCAAAATCTACGGTCAAAATTTTCTTAAAAATTCTTGTTTTGTTTGGCACAAATTCCATGTTTCTACTTTCTTCCTATGATCTGTGTTTCTTCAAACCTTTTCGTTTCAATATTATTGTATCGAATAGGATTTAAAACTAGATCTGAATCAATAAAATTAATGCAAAGGAATAATAGCTGCTCTAAAAACCACCAAGCTACGTTTTTATTATGACTACTCCTACACCCGACAGTCAAGATCAGTTTGACCAAGTAAGAACTAAAACAGTGATTCTAACAGGTTTTAAACTTCTACCGTTATACTTCTATCGTTTTCAGTTCGATGATGAAGATACTGACCAACAATTGGGAGCAACAGCATCCGGTAGAAAAAGATTATTCAGTAAGGAGCTGCGATGTATGATGTACGGTTTTGGTGACGATCGGAATCCCTACACTGAAAGTGTTGATTTTTTAGAAGACCTTGTTATTGAATTTATTACAGAAACTACTCACAGGTAAGGAAAACCCAAGACTACATTTGGTATTTAAAATAAAAGTTTATAAGGCTTTATTATAATAAAGCTAATAAGGCTGAATGTCCACAGGCAAGTAACTAGCAATAATAAACTTACATTTAAATCTGAATGTGTTATAAATGTCCCTGTGAATGTTCTAAATGTTGATGTTAACTGTAAACTGAGGGAAAGGAATGCCACTTGGAAGCTTAGACATTATAATTTATAAGCCATAACATGTAGTTTTTCGTTTTATAATAATATATTAAATAGTGATAAAATACATATAACATATTAAGATATGTGAACATATTTTAGGGCAATGGAAGTTGGTAGACCAGGCAGAGTTCAGGTTGAAGACATCATCTTTCTTGTACGAAAAGACCCCCGTAAATATGCAAGGGTAAAAGACCTGCTTACCATGAATGAGGAACTTAAGAAAGCTAGAAAAGCTTTTGATGAAGTTAAATATGTTGGTAAGTAATCTCAGTAACTTTTGTAAAATATTTCGCATGGCAAAAACAATCATATTTTTGAGATTGCTTCATACAAAACTCAAAATAGTGTAAAATCTCTAGTACCAATTTAAAGGGACAGCTATCATTATTTGATATTAGAATGAGTATCAATCAATAAGTTACAAGTAAAGTCAAACAAACCAAACTCAAGAATTCGTTTTAATAAATAGAAAACTGTAATATGAAGTTGTTTACACTGTAAAATAAAGCCCTGCTGTAAACAATACAAGCTAAAAATCTTCATGTTTACTTTATAGTAAAAACTATAGGTCTGTTTTCACTTGCATAGTATGGCTCAACGTTGATCTAAGATGCTAACTGCTGATAAAGTATTATAATTAATTTAATGTATTTAATTAAATTTGGATTGTTGACTTATGTAAGATTACTTGAATAATAGTATCATATTATTATATGGTTTTTGCTGTATAAGTATATTATATATTTTAAAATTACTTTAAGTTTTAAAATGCTCAAATATGAAATAGTAACTCGTAAGAAAAGGAAAAGGAAAATAAAAATACTCTGAAATAACTTTATAAAAATGCAACTAAAACGTTTTTTGCATAGCTATTTTGTTGCATAATATTATAATTTACTAAATTATAAATAATGTGGCTAATTCCATTGTACACAATCTCTAAACTAAACTAAAATGACTCGTCTAAATCTATTGCTATCCCTTTCATGAAGTTGCTTGCAGAAAAGGATAGCACTAGATTTAGACCTGTTAATTTAGTTTAGATTAGAGATTGTGTACAAGAGAATCGGCCCCAATATGTTATTTAAGTAAGTGAAGTGTCATTTTTTTGTATCATCTAAAATATTTTTCACTTATAGAAGACCAACAATAACTTTGGTGGTCGTCACTCTCAGTCAGATGATGCAAGTAACAAAATTACCTATTGACACATACATTGCTTTTGTGTTTTGCACTTTATGTACTAAAAGCTGTTATTAATAGTGTTGTGCTTTGTGTGTCATTGAGATCTGCTAATAAATGTTCAGCACAAACTAACATTTTGTGTATGTACTTAAAATAACCCTTACCACCCAAACAACCACTCTACAATTGAAGTAAAATCAATGTATAAAGGTAAAGCCTGATTGAGGCGCGTACTGCAGACTGCAGTGTGAGGTCACTGGTCACACCAGCAGAAAGCAAGTGAGTGTGTAGGGTCTGGATGCCACTGTTGCTTATGTGTGAGACAAAGCTGCCCTCCCTGCCCCGCTTGATGCTCGACTAGAGTAGGCACTTGGCTTTACACTTATTATTGGTTTTATTACAACCAATACAACATAGTTATGTTGCACCCTTAGTAAAGGGTGCAGTCTCACTGGATGTATAATTTGCGGATAACTAACTCTGAGCTACAAATCCAGAGGCCGTGCGATGTGCCATAGAGTGAGGTGTCCATTGTATGAAACTTTCTGCCCACAACCTTCCCACTAAATGTGCCGCAGAAATAAAATGTTGCCATGCCCCAAGCGCCGTTGCTAAAGTTCGCACCCATTCTTTCATGTGCTCTTACAAGCATTGCTTTCACGTCTGTACGGTTAGTGAGACTGCGCCCAGTTACTTTGGGCAGAGATAAAATAAATTATCTCTGGCAGGTAGGACCTATATTCCGCGACAGGTTGAGATGGCAAAGGGGTGTGAGGCGGGGGGACGCCCCGCGCTCGCCAGCACTGGTTCAGTGCAGTGGGTGTGCGGGGGGGCGTTCACGCCCCGGTTGGTATCTCGACCTGTCGCGTTATAATATATAACCATACTATACCTACAGACTATGTAACATTTGACTTAATTATAACCTGATAAAGTTATTACTTTAGAGAAAAGTGGGAATGGAGTTTAAGAGAGATAGTAAAAATAATTTGAATGGCAAAAAATAGCACGACTGTACCGTTTTTTTGGCATTGGATGTTTTTACACGGTTAATAATGTGTAAAAAATTATGAGTAGGTAGGTATATAAGGATCCAATACTAAAATTAAATTTTTAATTTTTCATAACTCAGGCCTATAATAATGGCAAGCAAGTCAACAGGTTTTATTATAAAATGAGTTAAAATATAAATTAATCATCCCTGGTGGGGATCAAACCCACGACCTTTGGATTAGAAGTCCAACGCGCTATCCTCTGCGCCACAGGGACACTGTGTTTAGCAGTAGTAAAGTACGACGTATCGTAGCGTAGGTCTCTTAGATATTTTTTAATCGAATCAAAAATTCCGAAACTTAATCAGCTTTTTCTTTTCTAAAATGAACTAGTTATAACGAAAGCTTCACGCTCGTAATTAATATTGTACCTACCTAGTTATCAAAAAGTTAGATAACCAACCAGTAGTGAATCGACATGGATACCTCGTGCTTGCGAGGCAGCTCTACCTCCGACAAGGTTTAAAAATATTGAACGTATCTTTTACATAAATGTGTAAACTAGTGGGAATAAGGGATTTTGTCGTCTATTTCGTTCTGTAAACTCATGGGCACTCGGTTCTCGGTCGGTTAGTTAATCAGCAAGGCGCACCGCGGGCAGGTCAGGTTGACTGTTGGAGCGCTAAGCTGGAAGTGCATCCCCTTACCCCCCTTTAAAGTTTGTACTTAGATTATAGGTTAGTGAAAATATTACAGTCGCAGACTGTAAACGATAAAAAAGCTTGGATTTGACTCGCTCCAGCAATGCACGGGGCTGCAATGGCTTGTATAGTACGGTATAATAACATTGTAAATTGAAAAATTAAAAAGAGCAACCGCCGAGTTTCTTGCTGGTTCTTCTCGGTAGGAACGGCATTCCGAACCAGTGGTAAATTAAACCTGACTATTCATAAGCACTTTTAAAAAGTTTACATGAATAAAAAAACATTCTATTCTATTCTATTCTATTCTATTTCTGGAGACGCGGCGCGGTGCGTTGGTGCCTTAAGCGATTGGAACAAACCGCGCCGCGAATGATACATTGCAAACTAACGTTACGACGTCTTTGGTTTGAGTTACAAAAACTCGACACATGACAGTAAATGTTAAAAGTCAATCTCCAGCTTAACGCGCCGCGCCTCCAGAAAATAACCCCTAGCTATTTTTTTTTTTTCTGGATTGTTCGATAATTGCACTAAGTCTAACAGATGTCGGAACGGAATGAATGTAACGTTTAGCTAACAGTCTAATCCAATAGAACGAAATAGACGGATCTTGTGAATGTTTTCAGTATGAAATATAGTGGTTTAGGTATGTAAATGTCTTTGGGTTTAAAATATATGGAGCATTTAATCTATGGTATATACTTTTTATTCCTTATATTTTATTCAATACCAGGCGATGTGACTTTAAATAGTATTTAACTTTTTTTTCAGAATGAAAAGAATTATGGATGTTTGAGGCTTATAAGTAAGTAGGTGTACGTGTACCTAATATAAAACCTTATTCCTGCTCATACAAGGCGGTTTCTACACGGTTTCTACACCAAATTATGCCCCATCGTCATCGTCGTCCTTTTGTTCATCTTACTTGGCTGATTATGTGATCATTTGTTTTTCATTATTCTACATGCCCCCCCTTACATATATTTTAATACCTATAATTTTTGTAGTGTACGCTTCTTTAGGTACAGCGTCCCCAATTTGTAGAGATTTAACGTACCTATCTTAAACTTTACTTCCAGATCGGATTTGTAATATTGTCTCGGAAAGTCGACGATATTCCGTAACGATGAGTGTTTATTAGTTAATAAATTGATATTTTTATTAAAATAATGATATTTATTTTAATCTTCCCTATGATACCTTCATTTAGACCTGTATCTGTGTAGATCGTTGGAATATTGTTATACAGTAGTCGGCAGGAACAATCGACCTTTAGAAAGAGATTTCTGCGTCGTGGAGCGTTGTCACTCATACCTATGTGATGTTTTGTCGGTCTCAATGACAGAGACAACGTAGAGAAATAGCTATCTTTTTCTAAAAGGTCGATGTACCTACAATATTTCCTGCCGGGTAAGTACACATACCTATTTGTTTGTTGCCAGGCTTTCGTAAAATAATTAATTTAGTTTCTTCGTTTCGCAATAAAAAACAAAGTAACTACTTACTAATCATTTATTTGTGCGATTACAAAACAAGCAAATTACAACACAAAGATTCAAATATACAATAAAGTAATATTTAGAAATTAATACAACAGAACGACAGTCATAAATTATTACAACATAATCTAAATTCTTTGCGTCACGCCTATCCGATCATCAACTATTTACTTTTTCAGTAGGTAGGTTTTTCAAAACTTTGGATGATTAAGATTTTATCAAATCGTTCATGAAATGTGGGAATAGTCCGTAAAAAATGATTCCTCACGCGCCATTTTAACTCTATGGGTCAACTGTCATGTCAAAAGTACGGTTCACGTTTAAAATAAGGACTAAAATCGTAGGTACTTTTGACATAAAAAGTTAACATGGCGCGTGAGAAGCTAAATTTTACGCGTTATACTTAATTTTTAATCTGTGATTATAAGTAAGCAAACAGTAGGTTTTAATTTATTTTCTCTAAGAGGGCAGGAGCAACGCAATCGTATTAAAATTAAATAATTGTGACAATTTATTAAGGCTATTAATTTCAGTAATTCAATAATAATAATTAAAATAATATAATAAAATAATGTGCCATGCATTTTTAACTATTTTTACCTATTATCTCTATTTTATTGGTATTCAAATAGGCTGTAAAACTATTACTAGGTATATAGTGTGTTATCTATGGATCACACTAAAAGTCCAGTCGATTTTAACGTACACAGGACCGAATAAATGTTAACTTTTATATTATAACATAACGATATAACATATCAAAGGCTTTATTATATAAATAGGTATATAAATAATGTCCTACAAAAACTTTCAAAGGGTGTAAACAAATTAACAATTCAGGCGACTAGACCTGTATTAAACAGCCGAAATATAAGCTTTGGTTCCTCACAACAAATTGTAAAATGTTGACTATACTAATATCTATGATAATATTAATAAATAGGCCATTTATGGCAGTGAAATGGTGATCGTAACTATAGTATATTATAATTACTCTAAAAGTTCTGGCCACTCATACTCATAATCGTAATGTGGATTTCTATATAAAAGAGTTCTAAACATAGAATTTAGTTATGCTTATAATAGTATGTAACCTTAAAAAACTTGCACTAAACATTTATGTAACACTATGTTTTCAAAATTTATGGTAACTATCAATCTCAACGCCATTTTAAAAATAAAAAATAAAAATATCTATACAAATATCGCGGGCTTCAATACCACAGGAGCGCTACTTATAAACAAAATAGTGAATGATTTTCGATTCCAGTAGCAATACTCAGTAGTTAGTATCGAAAATGGAATGGGCGAAGTGGAATGGGCAAAATGCTCCAAAACGGATTACCTAATGATTTACATCAACAGATACTTAATATAATTATGTACATAATTCTCTATCATAGTTTAAGAAATCGTGGACATCGAAATATATGTTATATATACCTAATACCACTGCTAATGCTAGCATAGTTACCTAATATTATAGTCATGAACAGATAGTTGCATGGCGGCATTGCATGGTAGTTGTGCAAAATGTATGGTGCGAGACGGGCATAGGACTATCAGAATCAGAATCAGATTATCAGATTATAATTAATATTAGAGCCTGTTTAAAGTGGTTTTGGTGCCTGACTGAATTGTTTAGCTTTAAACTAAGCCACTATAGGTGCATGTTGGGAAATTGTGACATATACATTCGTTTGATTGTTGTAAAATTAGAATTTAGAAAAATGGCAATTTAAATTATTTGGGCTTGCACTTAGTTTAAGCCCTCATTAACACCAATAAGTTTTACTCACGTAAGTGGCTTACATGGTTAACTTACGGCAAAAACAATGTAACTCTCAGAAGTGTCATTTACCTAAGTTTTAGTCACTTTCTTGAGCAACTTACGTGAGTAAAACTTACAGGTGTTATCGCGGCCTTAGAAAGCAGAGAGTAGAACAAATAGTTTGTATCTCCTGAGTGAAAAGTAAAGATAATTATGCTGATACGGCCCTATATGGTTTTGAAGCCCGTGGATTTATATTTCGAATATGAATTAATTATAAATATGCAAGTTGCTTGCAAATATTTTGATACGTCTCTATTTCAGCCTTTTTTAGTCATTTGTTTTTATTAAGGCAACAATTATCAAATTTGGAGGCCTAGTTATGCGGCCTTATTAGCACAAATATAAAAAGCCAGGAGGCCTCACCTTTATAATAACAAGTAACTGTTGAGAAAATCAGACCCCATGTATAGAAAGTATAAACCTAAGTTATATTTTAATTAGCATAAATTACACAGAAATGGTTAAATTTTGTCAAGCTCTTACAATTCTAATAAATCTTTAAAGCCTATAGTACACGATGACCGAAAATGATGGACGAATACGCTGCGTTTACAAGACGTTGACAGGACTTGTCGTTTTATTGCCATTGTCGGCTAATGTAGAATGAATATGTAAAAGTGAAATCAGTATTCTTATTTTTGACCCAACGTGCACAGAGGCCTTTTACCATGAATAAATTTAAAAGTACTTACAATGAAACACTACATATTTGAAAAGACTTCGAGAATGGAAAGAGTAGATAAGTATAAATTATCGTCTTATTTTAATTAACTTATTAAATGTAAATTTTAAATAAATATGGGGACAAAATAATAATGACAATGCTTCAATAAACATCTAATGACATAAAACTACTAAATAACACGATATAAATTTAATAAAGATTTAGGTAACGTTAAAAACTTATGTATAAGTATCTAATGTACTACGTTTAATTTAAATAGTGTATAAATAAGTAGTTTCATCTAGACAACTAACAGGAAAAAATAAGGCAAGTGGACCTGTAATCTCGTCTAATTAGCTACTATTTTTTTCTACTCAGTGACTCTTTGAGTCTTTTTATAAAAGGTTAAATACTGAAAAAAATGCTTATTGCTTGAATAGAAAATACGTTTACGAGTGTTGCATAATCCTTGAGAAAATAACCAAGAAGGTGGAATTATGGTCTGCCCAGACAAGGAATTGTCCGCGGAGGACAAAAATGGAACACTAAGAAGTCCATTGCATAATCACACGGACTAATAGTACGGCAAAATACCGAAGTAAAAGATGAGATACTTTTGGCCTTCGCGGTCTGCGCAGGCCCTTATATGTAGTTACATATTGACTCAGTCATTTCAAAAATCGGTAACGTATTGTAAATAAAGAATAAATGGAAACCTGTAAAAATTTACAGCGATCAGTCAGTAATTGAAAAATTAGCCTTAAGTAGAGAATCGCCAAAAAAATATAATTCAGTCTGATTAATCTAAATTTTAAGCAAAAGAAGGAAGGCGCTAAGGCTAGGGACAAATGGTGCGGAAAACTTCACGCAAGATTCCGCAAGCGTAAACTCTTCTGCGTTATGTCCGCACAGATAGAGCGCGCCCTAATATAGTTGATTAAATATTTCATCAATCAATCAGCATGTTTGCGTTCACTGTTGGACATAGGCCTTCCAGCGAACGCGCCACCAAACACGGTCCTCTGCGTTCCTCATCCATCCACTTTCCACCTTAAAGATTGTCAGTCCGGTTTTAAATATTACATACTACAAAGATTTATTCGTCACTCATTAGTGAAGTTTTCGTTACAAAACCCTTATACATAATGTAATTTTTCACGCCCTAAGCTCCACGGGTGCAGTGGTCCAATAAGTATGAGTATTTAACATCGATGTATTTAAATAGTTTCATTTCTGCGTATGCGAATTGCGTATGAATTTTGAATAGATTCGTCTCATGTAAAATGTACGTGTTTTATTTTTCCGATTTTTTGCAAAGATTTACAGTACTACCAGTTTTATAAGTCGCATCGGCAAACTTCGTTTGCGCAGAAAAGTGCAACCTAACGCTGACTAAAACCGAATGTATACCAATGAAATATAGACCTTATTGCTTGACGTTAAGATTTTAAACACAAGAACAACAGAGACTCGTGCTATTTCGTTCATATTCACGAGTACAAAACATGGCGCGTAGGCAACAACCAATGGCGAATAGACGTGTACTATGATTGGCTAAGATGTTTTCGCGCCATTTAAAAATAAGATTTCTGTGCAGGTACAGTACGCGGCCGAAAGTAATGTACCTTTAGAAGGAGATAGCGGATTTGTGGAGCCTTACAAAGAGCTTTACAAAGCCGAAATGTCATTCTAATGGCCGATGTACATTACTTCGGCCATTAGAATGACATCGGCGTAACTTATAAAATTGTAGTACTGTAAACATTCTTATTAACACCAGTACTATCGCCTGTCTTCGTTTACGCTAGCGTTCTTATTTCACCACTGGCTGATGCCCGCGACTTCGTGTGGATTTAGGTTTCTAAAAATCCTGTGGGATAAAAAGTAGCCTATGTCCTTCCCCGGATTGGAAGCTACATCTGTACCAAATTTCGTCAAAATCGGTTGAGCCGTGAAAAGCTAGCAGACAGACAGACACACTTTCGCATTTATAAATAGTATGGATATGGATTTATAAGGGCCTATCTATATACATGGATGGTATTATTGTCAACAGTAAGGCCTATGTCCGTCACCAGCTAGTCGGTGGGTGGCGCGAGGGCCAGCACGATGGCCTTCATGACGGCGGCGGCGGCCAGCGCCGCGTGCGGCTGCCACTCCTTGCCGCGAGTGCCGTCGCGGTAGTCTGATATGCCTGGAATCACAACAAAATTATTTAAGACTAGCGGATACCCAGAGTGTACTACTATGCTAAAAAAAGAATGTGCCTAATGCATTGTTTTAGTGGTCTAAAACCATCTTATTCTTGCATTATTGCCTTTTTAATGAAACCGGTTTTTTCTTTAGGTAAATGGCCAGCAAATGAGCAGGCACATCAGTTGGGTGGTTTCAAAGTCTAGACAGGGTTAAATAAAAAATATCAGAAAACTCTCGGTGCGTTATTATAACTAACAACTTTTGTTCTGCGACTTTTTTTAATTTTGTGTAATATCAAATATTCAACATTTTACATAGATTCTCTCCTTGCAACTACTCTAACATTGGCAGGCAACTTCGCGCGAACCTCACGTACGTGCCTCCGTCGCGTGTATTTGTTAAATTTTTGGTATGAAAAACATTAATACGGAATTTTGAAAAGTCGTAGAACAAAAGTTGTTAGTTAAATGATAACAATTAAGTACCGAGAGGTTTCTGATATTTTTTTATTTAACTCTGTATATAGGCACACACATTTTTATGTTTTGGGCACAATTATTAGGAATAGATAGATAAATACTTAACTGCACATAAGATAGAGAATACATGAAATATTGCTAACTTAAAACTACGTATGCAAAGGCAGCCTTATTAAGAGTGCTCCAACTCCTCGGTACTCACCTCTGATGGAGAGGAAGCAGTCCTTGCAGTTGCCGACGACGCTGTCGAGCACGGCGTCCAGCTCGCAGTCGTATGCGAGCGCGCGCGCGTGCGACGCGAAGGCCGCGCGCGCCTCGCCCGCGCACGACACGGCGCGCCCGCCCGCCACCGGCGCGCAGTGCACGCGGGGACCGCGCCTGAATATATCGGTATTATACCTTATTACATTGTCTATACACATATAATTATAATAAGAAACTCGGTGCTCTTAGGCCTTAGCGCAAGTTTGCGCTAAATCTTCACCACGTTGAAAATCTTGACCACGTTGATAGAATTAAAAACACTTGTGCTGTGAGACCTTCCTTGCTTTTTGCTCATGATTCTAGGTCAAAAGGAAGAGGATAGTGCATATGCGGCACAAATGGATGTATTTTTTTATTGCGTTGACTTAGAAGCTTGATTTTTAAACAGCCGCAGGCGCAGGGGCCACAGACTTCGATATCTTCACGAGTTCCTTGAGAAAAATGATTTTAAAAGACATACGAACAACGAAGTGATCCTATAAGGGTTCCTTTTTACCTTTGGCTCCTAACCGTAAAAAGGGCACTGGACCTAATTGGCATACCTAAAGTCCGCCACATGTTTTATCACTGGCCGCCGAAACGTGGTTTTTACAAAATGGCGAACTTGAAGTTATGCCAGGTTCCATACAAAAATGTTCAAACCCTTTTACCACTCTTTTTCGCCAGCTAAAATGTACATACATCTTGTCTCCCTGCGGCGCGGGATGCGACACCTCGATGTAGGCGCCGCCGCCGACGTCCACGCAAAGCCGATCCGTGGCTTCCTCGGGCGGCTCCCAGCGCCCTGGCACGCCCTTCAGGCGATTCAACCCTGCACAAAACGATTACGGTATAATATTGAGGCCAGAACCAAGTAGACACGTGAGTTGTCTTATAGAAACCGACAAGAGGTATGGTTGCCTTCCAAGCCAATCCGCTACCATCTTAGACTGACAAGAGCTAACTTGTTAATAAATAAATAAACTTATTCACTGCAGTGTACCGAGTAAAGCAGAGGTTTATAGAGCGCACTTTGACTTTGCTCAGACTTAAGATTGAGTTAAAACGAGACAGATTTATGTGAGAGATATACATCTGTCTCGTTTTAACTGTGTTTTTAAGTCTAAGCAAAGGCAGAGTGCGCTCTATAGATCTCATCCTAAGAGGTGGCAATAAATCAATGCTAACCGCCACTGTATCAAAAAATAATAGCGGCTTAAAATACGGTATTTGACAACTAGTCAAATCAGTAACTTTTTATCAAACGTCAAAACGCGCGCTTAGTATGCGAGTTTCTATGAAATACCGGTGTGTGACATCACAATCATTTGACGTGCTTTTTTTAGTTTAATCGATAATTTAAAATGGTTATTACACTGAAAACCAACAAAGGACGTGGATTTTACGTATTTTGGAAGAGCCTCTATTTAATAATCACTGAGAAATAATTTATTTTTAATGTAGTCAAATACCCAATTACAAGTAAAAGGTTTACAGAAGTAGATGTACTCTACTAGTAAACATACATACCATCATTAACATAGTTGGTCCAAGTGGCGCCAGAACTTGCGAGGATGACCGCTAAATCTTGTAGAAGGTAGTCGGCCGGCTTGTACGGTTTGACTTCGTAGTCCCAGCCGCCTTTGTTGTTACGTTCTGCCTTTTCGCAGTATATGTACACGTACCTGAGAAACCAAATATAATTTATGTTATTGTAATACGCTATTTTACACCAAACGAGAAAGACGAAACAAGACAGTATTAGCAATAAAGCAATCGAAAAATGTTAATTTCAGTTTATGAAATTATATAGGTACATAATGGATTTTATAATTCATTTTAAAGATTTAACTTTTTTATCTGTTCTACAAATATCCAAAACGCATGATACCGTAGCCGCCATGTTAATTCCGACTGGGTCGTCACATGGATTCAAAATGTAATGTATTTCACTAAGAAAACACCGTTGCTTATCAATCCGTGTGACGTAATGACAGCTCATAAACCTAAAAACATGGCGTTTTCGCGGCGAAATTGGAAACGCAAAAATTAAATACATTTTTATTGCACTTATTGACGATCGAATGAAATTTTTGTAAATTTTTTGGTAGTTTAATATGACTTTAGGATCAAATTAAGAAACTTTTTAAAAAAGGGTAGTAGAATGGAATACTCTATAGTTCTATTTCATGAAGACTGCTCAGCCTTGGTTGTAGAGTATGGAACTCTAACTGGATATTCTCATATCCATAATAATATGTTTCGGAGTTGAAAGACGAAACTTCTCACCGGGTAACAGCAAATCAATGGCGATCAGAGTGTTATAGCCAACTAAAAAGTGGACTTTTAAACATAATACATGACACACATCGTGTGATATTTTCATGTCTTCCCCATTAGTAACAGGTTCGATTTCGGTACCTAAAAATTCGTACCTAAAAGTGCAATTCAATACAGGTTTCATCATCATTCAAAACGGTTCGCGACGAATATTTATATGACGTATTGTTATATAACACATTCTTTTTTGTCTACCTACTATGTAACATGGAATAGATAAGCCCGCCCGGGCAAAGCCAGGGCGGGATAAGTAGTATCATATCTATATTATCTTAACTTTTCTAATCTTATGACTATATAAGTTATGAATTTAAGTGTCAAGGTTAAAAATCTCTAAATAGTGCATCTATTTCTTACACACCGACAAACACAGAGACAAACGTAGTCTTATTTTACTTTTGGCTGTGATAATAAAATTAATTACGTAATTATTTACTAGGTAGTACGTATTAAATAGGAAAATTAAAGTTATTGCAGCTTTATTTAGATATATGTATTTATAGAAGCTACTAGGAATCCTGATAATGTTATCACATCGAAGTTGTATTTAAAGAATAGGTATATTTTGGTATTTCCCATAGTAGGTAATAGGTATGTGTCATATTATATGACATTCAAATAGGTAATTAACTTAGCATTGAGTGTCAATGATGACGTATGGTACAGACACAGGTAGCGCTCTGAATTATTATGATCAATAGGTAGTTCAAAGTTCATTCATTTAACCCACACTCGGGGCATACTGTGAGGTCATTTACATTAGACTCATAAGCCTAGCGCACTTAAACCAATTTAGGTAATATGTACTGCAGTCAATGAGCTAAATTAGTACCCATAGAAGGGCTTTTTCCAACAAAAATCGTGTCCTATGAAGCTGGCAAAATTAGTATGACACTGGTACTGATTCTGAGCACAACCAAATTTTAGAGTATTCGCAACCTCTTCTTACTAATGTAATATGAAAAGGACAGACGCAGTTTGCCAGTTTTCAATTTAATTTTTAGATGGTAAAACCCGTGATTTTAGCGCACAGTCGCGAGCCTACTGTTTAAATTTGTAGCGCACTAAAATTTAGAGTCGTTAAATGTAAAGTTCATGTTCTGTCCCTTTTTAGCATTGTTAAAAAGAAAAGGATGCAGATACTCTAAATATAGTTTAGAGAAAGACAACGGAATCGGTGCCACTAGGCATCTAGTTGTAAGCAAAAACGAGTTGTAGGTCGCAAATTTTTGTTCATAAAGAACTGTCTAGTGCTGGTAGTGCTTAGTACCTAGGGATCGCTGACTGTTGTTGATTTACAGGCTAGCTGATCTGTCCCAGCCTAATTCCTAAGGATGTGTGTGTAGCACATACACAGCTACATGTTGCTATGAAAGAGTATAGACTAGAAATGGACCATTTCACAGATAGCAAAACGTGAAAAGCTTTCTAATATTATTTCACTTCGGCCTATCGGCCAGCAGGGAGAAGTGGCGAATGCTCGTGAGGCGTATAACATCTGCCCCCAAGAACACTTCGTGATGACCACGACCACTCTGCCAAGAGTGTTACGAAGAAGAAGAAGAACACTTATTTGCTACCTTACATAAAGCCTGTAAAAACCACGGGCAAAGTCACTAAAAGTCATAATTTCATTTAATCTCTGAAACTAAGACGGTGCGAGAGAAAACACTCGCATTGCAGTGTGTTAGAAAGAGAAAAATCATTTAGTTAAATAATTAATGTAGTGAATAAAGATTGTAAGTGCGAAAACTGAAAAATCACTTTCGGCGAAAAATCATCTACAATTGAAATCACTATGAAAAAAAAAAATTCGACAAATGAAAAAGCAATAATGCCCATCTATTACCTATACCTATAGATAAAACATAGACACGACTTATTGAATATTCAAGATTATACGGTAGAATTAGTATCCTTATTATAAATGCGAAAGTGTGTTTGTTTGTTGGTTTGTCCTCCAATCACGTCGCAACGGATTGACGTGATTTTTTGCATGGGTATAGATAAAGACCTGGAGAGTGACAAAGGCCACTTTTTATCCCGGAAAATCAAAGAGTCCCCACGGGATTTTTAAAAAACTAATTCCACGCGGACGAAGTCGCGGGCATCAGCTAGTCATAGAATAAAGTGAATAGCTAGGTAAGTCAAATTAATACAATGCAGGAAAACTAGTCGTTACCTATACAATGTTGTGAAACAATTGCGAAAGGACGATTTTATGATTCGTCGAATGAGTAGATTACTGGATTTTCTCATAACGGTGGTTAGGAGTGTAGACGCATACGTCATGACTCAATACGAATACGATGTGGCGCCTGAACCGAAGACGCCGCGTCGGTTTTAAGCTGTAAAATTACTCAATATGTGTCAAGGTCCTTGGCATGTGTAAACACGGTGCTACCATGCGATTTTGTTGTCGGAAAGCCAAGCTTACCATTGTATTAAGTTCACAGATATGATACCTATCCAAACGAAACCATTGGTAGGTATTGTTATAAATAAATAATTATGACTTACAAGAACTTTTCATTAATATATTAACTAGCTGATGCCCGCGACTTCGTTCGCGTGGACTACACAAATTTCGAACCCCTATTTTACCTACCACCCTTAGGGGTTAAATTTTCAAATATCCTTTCTTAGCGGATGCCTACGTCATATTAGCTATGTGCATGCCAAATTTCAGCCAGTCCAGTAGTTTGAGTTGTGCGTTGATAGATCGATCAGCAATCAGTCAGTCAGTCACCTTTTCGTTTTATATATTTAAATTATAGGAGCATTTTAGGTGAAAAACTAAAAATAACACTTTCAAATAACCAACTTATGCTACCAAAACATTAGAAATATTCTAATGTATGAAGATAAGCACTAGGTATATTAATTGTAGCATTACGAAGAACTCATTTTAACCATCAGACAATTTAGGGCGTTCAGATAAAACGACACAAAAACCTCAAATTGTTTCTTAAGCGTGAGAACTTTAAGATTAGTCATGTTTGAGATTTGAACCTTGAATGATAATAAAATAACTATCCACTTTTATGAAACTTACAAACAGTAAATACGGAAGTATTTAAGTACGTGTTTCTAACTCCTTCATAATTTTATTTTATTTTATATAATTGAATACTTATAGAAGACTAGCTTATGCTCACGACTTCGTCCGCGTGGACTACACAAATTTCAAACCCCTTAGGGGTTGGATTTTCAAAAATCCTTTCTTAGCGGATGCCCACGTCATAATAGCTATCTGCGTGCCAAATTTCAGCTCGATCGATCTAGTAGTTTCGAGCTGTGCGTTGATAGATCAGTCAGTTACCTTTTCCTTTTATATATTTATGATTGATTTACTCGTAAAGTCTACTTCTGTTGCACAAAATCACTCAAATAAAATGACAGGGCTGAATATGTATTGCTATCCCTTTCTTAAGACTCCCTACGGAAAAAGATAGCACTTTTACACAGCAGATTTAGAACTGTCAATTTAGTTTAGTTTAGAGATGATACTATATATATATGGTTACTAGTAGTACACAGTTCCTTGCAATTCACGAAGGCGAGTGAACTTTACTTGTGGTTACGTCGTATAGACGGACATTGCGTAAGTGTGCGTGCATGTCGGACCAATAAGTCGCGAGCACGCGCTCGCAAACGGACATATTTACTTTATCTTACTCATACCGATACGACTTAAACAAAAGCATGAGCTACTCGCCCTTGTGAAATGCAAAAACTATACTACAACTGTTTTCTAGTATCGACTAATACGTACCCAGGTATATACCTCTTTCATTGCAAAAATATGTATGTATAATGTATATACATATCTAGTAAATCAAAGAGGAACTCACTTATCTTGCAGATCGGGCGCTGGCGTGGAGACCACGACGTCTCCCAGTCTCACGTGCTTGGCATAATCCGTATAATGGGGCACTCCGCCGCCCACGCCCACCAAGAACACGTAATCTACCTACGACACAAAACACCTCTATGAATACCAAATTATTATGTGACTTGCGTGAAAAATTTACTAGACTTCATAAATTTTACGACTAAGTCGGCAAAACCAGCGGGTCATCCCCATTATCCATTTAGTCTGTCATTCAGGAAGATTCCATCCGGAACGAAAAAACGCTTGAGGCTTAGTCAAAGATTCTACATAAATATGTTAACCAAATGAATAGAATGTTATTTATTATGCTAGATATAAACGAATATACCGCGAATTGGTTGCCTATTAAAATCAGTTCAAGGCTACCCTGAATTGAAGTTAGAGTAATAAACCACCCTTCACCCTTTTACCACTTTACCACAAGACGAGTTTCCACCCCTAGGTCGTCAATATGCCACGAAACGCTTTGCGTTATGATTCCTCATAGATAGGTCTGCGCATGGCTAGGGTTTGGAATCGTGGAACAAAGTTTGGAGATTATCATCCGAAAAGCTTCCTCTCTTCAGATAACTAAGCCCTGTCCAGCCCTTATATCATTCAACCAAAGCGTCTTTGGCGACCTTTGATTTGGAGCCCGCCTCTGATTTGAATTCTAGCTTGCAACACTAATCTTGGGAATGACAATCGGGCTCTTCTCTGTAAATGTCCAAAGAAAGAGAGCTTCCTTCGCATGATGGTGAACATGAGTTCTCTCTATTTGTGGACCAATTCCAGCTCCAATAAACTCAAATTGCAATATGGAATCATTACTTTTATAAATAGAAGGGTCCTTAATCGTTCAAGTATAACATCCTCTGGTGCGCGGGCGCACTCATGCGAGAAATTTAATCACGCGTGCTCACATCTGTTATTGTAAATTATAATGTATAACTTTAAACATAGATAATCGCTAGGCTGCGTCTCGTTTAAAAATAAACTGATATTTTCCGCGTTGCATCTCCAGAAATAATTGTAATACATTGTGCTTGATTCGTACCTAGGTATCGAACTACACTAATTTTGAAACTTGCTCTCGTTTTGAACATTAGTAATGTAATATCTCGCCATTTGTAATGAGCCACTTCACGTATGCATACGAAATAGAACAGGCGTCCAAGGGTATACTAAACAGGTTAACGCCTATCGGCTAAGTAGATTTGATACTATTTGGAAGTTTTATAACCAATAAAAACAAAGGTTATTTTTATAGCGCGAGCTGAATAAAATCTTCAAGCCACTTGTAGATTTATTTTTATAGGCACTCATAATTTACGAGACATTTGAATAACCTCATCTGGTAACATAATCCTGGTGATCAGCCTGGCTGTCCAGCGCGGAATTGATGCCAGTATTTTTGGCACTAATCCACGCTCGCATGATTTGTACAATAATTATATAAGGCCAGCTTTAAGTTTCACTATAACATTTTCAATAAAAAAATTAATGTTTTGAATAAAAGGCACTCAAGACTTCTTAGAAGAATATAATTCTCTAAGGCTTAGAAATGTATCTAAATGCTTAGAGTCTAAGCATTTAGATACATTAGAAGTGTCGGAAGAGGAATCAGGGAAGAGTACCAGTAACCAAAACGTTTCACTGCTTAGTGGCAGGGTATACTTATTGCCTAACTAGACAATTACAAATATACCTAAGTATAGCAGCGATAGACGCAACAAGAAATTATGCCACCTATAATAATTTTCTTCTTCTATTTTGATGAATTAATAGTCCACGATTTTCATTAGTTAAAAAATAAAGATAAAATAAGGTACGGGCTACAAGTTACCTTTTGGAAAGTGCCAAGGAGCCTGGTTGTGGTGTTACCAGCGGCTGTCATGGCTTCTCTCGTCCTGCCAACTGACGGCAACTTCGTGGTGACGACTCGATGTGCGCCAATAGTTCCCAACGTGTACACATTGGATTCACCTGTTGAATATATCAATGACGAGTTTAAAAATTAGGAGACTCAAAGTCAAAGTCAAAAGGCACTCGATCGCTGAGGGTACAATGTAACAATGGTTTCAGGATACTGTAGGGCTTGCCGCGGTTTTGTTCGGCGTCAGGCATGGTTGCTGAAGCACGAACGGATGATTTCTATCCATCATGAGGAAAAGGACGTCATCCGGTCCGGCAAGTCTGCGTTTGAGTTCAAACAGTATCCTGAATATGAAAGCGGGGAAACTGGATTCGCACATTCTGCAGCGATTTCTAAAGTAAAGTTTCTTAAGTTCTCGACCGGTAAACACGCTGTCTAAAATTGTTTCCGAATTTGTTGGACGCACCTTATTGTGATTGTATTAAGTATATAATAATTATTATTATAGTTGTAAAAATAAAATTATCATACTACCATAGTTTCTAAGACTTGTATGTAGACAAAGGTTAAAAACTAGTACATATTACAATATTTTAGTATAGTACTAACAAAATATGGGTCTCTGTGGCCTTAAGAAAGAATTTATTTATTTATTATTATTACATTAATGAGAAAGTATCCATCCTTCCATCCATATTAAGAAGTGAGAATTTGGATGAGTCAAACATTAATCCTTGTCAAAATTTAGGTACAATTTTCCTCGACCTTATATATGTATCCTATTAGATTTTTTTTATAAAAGCCTCATAAGGAATTGTGCTATGTGACAATTTAGTAGGGTGATTCATTTGATCACAAAATGTACTACAATAAATACAATTTATTTTGAAATCCATCACTAGTAATTAATTCACACGTCGCGTAGCACGTCAATGATAATAAATAAACTAACAATAAATACGTAAATTATAATTAATTACTAAACTTCGATTCGTCATCATCAAACACTAATTCTTTACACTTAAAATAAAAGTGATAGTGAGAGCAAAAATGGATTTAGTTAAAACTTTCGCAATTTTCAGTATTTTTATAACACAAATCGAAATGACACCAGTTTCGCCGACATCTAGTGTAGATTCTACTGTACTGAAACTACCGAAGGATATTAAACCAGGAACAAACATAACAATTCTTGGAAATAACAACAATGTTAACACGTAAGTATCTTGAGATAAAATTATTATATTTCATCAAACTTAATTTTAAAAATTTTGGTAAGTATAGTACGCGACAGGTCGAGATGGCAATCGTAGTATGAGACGGGGGACGCCTCGCACACCAGCACGTCACTCGCGCTACCCCGCACGGGGTTAGCGCGGGGCTGTGGGGCGCGTCCCCACCCCGATTGCCATCTTGACCTGTCGCGTACTATAGCTTTGTATATAAAAATAGATATTTGATGAATAGTCTCCCCTGCATTGTTATATTCTCGGTTCGGAAATGTTTAGATTTTTTGTTGAGAAGGATAAACCTTAGAAGTTATAACTATGAAAGTTTGAATGTTTGTTACTTCTTCGCGCCACAATGACTGAAATGATTTCGCTTGAAATGGATATAAACCCTGAAGTAACCCATAGGCTACTTTTTTCCCGGAAAATCAAAGTGTTCCCGCGGGATTTTTAAAATACCTATATCCATGCGCACGAAGTCACTTGACTCCCCAGCATTTTTAAATTTTCGTTTTTTTAATGGTTTTATTTTTTTTTAGTTTTAGCGCAACGTTTTCTGGCGACTTTATGGATAAAGATGATCAATGCAACATCTTCTTTATCCCTAATCAAGATAAAGATCAATTCATAATTAAATTTGAAAATCAGGGCAAAACTAGCGAAACAACTTATTACGATATTGACCCCAATAATAGTAAGTAATTGAACAACAATATGCATTTTCCTTACATCCTTATTATATTAAGATATCAAAATGTTAAAAGTGACCGGAAAATTACGAGTTTCCCTGTCATAAGTTTAGCCGCTTTTTATGTCTATCTGTCTGTGGCACCATAGCGATAAGATGGATTTTACTGCGGTTTAAAAATCGAGATGGTTCTTAACTATACTAATATTATAAAGAGGAAAGATTTGTATGTTTGTAATCGATAGTCTGAAACTACTGAACCGATTTAAATAATGCTTTCACCATTAGAAAACTACGTTATTCAGAAGTTACATAGGCTATAAATTACACATTTTATATACCACGGACGAAGTCGTGGGCAAAAGCTAGTATGTAATATGTTTAATGAAAACCAGTTCAGCCGTTAGTTTAAACCAGCTCTTTTCTCAGCTGGTGTAGGCTAGGATCTCATGATATATTCATAAAGTTCTCAAAGCTGTGCAAATTCTGCCAACTCACAATTGGCCAACGTGGTGGACTACATTCTGAGACGAGCCCCGTGCTCTGTAGTGGGCCGGCGATGGGTTGAGATGATGATGATAATGATGAAAGGCACTGATTATTGCATATAAAAAATAATTGAGTAATATATTCCAATGATATTCATGTATTTTAATTTTACTATTTCCAGAAGAAGTCTCTTTTACTCTGCATGTGATTGCTAGAGTTACTGAATCAGGTGAAATGATGGATCTATATTTTGAAGAAACTGATAGAGGACAAGAGCCAATAGGTTATTGTAGGTTCGCCTCATTTAAAACTCTCGAATACATTGTATTTACAGGCGTCGAACATGTCCAAAATTTGAGCTTTAATTTTACACGGCCCGATTATTGATTTTAAGAATTCACATTTTGATAAGGAATACAATGGAATTTAATGGAGAGGAAGCAGGAACAGTCATCGTTACTAAATTTTTTACGTTTAACTATGAAAAAATTTCGTTATGTCACGTTTAAAAGTTAACGTTAATAGTAGTGGTATGCTGGGTCTTGTTATTTTTATTGTTACATTTTGACAAGAGCATAACGGTAGTTTAGTAATGCTACAAAAATACCGGTAATTCGGTACCTGAGAGGAATTAGAGAAGAAAAAGCTCATAAGGACAATTTATGAGAAAGACATGTTTCTTTCTCTTTGTGAAACGAAGAAAGGCAATGAAAAATGGAAGAAATAAAAGAGAAGCCTACACAATAAAAAATAAGTACATCATTCAAGAAAATAATGAAACAAGAACAAAAGTTGCGTAAAATCAACCTTTAGGAGTATTTTGTTTTAATAAAAATTAAGACCAGAAATCGATTTTAAACTTATTTTTTCTATATTCTGATTAATTGGAATCTCTAATCTATCAGGTGTTTTTTACCAAGTGAGATTATTATGAAAAGTGGCAAAATATGCAATGAAATTTTAAATTGTAAAGTATGGATTTGCTGGGTGTTTAAAGACTAGTTTATTATCAGATTAAGTACATAGGTACCTATCTTTTCACGTCGAATTTCTTCACTATTGAAAATTAAACGTGTATTAACTTTGTGTCTACTGTCTAGTCATTAATGTTAAGTAACCTCCGGCTGGTCCGAGGAAACGTTTTTGTTATATTAAAGATTATTCGTTTTAATGAAAAGTTTATTTTATTTCTATTTCTGTAAATTCCTATAAAAAATTAATATTAACCTTCCATAATAAAGGTATGAGTAAAATGAATGTGAACGACCTACATAAAATACATTAAAAATATATTTATGTAAAAGTAAGTAATTAATATGTCGTCATCAATAATTTAATATAGCAAATGTCTATGGGATGTAGATTTCTATGCGTAAAAAATATAAACTTTGAAATTAAAATGCCAGAAATACAACATCAATAAGATATAAAATATACAGCCGTGCGATAAATTAATGTGCCCACTCTTTGTAACAAATAATCAAACATCTTTGAAAGTAAAAATACTTTGAAGCGTTTGTAATAATATTTTCTGCGGTCATAATTTTCTGGTGTGGGTAAACTTCAGTGAGGTGTAGTCACGCGTTGTCTATCACCGATATAGAGAATAAACTTTTAAATTGGATTATTTTAAAGGTAAGATTTTTTTATTGCATGTAATTTTTTGGATAAACGTCTGCTAAACCTTTTCATTTAGGTCATGGAGTAAATAAAAACATCCAAAAATATACTAAAAACTTATAGCTGTATATTTCGTCCTCAGTAAGCATCTATAATTAATTCTGTGTTATCATATGAGATTGAAGGTAAGCTCTTATTTTTCATCATGTAAAACCCCCTTTAAATCAGATGCATAATATCTAAATATTAAATAGGAATAGGGATATTACTAAATGTAAAACTATTCAGACAATTCATAAGACTCAACGTGAGCGACGAGTCAAGATTCTGGTCAAAACTTGTAAAATACCATACCTACCTATTTACCTACGTCAGGCAAGCTTATTACTAGGTGATTGTACTTGTAGTTGCTAAATAAAGTCACGTACTCTTCAGTAAGATAGATAACCTAGTCTTATATTGTTTTATAAAAAAAGATTAACTAAAAATATTGTTCTTTCGGAACTTACCCTGTATAACACCCTACCTAGGCCCGCTTATAGCTATTTACCCGACTACGGCAAAGCTAAAAGAAAGTATTATGATTTTAGCAGTCTATGTATGTATGTATAATGTATATATGTATGTAGGTTTGTAGTTATGTGTGTTCCACCGTGGCGCCTAAACTACTGAGTTGATTTTGATGAATGAGGTGTCAATCGTTTTGTTATTATAGTCCGGGTGACATAAAAAGAACAAAATCAATATGGCGGATGTTGCACCCAAAACAATTGGGGTCTCAAAAACATTTTTGCCATCGTATCGAGTGGGGTTGTCAAATAAAAGAAGAGAAAATTTTAAGTTCATAAATATAAATTATACTACAACATTAAAATATACCAAGCGACAGAAAAACAATTTTACTAAGAAAATTTCAGCGTTTATTAAGACGATCGTAGTCGGGTTTTATCTAATAAGCCGCAAAATATTTATTTTCAATCGTTGTAGATCGAGTTTGTTTACCGAGTCATTCCAATAAAACTTCTGATCGGAATCCAGTGAGGTTTCCCAGGTGGAAACAATAAATGAGGTGGACTGATGATTTAAAGCAAGAATCGTCGTCATCATCATCATTATCAACCAATAGACGTCCACAGCTAGACAAAGATCTCTTGTAGGAATTTTCACACGCCCCGGTCTTGCGCCGCGCCGCCTGAATCCAGCGGCTCCCTGAGGCTCCTTTGATGTCTTCTGTTCACCTGTCTGACAGACGGTGGACTACAATCTTATGAGATATATTTTTTCCAGGCCGACAATTGTCGCGAAAATCTGCTGGTAAAAATTTACTTAGGTATAAGTTCTATGTTTTAATAAATATTTAAGTTATAGTTACCTACACTTATCAGGTAGGTACTATTTATTACCTACAACGAACGCGGGGACAATCAAAGCTGATAAAATGTACAAGTACCTACCTAGGTGACTTGCCTTAATAAGGTGTGGGTGGATTAGTAATAGTTTAAGGAATAGTAGGTTTAGGACTTAGATTTATAAAATTAATAAAACATCATACTTAACATTGATTTATGAAACACTACAAAGGGTGACACCAAACAACCCCTTTTCGGCACACTAAAAACAATACTAAGTATATTAAGTAATATTCATAGTCTTGTCATACTATCATATTAAGTGGCACATGCTGTGCTGTCATAAATAAATTCATTTAATTTCATAATATAATCGTCAATACACATAAAACATTACTATGACTGACAGACAGACAGTCAGACACAGCCTAAGCCCTAAGTCGATGGATCTAGAATAATTTTGAATTTAACGATTATACTAATTTATTTATTGAGATGCAGTTAGTATCTAAATTGTAAGCGAAAAACGTAAGACCAATAATTCAAGTCCAATCACGCTTTAGCTCAGATTTGGTAATATATTATGTTTGATAGAGCTAGTGATTTACTTTACGTTGGAAGGTTGTGTTACTAGCTAACACAACCCTGTTAGACGCCCTTTTCCGTGTGGCATCATGACCTGCCTGTTGAATTGATGACAAAAGGATAAGGGAACCATGTACGTAAAGATAAGGTAGGTATTAGGTAAGTATGTTATCCTTGTCTAAGTAGACTGTGCGTCACTATTTATGAAAATCAACTTGTTATAAAAAAACTTCATATACATGTATCGTGGCATACTTGTACGCTTTAGCTATACAAGTGGTGCTCATAGCTGACGTCTCGATTGGGCAGAATAACTGCGCTTGCGACTCGGAGGTGGCCAGTGGCGTTAATCTTCAAGGTGTGTAACTGTGTAAGGTGTATACTGTATAAGTATATTGTGTCTCCGTATTTCGCTGTGAGCGTGTTTGTTTTCGGTCTTACGTCACCTCAGTCAATCCACATTCCATCTCTCTATCATTGATAGGTAGTTAAAAACGAATCTTAGTGTGAATTGACGTGTTGTGTTAATTTATTGATTGAAAACGTAGATAAATCACGATGTTAAAAAACTGTTGGGAGTGTGTGATGGGGTAAGGTTTTTATGGATGTAATGTGTAGTTACTGGGCTAAACGGCGAGAAGTTTGTCCCGATACTTTACTTTTGTAATATACGGAAATCAACTTCATAGGAACTCAATGTTTGCAAACATTATATTTTGCTTCAAATATTTTAAAGTGTAGTTTGTCCCCTTGTCAAATTCTTTTTACTATTTCCAAACGACTCCCAAATCTCAATAACCAAATGTCAATGTCAACAGTGTTGACAAACGTTACGTTTGGACTTGGACTTGAAGAGCCGAAAACAAGTTTAGTAGGTTATGTAAAATAAAATACAAGATTGAATTTACATATTATATTGCATAGAATTTAACATGAATCGTCCATGTGGTAAAAGGCTTGTGGTTAATTGACGTACTTTAATTAGAAAATATAATTTAGTAATTGACCGTGAGTGTTGATATTTAAATCGATTCAGTGGTTTACTTCGATGAACATAGGACGTGTATGTTTTAATGGTTTTACCAATTCTGATTGATAGCGTGTATAAGCTAATATTTATATCAGAGCAACTTTGAATACATGATTACTAATGAAGTAAAACTCTTTCATATAATCTAGCTCGCCTGTTGACAATGAAGTGTATGGTACGATGTTAAATGGACACTCACAAAATACTGCTTGGCCTGAGTCACATCGACAGAACGAAAATATGTTTCGATTACCGAGGCCCCTAAAAAATGGCGATATGATAGAAATAAATGGAGCTTTACAAGGCAATCCACAGAGGTATTTATAAATATTATGTAAACTAACCATGAAATGAATAGCAATTTATAATTGAATCACTTTTTTTAATCAGCACTTATCCATTTTAACACCTGTTTCTCGTCTTATTATTTACTTTACAAAATAATTGATTTGTATAAAATATGATTCAAACGTAAACCTAATTTTAAATTATCCTTTTCAGGTTATTACTCAAACTTACAACAGGTATGAATAATCCAGATGACTATAATATTGTATGCAAGGCTGAAGCAAATTTCTCTGAGAATATTTTCCATATAAGTGGCAGTGTAAATGGACAAATAGACAACCAACCACCCTCTGAGGAACCAGATCTTATCGGTCAATTTCCAGGTAATGTAGTAATTAATTATTTGGATAAATTATTAACACTGTGATATTACTACATATTTAGTTATCTATAGTAAAGTAAACATTAAAATAAAAGAATATGTATGTTTATGTGTATTAAGGAAAAGAAGAAAAATCTATTTACATTTCCTCATCTACTCCTCACAGTACCAAACTTATTTCCTGATTTTTTTTGTTCCCTTAATAATTATTTCCTCCTTTGTAGCAGATGGGAAATTCAATTTTATAATAAGAGCAAGAGGACATGGATATGTAATGTACCTGGATATAGATGTGTTTGAATCAAATATGGGCACGAGAGAACTAAAACACAATTTAGGAGACATCACATTTTTGACACTGGACGGTGATATTACTAAGATTGAAGATTTGAAATTTACATATGCGTAATTATAAGTATTATTATTTTATTTAAAGTAGTCTTAACTATTGTATTACACTTGTGTGAGATTTAATTTATTGTAATTATCTGCATTTGAAAAATGTTTCTCACGGAAGAATCACATACCTACTTTTTCTGATCAGAATTCCATTTTACATCAGTATTAATCCTGATTTATGTAGGTTGTATTAATTGTTATTATAATTTTAGAATTTTTTTGTTATTGAGGATCCCACCCACGCATTTACACCTAAACATTATTCTCAATATTGTTAATTAATTAATTATTTTTTTGTAATAAAATTGTGGAAAATTATAAATTTTCTAGTTATTCAATTATTCCTGATAATATTTGAAAAATTCAAACTAAGTATTTTTCAATTCATTCTGTTTAATAAGGGGTTCTTATAATATTTTACTTCATATTTTTATGCATTCATTTGGGTTTTGACAAATAGATAAGTGGCTTTTAATTACTAAAGATATTAGCTTGTGACTGGCTAGGGAATAAATGATAAATAATGCATTGTTTTCACTTGGCTTTTCAATTACTACAAAATAATGTTATGACTGAAATATGTTATGAAATATGTGTATATAAATATGGATGTTTTGATAGTAATAGATTGTTTGTGTACACCATTTTTATTAAGTACTAGCTGCCCTGGGGAAACTTCGTTGATTCAAATTTTTCTCTCCGTAAGAACCATCCTCGTACTTCAAGGAATTACAAAAAAAAGAATTAGCGAAATCGGTTCAGCTGTTCTCGAGATTTGCGATCAGCAACACATTTAGCATTTAGCACAACTAGCAATTTTTAAATAATTTGCACCTGTCCAATACAATGATAAAATGTTATGCAGTATAATCCATACTATAAATATTATAAATGTGAAAGTGTGTCTGGCTAGCTTTTTACAGCCCTTCCACTTAACCGATTTGGACGGGTACAGAGGCAGCTTGCAGCTCGGGGACATAGGCTACTTTTATCCCGGGAAATCCGAGTTCCCAGGGTTTTTTAAAGGCTCATCTGTAATTTGTTTAACCGATTTTGGTGTTTGGTAAGAGATAACTTGCATCCATTGCTTTGTCTTTTTGGCTTTGTCTATGGCTGTCGGAAAAACGAAGAGTTACCACAGGATTTTTCAAAAACCAATGTCCACGAGAGAAGATCGCGGGCATCATTTACTTAGTAGTTATATAATATATCTGCACGGCAATACAAAATTGAAAACCTTGGAAATTGAGAATATTAGACTGAAAACTAGAGACAACATTTGCTGGTAAATATTTTTAATCAAAATCGGGTGTGTAAAACTAAAGTAGATACCTACAGTTTGAACCGACATAATGACGGCTGACCGAAATGCTCAAGACGTACCAATAATTTTAAACATTTTTTGCTTTGAATCACTGAAAAAAGTTAAAGTTTTAAAAGTCATTATAATCAACCCATTGCCGACTACTAACAAGGTGCTCCTGACAGAGTGAGAATGGTGTAGGCCATAGTCTGCCATGCTGGCAAAGTCCGAATTGGAAAACTTCACACACTATTGAGAATACTATGGAGAACTTTCAGACATGCGGGTTTTCTAAGAATGTTTTCTTTCACCGTTAAAGTAAGTGATATTTAGTTGCTTAAAAGGCATATAACACCCGACCTCCTAAAAAGAAGGCGAACGTCTTAATAACTAGGCTACTTAATAAATAAAACAAGTACTTAAATAATAATTATTGTCACGTGTAAATGCCTCTGGACTACGTTAGAGATGTCTGCGCATGACTATATCTGCCAATGTGCGATGGAAGACACCTCCATCTATCCCTTCACTCCATACCACCACAAAGATCGATAAATCACTCACTGCGCAGGCAGATATGAGGAGATCCGTAGGAGAACTAGAGTAACCGACATAGCTCAACATGGGCAGGGCACATAGTTCGTGCAACCGATAGACGTTGTAGTCCCAAGGTGCTGGAATGGCGACCTCGCACCGGAAGACGCAGCGTTGGAAGACCCCCCACTTGGACGGACGACATCAGACGAGTCGCAGGGAGCCGCTGGATCCAGGCGGCGCAAGACCGTGGCGTGTGGAAGTCCGGCTACAAGAGACCTATGTCCAGCAGTGGACGTCTATTGGTTAATGATGATGATGATGATGCAGGTTTACGTTCATACCGCACAAACGTCTCTTGGTTATCCATCATGGCGTCAACTGCTTGCTTCTCGCTGTAGAAGGCCGTCACCACTGCTATCGTGGGTTGCCGGGATGAGCATAGTGTCGGCATTTGTTTCCATTTTACGAACGGGTAACTAGCAAGTATTAAGTACTCACCAACTGTAGTATACCGCACAAAAGTCTCTTGGTTATCCATCATGGCGTCGACTGCTTGCTTCTCGCAGTAGAGGGCCGTTACTACTGCTACCGTGGGTTGCCGGGATGAGCATAGTGTCGGCATTAGTTTCTATTCTACGGATGGGTAACTAGCGAGTATTAAGTACTCACCAACTGTAGTGTACCGCACAAAAGTCTCTTGGTTATCCATCATGGCGTCGACTGCTTGCTTCTCGCAGTAGAGGGCCGTTACTACTGCTACCGTGGGTTGCCGGGATGAGCATAGTGT
The DNA here is from genome assembly GCF_902806685.2 of Maniola hyperantus. Taxonomy (NCBI): domain Eukaryota; kingdom Metazoa; phylum Arthropoda; class Insecta; order Lepidoptera; family Nymphalidae; genus Maniola; species Maniola hyperantus. The sequence goes on from NC_048547.1 coordinate 5,094,429, forward strand.
CGGCATTAGTTTCTATTCTACGGATGGGTAACTAGCGAGTATTAAGTACTCACCAACTGTAGTGTACCGCACAAAAGTCTCTTGGTTATCCATCATGGCGTCGACTGCTTGCTTCTCGCAGTAGAGGGCCGTCACTACTGCTATCGTGGGTTGCCGGGATGAGCATAGCGTGGGCATTTGTTTCTATTTGACGGCACGGGTAACTAGCAAGTATTAAGTACTCACCAACTGTAGTGTACCGCACAAAAGTTTCTTGGTTATCCATCATGGCGTCAACTGCTTGCTTCTCGCAGTAGAGGGCCGTCACTACTGCTATCGTGGGTTGCCGGGATGAGCATAGCGTGGGCATTTGTTTCTATTTGACGGCACGGGTAACTAGCAAGTATTAAGTACTCACCAACTGTAGTGTACCGCACAAAAGTCTCTTGGTTATCCATCATGGCGTCGACTGCTTGCTTCTCGCAGTACAGGGCCGTCACTACTGCTATCGTGGGTTGCCAGGATAAGCATAGCGTGGGCATTTGTTTCTATTTGATGGCACGGGTAACTAGCAAGTATTAAGTACTCACCAACTGTAGTGTACCGCACAAAAGTCTCTTGGTTATCCATCATGGCGTCGACTGCTTGCTTCTCGCAGTAGAGGGCCGTCACTACTGCTATCGTGGGTTGCCGGGATGAGCATAGCGTGGGCATTTGTTTCACCACCTAGGGAAGAGAAGCTTTATATAACCTATCTCGGTTCAATCTATTTTGATTGAATATTGGCGAATATTAGGTTTAACGACTTCCCTGGCGCAGTGGTGAGCGCTGCAGGATCTTATATATGGGAGGTTCCGGGTTCGATTCTCAATTGATGTTCTCCAGGTCGTCATTCGACCGGTCACAAATGGAATCAAATACCTCAGATGTGACTTAAACGTCATGTTACAAATAATGTTCTTTTGACCGAGTTTCGACCATGGCGCTGGCATGCCAAGACAATACATTGTATCTACAGTTAGTGTTTTGTGGTAACAGCGATAAATGAGGTCCTCGCATGATATGATTTAACACTTCAATATTTCAATTAAATCTTTAAAATACTGACAAACTTCAAATGGTCATAGAACACTGTATCTCGTAAAACACAAGGGTCAGCTTTGACAAAAAACTGCATACAAAAATACAGTGTTTTTGTATGTACGCACAACTCTTGTATTACAAGTGTAATAAATAATCGTAGTAACACACGTGCCAAATGTGACTTAATTTAAGAATGACGCACATACATAAGTTGATTACATTACATGCACTTTACTCATTTGTTTTAAAATAAGATTATGCATCATTTAAAAGCCGCGATGGCGATCACGAAGGCAATCTACTAAAAGCTCTTTTATTCAAAGAAAATTTACTTAAGCATCACAAGTAATGACGCGCGACGGTGGCAGTGCAAGGAATTAAAATTACTTGGAGTTATTCATCCAAATTTTCAGGGCACCTGCAAATTGTATTAGAAAACTTGTTCGGCCGAAACTTTTTTTAGTTTTTAGGTATGGAGACCTAGCCTATGGGAATGCACAAACTCAACAATATTATCTGCTCTTTCCCTTTCTCTCTCTTTACGTCGTAATCCTCACTAAAGAGGTTCTTAGCCCCTTCCATTAATAGAGGATTGATAGGGGCTTTCATGGGATAATAGGTATACAGCATCTTCGAGATCTTTCCGCATATTTTATAAGTAGTATAAATGATGGTGCTGAAGCCACCGGCTAAGATTTCAGTTCTTCTTTTATAATTTGAAAAGAGTAACTGCTGTCGTCCAACGCTGCGCTTTTCGGAGCGAGCTCGCCATTCCAGCACCTTGGGACCCCAACGTCTATCGGTTTTTCGAACTTCGCAACCCGCTGAGCTATGTCGGTCACTCTGGTTTCCTATGGATCTGCTCAGAGCAGTCTTACATAAAATAAATTGAATAATTTGAATTTAATTATTTACCTGGGTGTCGATACTATGTTGTCGCACGTAGATGCCATCTGACATTAGACGTGTCAACCCCTTCTCTTCTAAGGACTCTAATGCGTCTTTCACATCGGCCTTTGACCACTTTCCTGCACTGAAAATGGCACTCATTATTTAAGGCCCGATATTGAAAAATTTGCGACATATCGAAGCCCATAATTTTAAAACTATAAAAACAATAACTTTGATATTTGATTATTTACGCTTTTTGAGTATTTATTCTAAATTCGTTAGGATATAGAAAAACGATTGGATACAATTGCTTCAACAAAAAAATCGGAAAATTGCTCCAAATACTACAAATACAATTTTTTTTAACTATGTGGATAATTACCATTTCCAAAAACTTACTGATGACAATGTGTTTTTCTTTTATTACTTAACAAAGATATATCATACTCACGTTACGAAGTCTTCGACAGAGAGAGGATTAGGGTATGCATTTTCAATCATATCTAGTACCCTTTGTTCTGATATGTGTGTTTGATTCACTATACTGTCGTCAATAAACGCTGAAATAAACATTTTCATATAATACTGTAAAAGTAAATTGTATATAAATAACCAAGTTATTATACCTATAGTAAAATAGGAATCTATTTGATACAACTTCTGTCCTGTTTTTTTTATATACTGTATTTTCTATGTACAAGCTTTGAATGATATTATTTATATACTAGCGGGTACCCAGCGTGTACGCTACGCTAAAAAAATAATGTGCTTACTGCATTGTTTTATTTTGTCATAGACATAGATAGAAACATTTTTTGTGTTTTATATATTATAATAACAAAAATAGAATAAAAGTAGAATAAATCTATAAAAAATATTAGCTATTATATCAATTAATATTAATATGCATATAAGACATCAAATTATTTCGCCATGCGCACAGGAAAAGAAACAAAATGTCTAAATGTCTGGACAAATATGATTTATTTAAAAACACTTTTTATATGATAATAAGTTAATAAGTTAGGGGTATTGCGGATTGTTTATTAAACCCAGACCCATAATAATTTATATATATATATATTAAAAAAAAAAAAAAAAAAATTACAAACCTCCTTGGCAGAGTGGTGAGAACGTGGTCTTATGTGGAAGGTTCCAAGTTCGATTTCGGCGCCTTCGCACTTCGGAATTTGTGATTTCTCATCCCGCTTTTAAGACCATTATGCTAAGCCAAGGAGGTGGTTATAAAATATTTTATATAGACTTTTTGTCAGTGAATGTCCTATGAGTAATAAGTATGGCGTCTAACTTTTCTAAATAAGTATAATATTACTAAATCAGTTGTCCGGAAATCTCTAACTTTAACTCAATTGCTGTAGTGGTTTTCACAAATTTCATTGTACAATTTCCCTAGCGGAAAGAGTTGCAGTGTCCAGCAAAAAGCGGCGTAGTGGGGGAAAAATCGCAGAAAACAGGGGGCAACTGAACAACCATAATCGCGTGGTTAAATTCTCTCGTGCCCCTTCGGTCCGCCAAAGAGACGTAGAAATAAATCAAAAAGCAACATTATATTGATTTTGATGGCAACAAGCATGCTTTTTAATGTGAAAAACTATGAGGTTCTATTTCTATATCACATAATATAATAACATATCAATCAAATCAAGTACATACAGTACGCTGCAGAAAGTTATGTAACCTCTAGAAGGGGATAGCGGATTTGTAGAGCATTGTTTCTGTCGTTAAGACCGACAAAACGTCATATAAGTATAAGTGACATAGACAACGCTCTACAAAGTCGAAATGTCATTCTAAAGGCCGTTGTACATCACTTTCTGGCGAGTATTGTACACCAATGTGTCTAACTTCAAACTTGTGCTAAATGGTAAAACATACAAGGAAACATTGAATGTCATAAGACACTTTTATAAGTTAAAATATGTTAATTGAAAATAACAAGAGGTGTTCGTCATTCATCATTCTTGAGATGTGTATAAGAAAATAAACAACTGACAAATACAAATAAAGACAAAAAAATTGATATCGTAAGAACAGACTTAAGGCGATATGCGTCCCAAAAGCGGTGTTGATGAGACACATTTTGGATGTTCAAAGAATCAAGTTTTGACCTTAAAAACTTTTTTTTAAATATTATAAAAGTTAAAGATATTTTTAGGTGAATTACGAGAGCCAAAATACGATTGGCACAATTGGGCTGGCAAAAAAATCGCGAAGCTTCCCCAAAATATAAGAGAAAACAGTTTTATTCAATCAATATAAAACTAATTTCAATAAAATTTCGTATTTACGTTCAACGTTTAATACTAAGGGATTACGGTATTATTTTATGGCAACAGAGCACATATAATTTTAAATATAAATATTTGTAAAAAGCGTGCAACAAATTAGCGCTCGAGCGGCCCAGACTTTTCGATACATTTGCCTTTGCGATCCCATTTCGCCTTAAGAGCTACAAGACTTCATATTATCACGATGTTGACAATGCCCAAGTAGTACTTATCAGCTTTACAAAAAAACCGGTCATGTACGTGCGGCGAGTACGACTCGCACACGAAGGGTTCCATATTATCGTACAAGAAATACCTAACGCTTTTTTTTATGTAACCACAAATTCATGGTTTCCGGATTTTTCCCTTTACTGCCTTTATTTGTGTTATATAAGATTAAAACATGACATGTTACATGCCAAATTTCATGATTTTAGGTCAAGGGGAAGTAACCTTTAGATTGGACTCCCTTGATGGGCTTTGACAGACATAACAGACTGACAAGCCACAAAGTGAGGGTTCCTTTTTTCGGAACCCTAAAAAGTCTGTAAAAACTTGCTTTTAACTTTAAATACATATATTTGTCGTTTGTTTAATTTGGTATATTATAGTGCAATGATTTAATACTTATTTTTAGTGTAAAATAAAAAAATGTTCATTGAACATGTTATGTTTTCTTAAAAACTAATATTTTAATAGTATTATTTGCAATCTTAACTTTCAGAAAACACAGCATGCTTTTATATAATATTCTAATGAAATACATACAACCATTATCATACTTGTATATAACTGTCTTACTCGTAATATCACCATTCACTTCTGTGGCACAGAATAAAAAAATAATATTATATTAACTGCACACATAAAAATGTCTTGATATGTACATAAATAATTTAATATTTTTTAAATTAATAGAATAAAACAAATAAAATTTAAAGCCTTTAAGGGCAAGTTGCACATCAGGCTGCTAAGTTAAGTTTAATGTTATGGTTAATTATCACCAAGAAAAGTTGCAAAAGTCACAAAACTGTACCTAAAAGTTACCATGAAGGTACAAAATTACTGACTTGTGCAACAAAATTTTGTTTGTGTTTGTTGGTCAAATTTAGTTTTAGCTTTAACTATAATTTGACCGTCTGAAATGTAACTGACCTTATGGTTAATAAGCTGACTTGTCCCACCACCATCTACACAATAAAATAAAACAGTACTGACTGATAGACACTGCACAGCCTAAACTGGTGGAGCTAGAAACTTGGAATTTTGCCTGTACAATAGTTTCTCCCTATAACACGAACTGCAATATGAAAGGATTTTGAGAAATTTTAAAGGGAAACCCTAAATCCACACTAACAAAGTTGTGGGAATCTATGCCTGTGAATTCATCCGTGTGGATTACACTACACATAATCCGTACTCCATACTAATATTATAAATGCGAAAGTGTGTCTGTCTGTCTGCTAGCTTTTCACAGCCCAATAGTTCAACCAACTTTGACAAAATTTGGTACAGAGATATCTTGCATCCTGGGGAAGGACATAGGCTACTTTTTATCCCGGAAAATCAAAGAGATCCCACGGGATTAAAAAAAATTAAATCCACGCGAACGAAGTCGCGGGTATCATCTAGTAATTTAATAAAAATTATGGAGTATTTTTGCCAGCTTTGCCTTTCCTTTATTTTATGTAGTGATACTAACCTGGTGGTGGAGGACCTGTACCTTCTTGTCTTAATTCAACTTCTAATAGTTTCAATTGGTGATATTTGTTTTGCATTAATTTTATTATCTTCTTAATAAATCCCACATAATCTGTAAACAAGAAAAATATAAGAATAAAACAGGCAATAAGCATATTATCATGGAAGTATTTTATTTATACAAGTTTATTGGTTCTTATTCTACATTATTGGGCATACTTCAAGATGTGCACTAATATTACAAAGAGGTAGTCTCTTGATCCTCTTAAATCTCATAAGAAAGAGAGAAAAGAGTTTATGATAGAAAGAGAGGCATTTGTTAAACTTTAGACATCAGTACTGTGCGAGCTGAATTGCACTTTATTATGTCATAACAAGAGTCCCTATTTATGTAAACATCTTTACAGAGTGAGCACTGGGCCTCCTGTGTCAGTAAATTACTATTAAATATTCTGTGGTCAGTCATGACTGACTGATCTATCATCGCACAACTCAAACCACTGGACAGATTGGACTTAAAATTTGGTATTCAGATCAGATCAGGCTATTATTACATGAACATCAGCCAAGAAAGGATTTTCGAAAATTCATCCCCTAAAGGGGTAAAATAGGGAATTGAAATTTGTTTTTTAGGGGATTGATTAGTCTATGCGGACAAAGTGGCGCGAATAAGCTAGTTTGCTTATAAAATAAAGTATACCTTTAGGAAAGTCCTGAGGACTAACGAGTTCTCGGAAAAAGGCCTGGGCTTCATGTGGGCCATCATCAAGGGACACATTAGGTTTAAACCAAAACCTGAGTGCTCTTGCCTCTCGTGTGTGGTTACCGGTCACCGCTGACACCAAATACACACAAAACTCCAGTTGAGCATGGCAGGGTTCAGTTACACCATTTTCTGAAAACAAGAAACAAAAAAGTTAAATATTAATCATGTTAGAATAGAATAGAATATATTTTATTCAAGTAGACTTATTACAAGTGCTTTTGAACCATTAACTAGTTTAATTTACCACTGGTTCGGAATACTGTTCCTACCGAGAAGAACCAGCAAGAAACTCGGCGGTTGCTCTTTTCAGTTAGGAACTGAGAGTTCTTTGCTTTAGTGTGATACAAAGTATTCTAGTTGCACCTACCTCTGTGCTTTTATCAAAATTTGTTTCATTGTTGAGAAAAGAAAAAATAGACTGAAACATTGTATTAAGTTTATCAATATAGGTTTTTGGAACAAATCCACTGTAGCAGGTATTTTTTGATAAGTTTATCAGATGAAATTATCAGGAGGAAAATATTATATTTAGTAACATGTAAAATTAATTGACATAATAAACTGGATTACCATAAACTTTTTCCTTATTGATTATGATCCCTGTATGGTCACCTCCAGCCACATGAGTTTTGTCGCTTGGCTCTGCTTCAATCACTTTCCTTTCAACAATCAGCACTGTGGATGTTGGGGTTTTACTCTTTGGAGTCATTATCACCTTCTCTTCAATTTCAGCCATGATTACCTCACTGTGTTACACTACACTGCTAACAGGTCAACACGACGCGCCCGAACTCCTGTTTAAGTAAAGACGATGACTCATAAACTTAGTCCTTTTTAAAAATATCGTCAGTCGTAACAAATGACAGCACCGCAACCTACTTTGCTGGAGTACAAGGCTAACATCTGCTAACCTTAACATCAAATCTCGAGTTACTTGTTAGATCAATCGCTACTTTTAGGGCGGTTACAAATATGATAACTCAAAACAAAAACAAATAGCAACAGTTGGAGTGCACTCAACGATAAAATATAAGTTCATGCCTTGTTCTCGGCAAGATCATACTTGATGTTAAGTAATTACCTTTGAACAGAGGAAGTCTCAAGTAGTTTTTTAATTTAATATCTCGTGTCTCAAATACAAATTGATATAAACGATTTTTTTTTTTTTTTTTTTTTTTTTTTTAATACAATAAAACTTAAAGCTAGCCTTATCTAATTACTAATCCAATAAACGATTTGTGTATTGTTCTTCAAAGTTCAAATTAAAATTATTAAACGTCATTATCAAATGGTACATGTCATTGTCAACCACTTGTCAAGCTATCTACGTTGTCAAGTCATTCCATGCTTGTTTTTTTTTTAATTTATCTTACGGCCCTGGATGTCAGTTCTTTAAGGCCCACCTACATTGAATATACAAGGCCTTTAATTCCATGCTTGTATGAAGCATATTAATTCTCTCTTAAAAGGTCTTGAATTGAATGAAGCTTCCTCTAGGGGTCCCAACTTCCAAGAGTCTTTACTCTGTGTCTTGTTTTTTTTTATTTATTATTTATTTTACGGCCCTGGATAACAGTCCTTTAAGGCCTTGTGTCTTGTTTAGTTGGTCTGGTCCTCAGAACAGATGGTACCTAAGTTCTTAATAGAATTTAGAACACAAAATCGCACATAATATATTATGATTGCAGACACAAAGGACAGCAAACGAACACGACTTATACAACTTGTAATTGATTTGTCTGAGACTTGTACTGTAGTCTGTACGTATCTTATCTATATTCTATGGTTGAGCCTGTTGAGCCAGCGTGGATTGTCAATAAATTGTCAATGGGAAAAACAAACATTTATAAATATCTAAATTAACCTATCTTTTAAAATAAGCGCTGAAAATTAGTTTAAAGAAAGAAAGTAGCAACTATTGCATAATGCATATTTTGTCGTTTTGTTTGTTGTGTTTTATAATCTTGAAAGTGCAATGTCAAACTTTGCAAAATGTAAGCGATGATGAGTTACTGCAACTGATAAAAGAAGAGGAAAAGTTGATTGTATTGTTTTGTAAGTATTAAAGTACAACCTGGTGTTCCTCTAAAAGATGCTAATAAATTCCGAACCTAACGTGCAAAACAGGCTCGGCGGGCGGCGCGTTCTGAAGATTTTTGAAACTTATTATGTACTTGGGTACCTGGGTCAGATTTTTACCCAACTTTTAACAACAACAATTTTTACCCAACGAAAGTGTGTTTGTTTGTTGGTTTATTGGTTTGTCCTTTAATCACGTCGCAACGGAGCAACGAATTGACGTGAAGAGAGGTAACAATAATTATTATCCTACTAGCTGATGCCCGCGACTTCGTTCGCGTGGATTTAGGTCTTTAAAAATCCCGTGGGAACTCGTTGATTTTTCGGCATAAAAATTAGCCTATGTCACTCTCCGTCTTTGACTAGGGTCACTCGGCCCTTTCACGACCAGTTAGTCGACTTGGTGTCTTTAAAGTTACGTAGCTCTTCAAAATATACCTTTTTAGCCGATATTACAACTTAAATCGATAAAAAAAGCATTAAAGAAATTAATCACTATATGTTTTAAGCATTTTAATTTCTCTATTATTAGCAATATTCCGATTTATCAAAAAGGGCGTTTTTTTCAGTTTACGACCATTCTTCGTTAGTTCACGGCCACACTTTCGTCAGTTTACGACCATTTAAATGCCACTGAAAAAGGAGCTTTCGATGTATTTATTTAAAGTCAAAAATAAAAATAACAATATTTTCTCTGATATCACGTTTATTTATTTCTTCTATTAATTATTAATCAATATGTTTATCAAAAAAACTAACAAAAATAACTAAGTAATAATATCGTATCGAAAATAGATAGTGGGAAAACATAATTAATTATGATTTTTTTTAAATATCACGTTTATTTACTTCTTCTATAAATTATTAATCAATATGTTATCAAAAATAACTAAGCAATAATTTTTTATCGAAATTAGAATATAATGGACAAAAGTAATTAATTATGATTATTATTAATATTAATACAATAAAAAATTATATTATTATATAAATTACTTATTATTATCTTGCATACAAAATGGGCATATGTAATCCGATATTGCTGCTTCAATATATGGAACTTGTTCCAACATTGTACATTTTAGATGGAACCAGCGGACGCATTTATCACAGCCGATATTTTTTTCCGAATCATCCTCAACGTCGCTTATCAAGTCTTCATAACATTGGCTGCATTGCAAAACCTCCTTTTTTGAGGTGCTCTTCACCACTGTCCTTTTTTTCTTTATTCTTTTCTCTTTTTCTTTAGCTTTCCTATCTTTTTCTTCTGCTTTTAATTGTCGCTTTTGTGATTTTTCCATTTCTAAATTTTCTTTATCTTGGTCTTTTTTTTGGTAATAAGCTCTCCAAGCTTTAGAAGAAATTGCACTAGGTAATTTAGGTCCAATCTTTTTATCTTTTGGTGCTGGTGGCTCCGGAAAATGTAAATGTTTTTCGAAGATATCATCAAAAGACATGTCATTTTGTGTTTGTGATATTTCGAGTTCAGAAAATGGCAAAACCGATATATCGTCTAAAGATATATATGAGCCAGGTTGAGGTAAACTTATATTTGCAGCATCAGTAATTAGTTCTGTGGTCAAAATGTTGATATTCGGGCTTGAACATGAAGCAGGAGCTGGTGGCGTAATAGTGTCAATATTTGGGTTGCAACTTGGAGCTTGTAGTGTAAAAATATCAATATTTGAGCTGAAATTAGAGGGATTATTCAGGCTGGAACAAGCAGTAGTTTGTGGCACGATTCCAGGCTCATCAAAGTTTAAATTGTCTGGAGTAACTGCACAGTTCGTTTCAGTCACGAGGTCTTCAAGTATGCTCGAACTCTGATTAGAAGTTGCAGATGTTCGAGGCGTCTTTGACTTGGAACGGCGATTTTCGATGAATTTTGCTCTAGCCTTCTCAATTTCTTCCAGAATAGGCGTTACTTCAATATTTCGACTGGCCAAGTCTGTCTGGATTAATGATATAACCTTCAAGGCTGCATCGAAATCTCTTGCATACACCGTTTTTGCTCTATTTGATGTTGGACTTATTAGTTTCTGTAAGTCCTTGACACATTTTGTGTAGTCTACGTTATTTTCATTTAAGGGGTACAACCCACATTTTCGAAACCCATTTTTGATGGTCTCGTCCAAGTCAATTAAAGTGAAAGTCTCTTTAAGAATTTCACAAAAATTAAGTTTAGTAATGGTTTTGTTAATGTTCTCAGGGCGAACCTGCCAATTCCTTACAGTATTTTTCCACTTTTGCTTCAGCGGCCTAAACACGCTTACGTCAGCCGGCTGAAGCATATGCGTTGTGTTAGCTGGTAAGGCATATAATATTATGCCATTTTGGTCACAAAACTCACTCAATGAGTATGTCATATGAGACTTGTGCCCGTCTATAAATAGAATCACAGGCTTTTTGATACCGCTTTTGGCTATCCAATCATTCAAATCATTACATACATATTCATAGAAGACTTCGCTCTTCATCCAACCGCTTTCGGAACGTCCAAGTACCCATGATTCTGGCATATTATCAATGATAGCCTTAGGAGGTCTTACGTAGGGGAATATTACAAGGGGTGGGCATAATTTACCACTTGCTGTAAATACCACCAATACAGTGATATTTTCTTTTTCATTATTTTGTTTAATTACATATACGTTTTTGTATCCTCTAGGTCCCAAAACTTTACCACTCTTTGGGCACAGAGAGAATCCGGTTTCATCTCCGTTAAATATCCTGTCTGGTTCTTCAAATATGTCCAAAGCAGCAATAGACGCCATATAATCTCTCAATTCCTTGAACCACGACCTTATGCGGGTCTCGGTTACTGCGGCTCGGGCATTGTTAATGCCTTCTGGTACTCTAATACTAATTTCGGGATGTCGTTTTAAGAAGTTGTGGTACCAAGTATCACCTGGCTTACCCTCCTTAAAAGGGTTTTTAATTCCAGAATCGCGAATGATTTTGGATACACTTTCTATTAGATCTTGTTTAGTTAGTGGAAATCCACATTTAGCCATGTTTATAAGCCATTTAGATAGCTTTTCTTCAATTTCGCGACCTAATACAGGGTCTGGGCCTACTTTAGGCATTTTGCTCGCTGCTATTTTACCCGACGATAAACGGTCGTTTTTGGCACCCCATAAAACCGGCAGGCTTCTCTTATTCCCATTTTTTTGTTTTGTATGTCTTCTATTGCTTTCATTAAATTTTCTTCCTTGTAGTTGAAAAGACTACGTATGGTAGACTTTTTTGATACCGCCCGCGCCTTCTGCAAAATACATTTTACTAAAGTAAGTACATTAAAAAAACAGAAAATATCATATTAGTGGTAATATATATAATATTAGTAGTAATTGCAAAAATAAATTGAAAATGTAACCATGTTAGTTGTATTTGCAAGTTATAAAAAAACTTGTATATAAAATATGCAATATACATATTATAAACAGAAAATATCAACGTGTTAGTGGTATTTGCAACAAGTGATGAAATAATGTATGCCTTTGGTGATTTTTATACATAAGACCTCATAAAATCATCGTTGCTAAACAGTGTTAATTAAGGGTACTTGGATATTCACGAAGTTGTTGATGAAAAGTGGGTTATTTTATGAATACTTTAATAATGATTTCAGTGGTTATTTTAATAATGAGGCTGAAGTTGTCGTATAAGAAGCTTCTGCTATTTGATGAACTTTCTTGAAATCATGACATACCCTTGCCGGAAAATAAGCAACGAAGTCGGATCTCCACCAAAATGTTGATAATCTTACTTCTATATAGAAGTAATATATACCGACTTCCTATCTTTCTATCAAAATGGTTCATTGTCATAATATTATTGTAAGCTAGGTAATAATTTAATAGATCATACCAACTTATCTTTATCGTTTGCTTTTTTCTGTTTATTTTTTTTCGGTTTAGGTGGTGGAACCATCTGTAAATAGAAATAAAACACATGCAACATATACCAAGCACCAAACCCGTTAGTACGCAGTCAGACATCTTTGTGAAAACAGTATAAGTTTATTACTGTTTAAATAATATGGCCATACCGAACTTAATTATTTATAAAAGAAAGAAAGTAGGTTTCAATTCAATTTATCGTCAGAAATCTTCGTGAACAACACTAAACATTTGTGTATGAGAAAAGAAGTTGGTTCTCGATCATAGTTAGGTCTTTTGCCACATCACATTAATATTTCTGGTTGCGATTAAATCAATAAACGATCGCCAAAATATAGACATTAAATTGATGTTCTTATAGTCGCAAGCTAATCAGTAGGTATACGACCACCAAAATGTAGTCAAACTAATGAAAATAACTACTTGGTCGTTAACTAGTCTGTATACGACCACCAAAATGAAGTCAAACTAATGAAAATAACTACGTGGTCGTTAACTAGTCTGTATACGACCACCAAAATGTAGTCAAACTAATGAAAATAACTACGTGGTCGTTAACTAGTCTGTATACGACCACCAAAATGTAGTCAAACTAATGAAAATAACTACGTGGTCGTTAACTAGTCTGTATACGCCCGCAAAAAACTGAGACTTTTGTATGTAATAAAATTGGTGGTCGACAGATGATCCGTTCCCGACCACTTTGTATTTAGCTATCTTAATACATTTAGATTTCTAGGTTTTATCTATATTTTGCTGGTCGCAATCTGACATCTAAATAAAGCATGTTTATTAGGATGCCAAGAAACAATAACATTTACACCCATATAAAGCTGCATGTTAGAAAAGCTGAAATAAGATTCGATGAAAACCGCTCTTTTACGACCATGTGTTCGTAAACGGAAGGAAGCTAAGTTTTAGTCAGCCCATTGGCGACCACCCTTTATTTATATTAAATAAACCATTTTTTGAATCAAATATGGACTCAAAGATATATTTCAATCATACTCTAACACCTCAAGTGCAATAAGTATGCACAAACTTTACTAAAAACATGTTTTACTTACTGTTGAAGTTTGCCTCCTCACTAATTTTTTATTAACTTTTTGCTCCAAAATCGACACATGCGCTCCGTCTCAGATTCGTCAACTCACTGAGAGACACTAACAAATACTGGGTCAGCCAAATTTTACTTGAGGGAAAGAGATGGACAGAGCATGCTCTTGCAGCAAAATGAACGATCGCTGCGTTATTATTACAACTATTTTTGGTTGTTTTCTGAAAAATGGTCGGGAACAGGCTGTGGTCGCCAAACCGGCCAAATGACCTATACCTGTGCAAAAAACCACGTTAATCCGTTTCTCCGTTGCGACGTGATTGAAGGACAAACCAACAAACAAACACACTTTCGCATTTATAATAAGGGTACTGATTCTTGCTTCAACAAAAAATACCTACGTAATATACTAAAATCAAAATGATACAGAAAAGACATTCCTCAGGGCGCATGCCTCTGCACATTTTTCTATTGATATTAATTTTATTGTTTGTAATATTTTTTATTACCCGCCAGCCCAAAAGGAGGGTATTTGTTTGACCTGTATGTATGTACGCTCATAACTATTCAACGGCTCAACTGATTTTGATAAAAGATATGTGATACTCATAAATAGACATCGAAATATATGCATTTGCATAAAACTAACAACTGCATTTTTGCATATTTTAGTACTTTTTCAGTGATAGTGCATATTTCAGTATCATATCGCATAGTTCACTATCAAAAAATATGTATTATGGTTTTTAAGGTTAATGTGAGGGCTGAAAAAGATCCAGTGCAAACTGCAATCAGGGTTTTTTGAAAACTTTTTAAATTACTTGAACACAAGTAATTAATAACAATTAATTTGATTGTTTTAGCTAAACCAAATTGTGATGTGTGTAATAAATTGGAACAAAATCTTGACAGTATGTATGATGATTTTGTGAAGCACATGAATGCTCTAACTGTGAAAGCAGTTAACAGTCATTTATCCAGACTCTACAGTCCAACCAAAGAGCCGGCAGTTGTATTTTTCAGACATGGAGTTCCTTTGCTCTATGATGGTATGAAACCTTATTCCATTGGGCACTAATTTTACTATAGTGTTAACCTACGAAAGAGGAAATGTGACTGACCATTTTCGTCCAACCTTTTCACTATATTAATTTATGAGATTTAAAAGTTAAGTTCCACTCAGACTAAGAAACAAGAGACTTGTCAGACGCGTATACCTGAAAGGGACAAAACAACAAAAGAAATAATACTCACGTATAAAAGGTTATGTTTCATCATTTATTTTACACAGCAATGCACCATAAATGGCTTCTACACACCTTCAATACTAAATTTAAAACAGAAAACTAAATAAAAACTCGTAATATTCACAATTACTAATTAATCTCACAGAGGTTTGTTGGGCACAAAGTACAACGTGCCCAACAAAAAAAAGCTAAACTATGACAAAGACAAAAACTGTGTTTTATGTCTCTATCACTCTTCAGAGCTTTTCTATGCACCTAGCTTGCTCTAACAAGGTATTATTATTTTAATGCCAAGTCTCCTTAATACTTAGCCTGAGTAAGTTCCATAATAAATTGTGATCTAACTTAAATGTCATTATTTAATATTCATTCATATTTGTTCATATATGAGATTTAGGACATACTGTCTCAAAAGTAAACTTTGAGAAGATTGACACTATTTTTATTTCTGGCAGTTCAGTTTTATGTTCAACTTACTTAGCTTGAAACTTATAGGACTAAACTTTTTATAAATTGAATGGTTGAATGGTTCCAAAGTTTAACAATATATACATATATCACTTAAAATAACCATAAATTAACATTTTTTTAAAATATAATAACTATGTATATTGGGCAATATACACACTTAATTATGTAAATTTATTTTTGTGTTAATTTAAAAATAGGCGAACCAGAGGAAAATGAACTTTATGGGTTTTTGGAAAAAAATCAGACTCCAGCAGTCAAAGAGTTAACGGATAAAATTTTTGAGCACATGACACAAGCAGCTACTGGTTCTACCACAGGGGATTGGTTTATCATGTTGTAAGTACTGTCTTACTTATTTTTAGGGTTCCGTACCTCAAAAGGAAAAACGGAACCCTTATAGGATCACTTTGTTGTCTGTCGGTCTGTCAAAAAACCTATAGGGTACTTCCCGTTGTCCTAGAATCATGGAATTCGGCAGGTAGGTAGATCGTATAGCAGACATTAGGGGAAAATCTAAAAATCGTGTATTTGTAGTTACATCACACAAAAAAAAATTGTGGTCATGAACTAAAAATTAGTGTTTTCTATTTTGAAAAATGAATACTCGTGGGGTATCTATGGATAGGTCTTCAAGAATGATATTGAGGTTTCTAATATCATTTTTTTCTAAACTGAATAGTTTGCGCGAGAGACACTTCGTGGGCGAGTCCGACTCGCACTTGGCCGGTTTTTTATTATTCTTATTTTAAGAACTATGTATTTTAGCATCTTTTGTAATGTAATTTTTATGCTTTTGTTAAAGTTATGGAGCATCCTGTGTGGAATGTCAAAGGTTGCATGCAGTTTGGGAAAGTGTGGGAGCAACATTACGTGGACGAATTAATGTTGCCAGAGTTGATGCTAATCTAGCTGGGCTCAATACAGCCAAGAGGTTTAAAGTTGCTAAACTTCCAGCTTTTCTCTTGTAAGTTTAACTACTTTTTAATTAACTTTATTAGTTCTAAATGCTTGTATAGTGCGCGACTTGAAGTTGGCAAAAGGTTTGTAAACCCTGTGTCAATATCTGTCGTCTGTGCCCCTGTGTGGTGTATACGCGTACATGTCACACACACACACAAACGTACGAAATTGTCTTCACTTTTTAAAATACAATCATATGAGCATTGCCTATTTGGAGTTTTATGATATCTTTGATATTATATAAAAGGTATAAGTCCCGCAAATTACTATTGCGCTGGAACCATGTCTCATTAACATCGAAATGACGTCATTTTGACGTCAGCTGAAATAAAAATATACCTACCATCAGCTCAAAACTTCAGTCTAGTGCTGACGTCACTAAAATGGCGGCCACGCGCATTAGCAATTTGCGGGACTTATATAATTATCTTTTCTTTTACCCAAGTGAAGCCAGACGGATCAGATAGTAAGTTGCTGATAGTTGTGTACACTAATTGTGTGTGATGTGTCATATACCTACAATCTACATAACATAATATTATAGCTGTATGAGTAAATATTTCTATTAGAAAGGAGTCAATATCAGTTATTAAATTGAAATTAAATTATGTTATAAGTGATTAATGGTTGGTTGGTTGTTTCAGCTTCCGTCTTGGAAAAGTTTATCGATATGACTTACCAAAGAGAGATATCAAATCATTTGTTTCCTTTGCCCAGGATTGGTACAAAAATTCAAAAGGTGAACCGGTACCACTTCTTTCATCACCATTGTAAGTCAAACATAATACATAATATATAGTCCATACAAAATGTCTCCTCACGCGCCATTTTAACTCTATGGGTCAACTATCATGTCAAAAGTACGGTTCACTAAAATCATACTTTTGTCATGAAATTTGACACAAAAAGTTAAAATGGCGCGTGAGGAGTTAGAATTTACGCGTTAGAAGTGATATTTCTTTAACAAATTCAAAGACTAAAAACCTTATGTATATATGGATCTTAAAAAGTGGATTTTTTTATTTCAGTGATGAATTGGTAGATTGGTCTGTTGAAATGATCAAATTCAGCATAGCTTTTGGCTTGGATATATTAGCAAGATATCCTTGGATCTGGCAGATAGGACTAGCAGGATTTGGTCTTGTTGCAATAACAGCCCTTATAGCATTAATCAAAGCAGGAAAAACAAAACCTAAAGAACCTAAAGAAGTTAAGAAAGAGAAGAAGAGCAAATGAGTTGGTCAAGGTTTTTATGATATTTTAGTATGACCAGTGAAAAAATATTGTTATCAGGGTAGGAATTTTGCATTTATTTATCCGTCCTAGTTTTTGAGCATGTGATAATACTTTTTTTAACTACTGAGGTATACTTACCTATAAGTTGCATAAAAATCCCATATATTAAGTAAAATGACTTTTTGTATTTTTTTAAATACTAAATAAGTATAAAAAAATTATTAATAAAATTATTAATTTTGCATAAGACTTTTATTAACTAAAGTTAAATAGTAAAGCATTTTGTCATGGGTTTACTTAACTTAAAAATAGGTAATCACATTTGAGAGTAATATTAAAATATTGATCACAGAAGCATAAGTGCACATAAGCTTATGAAAATATAAAAGATTTATTTTTAAGTTTTAGTTAAAATAAAGATTTTATTATACTTTTGAACACTATAAATACAAAACACATATTGTTACTGGCAACATATTATAACATACAGACATTGTATAAAATTCCTCAATATTCTTTACAATACAGGGCTGTTTCAGTTAGAGTCAAACATAATAATATGAAGTTTATTTTTCTATTGTATTTAATACAGCTCTAATTGAACACATTGCACAGGTAGTTCATTAGCTTCTAGTTTGTGCTATAAATTAAGTGTAAAATTCCACTAAAGTAGGTACTAAGTATTTATTATATAGTGTCTACTTGTATGTTTATTCTAAACACTGATGCTGGGTCTGCTAGTTCAGAACGAACAGCATTCTCAAACTTTTTGAATATTATAGAAAATTCCATCATATTCTCAGGTTTTGATTCAATCCACATTTTGTCAAATTCATAAAAGAGATAGCAATAAAACTTGTGAAACAAATTAATACTGGGCAGGTATTGTTTACAGTTAAACATGTAAGTTTTGGCAGAGCCATCCTTTAGTAGATAGTAAGCCATGGACGTTAAGTTAATACCCACAATGGCATATGTGTAGCCATACTTAGGGTGCAACGAGTGACTTAAAACATGGCTTGAAGCCAGAGTGTACTCTGTTGCAAAGTATAGTAGATTTTCTAAACCCAGGAGTCCCATACCACGAAAGTCTGTTTTTGGATCATCACCCTGAAAAGAAAACAGATATGTATGAAAGTGGTGTTGTGGTTGCAGTTTTTTACATACTATTGGTACTAAAGAATTTATTTTTATTTTGTATGAGTAATCTACAAGTAAATTTAACAATTCCTTGAATCAACTAGAGAGTTACACATAATAGGCTATCTGTAAAGTTAAAGACTATATGTAGGTATGTACTCAATTTGTTTCAATATTGTTGTATTTCTTTACTGTACCTGAAAACCGATGTCCTGCCAGTCTTTAGTAATCCTTGCTTCCAATGGTCTGTCAGGCATCAACAAATTCCACAACCTCAAGAGCTTTGCTTCATGATCTGGATTACTGCTATCATACTGTGTACACCGAAGATCTTCCACTTCATCAACTAACTGACGGTAACTCCAGATTTGTATGAGACACTGACGAAATGATGGTTTGAAAGCATCGTGGAGTTTGGGATTGATCTTCTTAACTCTTAGAATAATATTTATTGGAGGATCGAGTATCTCAGAGAAATGTGACGCAATGAATCTTCGCTCTCTTACCACCGCGTCTAAGAACGAAACAACTTCTTTTACATCTCGCATTCGTGATAACATTAATGATTTTTCAATATTACACGTCCTCTGAGCTCCTACTCTATCGCCATAACATATCCTTTGCAGTTCACAAAGACGCGTAGTTTTTCGCAAAAACCATTTTATAAAAGGTCTCAAATACCATTGAAGCACAGACCAAAAGTTAAAAAATACCATTTCTAATTTATTCACAATTTTCACTTTTCCTTTACATACTTTTCAGTTTCCACTTATACAATCAGTCGTGTATACCTAGTAAGTAATAGCTGCACAATGATCTAAATTCAGTAGACCAGTCTCATTCATTAATGGATCTGTGATATAAAGGCTACGAATTTTAACTAGGTATTTTTTAAAACATCAGTCAGTAAAAAGAGAAAAAGAGTGATATAAATCTGATCAATTGAATTCTCTGTTCTCTATGTCACAGATCACTATCACCCACGAATCTATAGCACAGACAAGTAATCTCTATAGATTCATTATTATCACATATTAGATCATAGAGGTAATCATTCATCCAAGAGATTCATGCTATCACCATATCACTATATTACTCTAAGTCTACTGTGTTCACCAGGCAGACGAAGCCTCGTATAGCAAATTTTTGTATGCACGGATGCCTGAAATGGACACATCAGCATCTACAGAATCATAAATCACACCAAAAATGAGTTTGTTCTCTGTCACTATATTATCAAGATTTACTCTATGGTCATAAAAAGTCTCAGACTAAGTAGGCCTTAAAAGACTGTTATCCAGGGCCGTAAAATAAATTTAAAAAAAAAAAAAAATCAGACTAAGTATTAAGGAGACTTGGTATTAAAATAATAATACCTTGTTAGAGCAAGCTAAGTGTATAGGTAAGCTCTGAAGAGTGATAGAGACCTAAACACAGTTTTTTGTCTTTGTCATAGTTTAGCTTTTTTTTGTTGGGCACGTTGTAGTTTGTGTCTAACAAATCTCTGTGATAGTAATTTATTGCGAATATTACGAGTTTTTATTTAGTTTTCTGTTTTAAATTAGTATTGAAGGTGTGTAGAAGCCATTTATTGTGCATTGCTGTGTAACAGTTATAGGAAACGCAAATTATGAAATATAACCTTTCATACGTAAGTATGATTTCTTTTGTTGTTTTGTCCCTTTCGGGTATACCACACAGATATGTCCAAATTTGCAATTAGCGTGGCCCCCTCAGTCCCTCTCGCTCAAGCAGATTTTCTTACTTGTGAAATGTCATTCCCTCTACACTTCACTTTGTTTGTTAAATAATCACGTACAAATATATTTTGACAAACAAAAGAAAAATCCACGGTGATAAGGACAAAGCATAATCATTTTGTTACGACGTTATAACAAGAGCTTAAATGCATTTAGCTATCTCGCTCTAACAGTCAGTGTCACAATAGGGCTACTTCTAACAGTCCTTATTCTGAGGGATATACGCATCTGATAAGTCTCTTGATTCTTAGTCTGCGTAATAAATAGTACCTACAAGAAACACTCGTACTTAACTATGTACCTACCTTTTTTGGTAATGTTGGCAGTACAGTCTTTCTGACAGTGTTAGTCTTATAATATTGGTATTGAAGCATGCATTCCATGCATACATTTTCGGTTTTGTATGAAAGTCCGGTCTCTTAAAACGTAGTGATTCTTTTTGGTGTTCACCTCAGAATAAGGACTATTAGAAGTAGCCCTATTGTGACACTTACTGTTAAAGCGAGATAGCTAAATGCATTTAAGCTCTTGTTATATGAGATGTTAAGTGAGGTTATGTTGACTCAAGTATTGTAAATAAATAACTGATTAGTTTTGTTGTTTTTTGTTTTTGTAATTATTGTGCAATGGTGGGTTGCAGTATACTAGGCTACAATAGCCGACACAAACGTAAAATAGACGGATTATCATTTCACAAGAAGTACCTCTGCTTGAGCGAGAGGGGCTGAGGGGGCCACGCTAGTTGCATATCTGGACATATCTGTGGTGTTCACACCCAGCACCATCCCAGCACACTTAATGCGTATTTTTTTAACACGTTCAATGCGGCGTAATATTTCCCTGTCTTACTCGCAGTGCGTTACAAGGAAAATCTGACTGGTACATTGACTGAAATCTAGTGCGCTACGAGACATAAACGATTTGTACATATACCTCCATTATCAAGGCTTTATTTTCTCAATAAACCTAAGAAAGACCATTTTAATATTATTAGAGGATAGTATATGAGTCAAACTATCGTGATGTGAGTTAGCTTTAGCGTACCTATATCATGTATTTTGGAAAATATAAGGCTTTTAAAATCCCAGACAATTTTACCTGGTGTAGCGCCTGCAGAACTAGCAACTTAAGAAGTATCGACTGACGATTAGTGATGGGACTGTTTAATAAAAATAAAAATATCGATGTCATACTTTTATTTTATTACATAATATATTAGCAAATTGTATAACAAGTGCATAAAACGGGCAATTTTATGCCCGAGTTATTTACTCTGGTTTTCATTTAGATTGCAAGGAAATGAAAGTGGTATTCTAACTAAAATATGACTAATAAAATAGTGAAATTCGAACAATTTTTTATTTTTAATCATGAATTCACGGTAAATTATATTTATATTTATAAAAATATCGGAAAATTATAAAATTATAATTATAAAAAACTCGGATTTTCTTATTTGATGGAGATTTTGTTAATGGTCTATTGTTTTGGATTTTTTGCTGCCCAGCAATAACGAAATTACGATCATCATTGTTTTCATCAGTAACAAGTTGCAGCATCCGACGTGACCGTTTCATGGTTAGTACACACACACACACAATTATAATTTAATACCTATTATTTTCCGCGAAAATGATAATACCATAATAATCGATATACGTACTGCTTCTTGAATGCACTATCGCTCACTGAAGGTGTTTCGCCTGTTCCCGTGGTGCTATACCAGACACGTACGTACAAGTCGCATATGACTGGTACCGCACACAGCAAGAAAAATTTCCTTCTGGTGCTACCCAGACAAATGTGACTTGTACAGATTAAATAGTTTGAAATAGTAGGGTTTGAGGAGGAAATTCAAAATATATATTTATCTCTTACCTACTCACAAGGTTTCATAGTAAAAGTGCCCCCGCACCACAGGAAAAAACACAACAACTAGTCGCCGCACCAGTTGAAAGTCACATACAAGTCGAAATTGACCGGTACCGCACGCAACGTGTTAAACTGGTTTTGCAGCTCTGGGTTCTATCCTTTTTGAGCCTAACTTCTTGCAAAACTTGCAAAGAAAATATAAGTCCCGCAAATTGCTATTGCGCTGGAACCATGTCTCATTAACATGGAAATAACGTCGTTTTGACGTCAGCCGAAATAAAAATTCAAACAATGCTTCAATCTTTGTCTGAGACACAGATCACTATACAGTACTGTATACTGACAAGGCTATCTTGGTGCGTGGCGAAAATCGGTACTATCGTTGCCAGCAAGTGTCCCCTTTGTTCTTGTTTGAATATTCTATTATAATCGGGGAGGTAACGTCCTGCATTGACGTTTGCGCGGGGGCTGAGCTGAGCGGGTACTCAGCCCCCGCGCAAACCGGGCAAGCGCGGGTGACGATAACGTGCGGGGCGTCCCCCCCCCGGCCCTCGTGTAAGTAATTTGGTAAATGTCACTTGCTTTAACGGTGAAGGAAAACATCGTCAGGAAACCTGCACGCCTGAGAGTTCTCCATAATGTTCTCAAAGGTGTGTGAAGTCTACCAATCCGCAAATGGCCAGCGTGGTAAACTATGGCCAAAACCCTTCCCACTCTGAGCTACCCATGCTCTGTGGTGAGCCGGTGCAGGTGGTGAGTTGATCATGATGAAGTGATATCCTACATCTTATCGAATGAAGCGATGCATTTTGCATATAATATAACTAAGTAGTACTAAGTACTAGTAGGTAATAAATTATTAAGGTAGTTTAGTGACGTCAGCACTAGATTAAAGTGTTGAGCAACCAGTACCGTTGACAAAACTGTCGGTAGAGTAGGTACGCCGTACGCGTATTGTGTTTTGAATAATATTGCAAATTCACATATTTTGTTTGTTATTGTTGTTAAGTTTTTTGTTAATTTGTTTTAGTTGTTGTTTCCTTTTTGGGTTAAATATGAGTAGGAAAATAATTAATAGTTGTGCCCGTGAGATTATTATTAAAGTAAGTAGACAATTATTTTGCAAAAGAGAAAGAGGATTCAAAAATATTACTTCCACAGTCAAGACACCAGTCAAGACGTGGTTATTTCGAATGGAAATGTTACAACTAACTACCGGTACCTACTTCAAAATAAAACCAAGGACCCTCAGCGGCCCATTGCTTGGAACTTGCGCGCGAACTATAGGTATGAAGGTCAAGCTCATTAAATACAAAGGTACCTACACAAATAACTACTTAATACATATAGTATTTTAAAACGAAAATATTAATAAAACTAATATACATATCAAAAATAAGTAATAAATTGTACATAATAATAAATTTTACTATTATGGCTAAGCTAGGTTTATAAATTATTATAATTTATTATTCTAAAAAGAAAATTTTTGCCGACGGTAAGTAGGTATATTTTAAATTTTTATTTCGGCTGACGTCACGACATGGTTCCAGCGCAATATCAATTTGTGGGACTATTATGGTTACGTATCTAACAAATAAGGTACCTAGGTAATAAAATAAAAATCATACTTTAATCCGAAATTGTGTTTTATTAACTTATTTTGAAAATTGTAATAATAAATACTATTTTAAAATTATTTACAATGCAACATACGATTTGACATACATCGTTAATTTATTTACACGTAGCGATGCGAGGATTAGGTACAAATCTTCACCTTCGCAAGTATAAATTATATAATAGGTAATACACGGTGAAATTATAGTTATTGAACCGTGGCTAGTACTATCGACTACACTTGTTTGTTTTGGAAAACTAGGCAATTTTTTTGGATAAATAAAAATATATTATCTTGATTGACACAAACTAGAATCTGTGAGAAACATTAGTAGTGGCCGAGCGTGACAACTGCACCAGCGCACCACATATTATTATTATTAACCGACTTCATTTACGAGCAGTTTACGAGGTCATGTCAGTGACATATTGTGACCGGCGCTGTTCTGAGACAGAGCGAAGTGCGAACGCGGCGTGGCGGCGTAGGTACTACTACTGGTTGGCGAATTTTTCCAAGCAAAAATTACTGGATTTATTTATTTACTAGCTGCCCTGGTGAACTTCGTTCCGCCCAACAGTCGATTCAAATTTTTTAAACTTTCCTCTCCGTAAGAACCATCCTCGTACTTCAAGGAATATTATAAAAAAAGAATTAGCGAAATCGGTTCAGCCTTTCTCGAGATTTGCGATTAGCAACACATTTAGTGATTCATTTTTATATTATAGATTTTATGACTAGGGTTTAATATAAATTGTCGAAATGGATGACGATTCATTTAACCACGGCTCTCAAACCACTACAATTTTACTGTGTATACAATAAAAATAAGAAATGGTGTATTTTATTACATTTTAGATAAGAAAGTATGCAGGTACACGTTGCTGTGCTGTGAACTATGAGATAATATGCTTATTATAAAAACCTGCTTTAGTATTAAACTAAGTATTCTACTGGCAAACAAACTTAAGAGATCGCTCCCAATGCGTTAAAATTAAATAAATAGAAAACATATTATAAATGTGAAAGTTTGGATGATAGTTACGCCACAATGACTGAACCGATTTGGCTAAAACTTGGTAGGTATGGAGATGTTCCCACGGGATTAAAAAATCTAAATCCATGGAGACGAAGTCGCGGGCGGGCATGAGTTGATAGAAATTATTATATTTTTATTAACGTTTAGTTTTTATTAAGACTGACTGAACAAGCCAAATCTGTAAGTACCTATTTATCTCACTAATGTCTTTTCATGCAGCTTATTTCTAAAGCTTATGTATCTAATGAAGGTAATATAATTTAATACGAATAATTACCTACTTACCTACGAATAGGTAGGTATTCTGCTTGTTAGAAATTATATTTTGCCTACTATAATTCTCGAAGTTTAAAACGAAGTTATAAGTATTCATAGGTAACTTAATAATATACCTAGGTACTTACTAGTAACCATTAACTAAATAAGTCACTTTCGACAGACCTTTGTTATTTTATAAAAGCTGAAATTTTCTCTGCGTATTGTCCCCAACACAGGGAGGAACGGCCAGCGACTATGAAGTTTGGATCATGGTGGCTTTGGGATATAATAGGTAATAAAGGTGTAGGGTAACCGACATAGCTCAACGGATTGCGACGCTGAAGTGGCAATGGGCAGGGCACATAGTTCGTAAAACCGATAGACGTTGGAGTCTCAAGGTGCTGGAATGGCAACCTCGCACCGGAAGACGCAGCGTTGAAAGACCCCCCACTAGGTGGACGGACGACATCAGACGAGTCGCAGGGAGCCGCGGGATTCAGGCGGCGCAAGACCGTGGCGTGTGGAAGTCCGTACAAGAGACCTATGTCCAGCAGTGGACGTCTATCCGTTGATGATGATGATGATTTTCATGATCTTAATGATGAAATATTTCAGCGAAGAATTTTTTTTATTGGACGGAATAATGAACTTGGTCTCGTAAGTATATGAAATAAGTAGATACTATGTAAAAACATTTACCTATTGAACATGTCAGTTTGGTTTCGACAACAGATTTTTTAAGGGTTCTAATGACTTCTAATGCATCGATGTTTTGAACTTCGACAATATGGCTTATGGATTTAGTGGATTTTTGTCATAGGTAGGTAAACTAGAAAAGTTTAGTAGGTAGGTATACATACATAGCCTGCTAAAACCATAACCCTTCCTTTTGGTTATACCGCAGTCGGGTAAAAAATATAATGGGTTACTAAACAGATTTGAGTAGGTACGTGTAGGTACCTATCTAAATCTTCTGTATTATAGAAAATTCACCTGTCTGATTCGTCCTGACTGACTGACTGACTGCCTTATATATCAATGCACAGCCTAAACCCCTGGCCCTGGAGACATGGAATTAGGAGGATGTGTTCTTTCTAGAGAGTAGGTTTACACTAAGAAAGCATTTTACAAAATTCCACCCCTAAGTGGGTTAAATGGGGTTGGAAGTTTATATAAAAGTTCTACGTTTTTGAAGTTGAAGGTATTGAAAGTCGACATTTAGGTTACTAGCCTTAAATAATTTAAACTTGTATAAGTTGTTTTGGAAAATCCCCCTTAAGGTTGGTCAAATGGGGGATGATAGATTGTAAGGGAAAGTTTTCATTAGTATTGCTAACTTGAGGAAGGTAGGTTCTTTTAGGGGGTAAGTAAGTATCAGCTAATGGGGTGAAATGGAGGTTAAAAGATTATATGAAACCTATGTTTTTTGAAGTTAGATATAAGTATGAAAATCGGAATTTAGGTCTTCTGGGTTCCGTCCCTAAGGGTGTGAGTGAGTAGGTTATTGAGGCAGCGGGCAAATTTCAAATCTCATGAGAAACCAGAAACGATGACGACGACGACGATTATGCGGACGAAGTAGCGGGCAACTGCTAATATTATGTAAAATAAAAGTAGGTAAAAGGTTACTGACTGAGTGATCTATCAACGCACAACTCAAACTACTGGCCGGATCGGGATATTTGGCATGCAGATAATAGTTATTTTGACGTAGATATCCGTTCAGAAAGAATTTGTGGAAATTCCACCCCTAAGGGGTTGGGGGTCTGAAATTCGTATAGTCCACGGCCAAGATTATTAGGTAGGTATTAGTGTGAAGTCTCTGATCTAGATTAAAGCAATCAGATAGCTACCTGATGGAATTATAGGCATTATTAAAACTATGGGATACCGACCTAAAGTCCATGTTAGGCAGCCACAGGTGCTCGGAACAATAGGTAGGTAAGCATCTACTCGTATATTAATTACCTATGTATAATTCAAAGGCTTGGCCCACATTGGCTACTGTAGCCACACTGTAGAACGTTACACTACTAGAGCAGCGATAGCGTCTAAAAGTATTTAAGCTCAAGCCTGTTAAGCAGCTGTAAAATGCTCAAATCTTATTTGAGCCTTAAATGCTCAAATCTAAGGCTGAAATGCTTCTGCCAAGAGCGTCTTCTCTATGATATTCTCTATCAGCTCTTGAAAAGAAGTGTTCGCTCAAGCTGTTTTAATTAATAAGCGCTCAGACTTTTTATTATAAAGTTATAAACACTTATTAGCTGAAGCCATTTGCTAGATGACGTATAATATAACTACCTACTCGTTTTATTGTTTTCAAGTTACAGCATAATTAATCTTTATATTATTTTCTAAATAATATTAATTATTAACCTATTTTGAAAATTCATGGTAATACAACATTCATACTTGGGCAAAGCATAATATTTCGACTCTAGGCGCCATTTCCACGGACGAGAGAATCGCGGTGACAAAATTTGAATATGCATGCTATCGCCGCGATAATATCGCCCTGAGTTTGTATCGAGTTGTCATGTAGCGAGACTATCGCCGTTATTCTCTCGTTGCTTCTCGGTGGAGATGGCGCCAGTGAATTTCTCTAGTCCGTGGTGAAAATGCAATTTTGCCACACATATTTTAACTATACCTATTATTATATTATTGATGTCTTTATAATAATGTGACTAGGTAGTTTCAGTGAATCGGCAGATTATTTCCATATTAATTTAAGGGAATAAATAAATTATAGGAAAATTAACTTTAGGTAGGTATACCTACCTACTTCGGTAATGACAGGATATTTCGGAATTCTTGTCATATTGCACAGGCAATAGTTGATAGGTAAGTAAAGAATAAATTGAGGACAATAAGCATTTCGAATGCAATTTAAGTAATTAGAATTTATTTTAAAAAAATCATTAATTATAAGTAATTATTTATACCTATTCATTGGACTGTGGACATAATAATATAATACAATAGTAATTATATACTTAACATCCTTCATTATATACCTATGCCTTAGTAGGTACTACATACGAATAGGTACACTACTTTAAAGTTTTGACAACGGCGACATTGAAGAACCACTTTACGAACAAATGTAAGTAGGATTGAGAATAACATCTATATCTGTTATAGTCCAAAACCGAAATAACAGCACAATAAAATATAATGAATGACCTCCTCAGGAATGCCGGGAAACTTCAGCTTTTGCCTTGCAAGTTTTCGATCCATTCGCGGACGTTATTGGCCCCGATTCTCTAGTCTCTCTCTAAACTAAATTTAGAGTATCTGCATCCTTTTCTTTTTACTAATGCTAAAAAAGGAACGGAACATGACTTTCACATTTAAAGACTCTAAATTTTAGTGCACAATACAAATTTATACAGTAGGTTCGCGAGTGCGTGCTAAAATCACGGGTTTTACCATCTAAAAATTAAATTTAGAAATGTCAAACTGCTTCTGTCCTTTTCAGATTACAATAGTAAGAAGAGGGTGCGAATACTCTAAAATTAGGTTGTGCTTAGAATCGGTGCCATTGGCCCCGATTCTCTAGTCTCTCTCTAAACTAAATTTAGAGTATCTGCATCCTTTTCTTTTTACTAATGCTAAAAAAGGAACGGAACATGACTTTCACATTTAAAGACTCTAAATTTTAGTGCACAATACAGATTTAAACAGTAGGTTCGCGAGTGCGTGCTAAAATCACGGGTTTTACCATCTAAAATTAAATTTAGAAATGTCAAACTGCTTCTGTCCTTTTCATATTACAATAGTAAGAAGAGGGTGCGAATACTCTAAAATTAGGTTGTGCTTAGAATCGGTGCCACTGTACCTACTTACCTAAATTCTGTGTTCAAACCCATGCTAAGAATTTAGGCACTACGGGAATGGTTCTAAAATTCACGTTACAAAAATTGGAGTTTAGGCTTTGGACTATTATGACTGATCCCTAGTTATGCCTAGGGCCTAAGGTAATCGCGATTTGCCGGCATTTCAGCTTTGAACTAAAACATAATAACAAAAGCGTACTTTAATGATAACCGTTAACAAATTTTTTAACAATGATAGTTTATTAATAAAAAATTGCAGTATCGGTGGATACATCTATACATATGCATGTATAATTATTGAATAATCTACCTTTTAAGTACGTATAATATATAATCTTAAATTGTGTTAAAAGATAGAAATTTATAATTTAACAATAACTTGGTTAAACAACGCCAGCATATTCATAAATTTATAATAAGTATCATTTTAACAGAATATAGCATAATAAATATTTTATTTTCGTATCTTATAAAGCGAATGATATGTAATTTTATCTTATAGGTACTTTAGAACATTGCGAATTAAAATAGAATCACTTCGAACAACAATTATAAACTAACTATAGATATTATAATATGTTCATATAATATATTATCATTTCATAAAATTTGGGAATGATTTTTCTAGTAGTGTTAAATATAAAATATTATAATAATGGTAATAGGTAATATAAATAATAATATTTTATTGATTATAATAAACATCTGTGAAAATATAACGTTTTAAAATATATGATGTATTTTTATTATATCTCGTTATCCCTGCATTTAATGTTTTTAAACGCATTGAAGGTTAACATTTACAATATGTAATAGTTTTTTTATTCTTTAGAATTTTAAATATTTCCGAGAAATCGAGATAGGCAGGTAGGTAGCTACTTTTGCAGCCTATCGGCAAATTAATAGTAAAATATATCATAACTGTAATCTGTTGACAACTTTGCGAAGTTATTATGGTACCGATTTCGTTGCGGCCACAAAATTGAAAACTTGTTTTCAATTCATCACAATCACAAAAAGAAACACAGTGTTAGTAATACTGTGAAGGCTTTTGAACATATTATTATTAAAATTGGTTAAAATTCATTTAGATAACTTTTTTGATGCTAACCGCCGCGCCGTACTCGGAGTCGCTAATCGTTACTAGTTAAAACGAGACAGATTTATGTGAGAGATATAGTTCTGTCTCGTTTTAACTAAACTTAAGTAACGATTAAGCGACTCTGAGTACGGCTGTTAATAACTTAAGTATTAGGTAAGTACTTAGTATGATTTTTTTACTTCACCTAAACTTGCTCCCATACCTACCAATGACTCTACTGATTTTTCTTAGGGATAATAATTATTTATGCCTGTAGCTGTACCTATTTTCAATTTTAGTTTAGCTCCAATCTGCCCCTATTCTTAAAACATTTATAAACCTTTATAAGTATAGGTTATGTAATCTTTAAGTAGGTAGATAGGTAACTATAATCCGTTTGTTTCGTTTTCAGTTACGGAAGTTCAAAATAATAATATTATACATATAAGTACCAACATGGCAACAAAATATTCAGTTAGTTTTACCATCGTTATAGCCAGAGGTAAAATAACTCTGCACGGAATTTATATTTTGAATAACATTCGTTGGTAAGCGTTTGATCGTGTATTAAGAGCGTAGCTTAGGTAGGTAGTAGGTAGGTAGGAACTTAACTTTCCATAAATTTATATCCTTTGGAAAGAGAATAACAAATTGAAAAGAAAAAGAAAAGTCGGTATCAATAAAAATAAATTTATAATCCTATACAATTTAATTTACAATAACTAAGCACAGCCAAAACGGGTTTCTTAGATACAATTTATCTATACATAGTAATATTATATTTAGATAAGGTTTGTATAATAAATATTTACCAAAAGTTGACGCTTTGGTCCGCTTTTTCGTTAAGCAAAAGGCATGTAGGTACCTATCGTTGACACGATAATAAATTGAACATTTGTATCTTGTACCAATTGGAATAATAAGCTTACTCTAGAACAATCTAATACAAAATGGACAAATATTATACTTAGGTATCCAAAATGCGAATCATTGTGAATTTAAACGAGTAACGACATAACTATACATTACATTTGCTACAAATGCTGAACTCTTAGCGCTGAGTGAGTTTTGTCTTTTGCGATGTGAACTTAAAAATATAAGGTCGGCTGCAGAAAAAATGGGCATAGCCAGAGTCGACCACTGGAAGAAAATGTGAGTGCAGTAAAAGTTAAAATTTTAAAAAGTGTATCATAGACCTACCTAACTTAGTAAAACAAAACAAGGAAACCATAGTCCAGTCCATGTCTGTCCAGTGTCATAGCCATTTTATTCAGAATATTATATTAAAGCTATAAAGTGTAAGTACCTAAAGTATATAAATAAATGTACCTATTACGTATACCTACCTATTCATATTTAGAACATCTTTTAGGGTAGGATTTTCTATAACGTGAAAACAAATTGAAAAGGTCAGTTTATTTTAACAAGTAGGATACCCTAAGTAGGTGGTACCTAATAAGTACAATGACAGGAAAAAAATTTAACATGCTCTTTCAATTGGAACCTCGTTATCATGATGAGGCATTAATTAGGTATGTGGTTTCTCAAATACAGCTCTTTTCTTCAGTTTAAATTTTTATACTTCAATTAAACTTCACACTTTTCTAAACTGCTATACTTACTGAAAAATGTGAAAATTGTAAAATATTAGCACATAGTGCAAAGGTACAAACAAAAATATCTCGACTATTGTGAGATCAATAACTAACTAACTCTACTTAC
The DNA here is from genome assembly GCF_902806685.2 of Maniola hyperantus. Lineage (NCBI taxonomy): Eukaryota > Metazoa > Arthropoda > Insecta > Lepidoptera > Nymphalidae > Maniola > Maniola hyperantus. Next base: position 5,126,418 of record NC_048547.1, read on the forward strand.
TCGACAAGGATAATGTGTGAAAACTCACACAAAAGTTACTTTGTTTAAGACTATTCATCTTTTTGATTTACGTTAAAAACGAACACGCAATAAATTTTAAACGTTTTTGTTGCAAAAGAAAAAGTTAAGTAAAAAAACGTAAAGGACATGACCAGTGGAACTATGGGCGCTTACCTAGGTATCAAAAATCATTGTACCTACAGTAAAGATTAACTTGTTTTTGCAATTGCTATATTCCATAGTTTTCAGATAAAACCATTTCAGGAGTCTGAAGGTTCTGAAGACTGAAAAAAGTTTAGAAAAGTTTCACCAAATAACTTTGCTTCTCCAAACTAGATGATGCAACAAGACATTGCAGTTATCGAGCCTAAAATAATATTTTCAACTATAGGAAAAAACAAAGCTTTGTATTCTTTGTATTCTTTCTTCCCTACGAGATATATTTAAGGAAATAGGTATTCTTACAGTAGCTTCCCAATATATTTACAATAATATAATTTTTGTACGACAAAACATTCACAATTACAAAAAAATCAGTGATCTCCATGATAGGCAAACTAGAAACAAAAATAAGCTAGCTACTCCTGCGCTCCGCCTCTGGAAGGTGCGAAAGTCATTTGTGGGAATGAGTGTAATATTTTATAATAAAATTCCACAAGCAATTTTAGACTTGCCTTTACACAAGTTTAAAAAATGTGTTAAAAGTATGCTCCTAAAAAAAGCATATTATACAGTCGCAGACTATGTAAACGATAAAAAAGCTTGGATTTGACTCGCTCCAGCAATGCACGGGGCTGCAATGGCTTGTATAGTACGGTATAATAACATTGTAAATTGAAAAATTAAAAAGAGCAACCGCCGAGTTTCTTGCTGGTTCTTCTCGGTAGGAACGGCATTCCGAACCAGTGGTAAATTAAACCTGGCTATTCATAAGCACTTTTAAAAAGTTTACAAGAATAAAAAAACATTCTATTCTATTCTATTCTATTCTATTTGGACAGGCAGGACAGGAATTACATTGGAATAATAAAACTATATTTACAAGAATTAAATAAGTATGCGATTCTTTTGGTAAACATAAAATACAGGTTTCACTACAACTGTTCTTTTTTATCTTTTTTAGATACAATATTGTTTTTTTTTAATACATAATATTTGTAGCTAAGTAGGTACTTATATTCTATGCTGGGCTACTAGATGATTAGTAGGCATGGATAAAACAAATAAGAGGAAACAAACATATATCATCAAAACAAAGAAGAGGAAAGCAAAAGATATAAACGTAGGTAGGTACCTGCCTACTGTTTTTTGGACATTTTAACTTTGGCTTTATTCGGAAAAATAAATCCATACCTAATAAAGGTCCCAATTTTTAAACCTTACTGTAAAAACTAAAATCCTGCACATTTTCTGAGTTAGAGTCCACATAAATGTAATTCATGTTTATCAGTTGTTATCCATTTCATACGATGACACAATTTTATTGCTCACCGGTTTTTGTCTACTGAATGCTGGCTATGCCCAAAGTTATTTTTTATATACCTATTAATATTTTGTTTCAGGGTACAGGTACGATCGTTTTTTTGAACGAAATGTACACGTACCTACTTAGAAATAATAATTTCTCTTACTTAAAATAAAATAGATACCTACCTATACAATATTTTTAATATTTTGCCATACCTACAATAGCATCACCAGTGCAATATAGTGCCTATTTCAATCAATTTAAATATAATGGACATTAAAGGTAGAGTCGGTAAGCGGTGCGCGATACTTGATAACTCAATATACCTACATCGATGCTCAATATAATACTGTAATATTTATTATTTGTTTACATTTATACCAGTGTACTCACAAGTTCATTAGATCTTATAAAATTCAAGGCACGCTTAAATCTATTTTTTTAAATCTTATTTTAAGCATTTGAGCTTATTACGTCTTTGCATTTTACACAGTCATTACTCATTACAAACAAACTAATACCACATAGTTTCAACATAACACAAAACTCTTTATTTATGATGCAATATTGCATATCCACTTACTATTTTCATATAGTAATTTATTTAGCTTATAATCTTACGTATTGATAGGCTTTATATTGTATTTACATTATGTTTTTTATGGTAATTAGGCAAATTAATTGAATAATCTTTGAGTTGAAGAAGTAATAGGTACAAGGCATGTTCATGGTTTAAAATAAAATATAGGCACATATTATATGGTATGAAAACAACGTATAGTTTAAAGGATTGACTAAACACTAAAACATAATATTATCTATTTGAGCTTTGTTCTCTAGATCTAATTATTTGGTGTTTGGCTCAAAATTTAAAATAACTAACTCAGTGAGTTCAGTAGCAAGGGTAAATACGATTAGGTACATACTTCTTAAAGCAATATATTCGATATTTGGAGGTTTTACAACAGATGTGGATGTGCATATTGATATGGTATACCTAAAGTGATTCAACTAATATATATTATTATAATATATAAAATCTACAGTAATATCTTACACAATAAGTTAAATAACTTCACTACAATTGGACTGTCTTAAGGTTTGAAATAGATTTCTATACAAAAATCATCACACTTTAAATAAACTCTTCGCAATCTCTTCTATAAATGTGAATTGTTCCCTTTTTAACCGACTTCAAAAAAGGAGGAGGTTCTCAATTCGTCGGAATCTTTTTTTAACTTATCATAAGATATTTTTCTTCTCATAAGGAATCTTCCTTCCGAAGACTACCTATCCCATTAAGATAGGCACGCATTTTTGAAACCCATTTCAAATCTTCAGAAAACGGATAGGTACTAAGTAGTTTAACATTTATTTTACTCAATAATTATGTCTTTAGATTTTCCACAAAAAATAACGAGTCTTCATGTCTTATTTATCACTCTTATATCTATTTTACTTCTACACTGGTTGGATAGGTACAATTGCAATTGCTTGAATTGTAATTCATCAAAAATAATTTATCAGATCTTGTAAGTAGTTTTTACCTATTAAATAGCTGTGAAATACGAGATACAAAATACGAAGCTGCTCCAATTGCTGACGACACACAGCTCGTGGCGGGCATAGGCAGCATTAAGAGAAGGCCTTGTAGTGAATAAAGAAGAAGATGAGAAACACGGCATAGGCAGTGGGGAAGGTAAAGCGAGCTATCACGTCGATCGTCTTCGCCACACGAATTGGATGCGGAGGCTCCTTTTTACGGACCTGAACGAAACATGGCTGAAAGAAATTATCTTGTAAATGAATGATGGTGGCGAACGAAAAATACTGATACTTACAACATTACAACAAATAATAATTGATTAAAAATTAGGCGACGGTAAGACTGAAAACCATAAAATGTAACGAATTCTGATAAAAAAATACAGGTAAGCATGAAAGATAACTTATCTGATAGTAATCAGGTAGGTAGGAACCTACCTACTTAGGGAAACATATTTTAAATAAAATTATTTTTTTAAGCAAATTAACTCCTAAGCATAGAAAAAGCTTTTGAAAAATATTTCACTTCCTCATTAGAGGAATTATATTTAATATGTAACTACTTAACCATTATTAGAAAAATGTACAGGAACATTAAGATACCTCGGAAACGCCGCCATTGTTGGCCGTGTGTGTGCAAGATCCTGGTGCACCTGTACATGCTGTACACGTCACCAGATCTGCTGCAGTTGTTGACTCCCTCTTTTTATCGCCCTGAAGTAAATTATTCATTTAAAAATCTATTAAAGGTTCATACCAAGTCAGTAAATTTTCCTCAAACAAAAAAAATAAAACTTTAGTACTACAAACTACACAAGTCAAAGGACCCTAAGTTTAAAATTGCTAAGTACTTAGATGCATACTGAAGTGAATATATGGTTCTGGAACTATTGTTAGTGAGAAGAAATAAGTTAAAATCATAAACTAAAAATCTATAGGCTACTTACAGGCTGTAGCAATCCGAAGTGGCATTAAAGAAAAAATATGCGTTAGATTGCATGATATCAGATTTGAGATGGTATGATGTTTAGCGGGATGTGTTTTGGGCGTTGACATCACTTACAGCACCGCTAGTCTCCGGCTGAGGCGTTTCAGATTTTGCCCAATGGAGGAAAGCCATCGCCTCCTATTTGGATGAATATTATTATTTTCTTTAGCCGAAGCACAGAGTGTGAACACTTAAATGTGACTTGCCAAAGCTGCGTAATTACTTGATACCTACTTAGTTACTAAGTAAGGCATCTTACTCAATATTATTATCTACTTATTGCTTTAAACTTCTCATTCTTAAGTTCATACTCATTTCGAATACATTAAAGCCATTTAGATAACTTGTATAATATATTTACATAGAGAAATTCTTTCAGTACTTGATTCTATCATCGATAATACCAGGTAACTTCAATGAAATTATAATATTATTATACTTCACAAAATGCCTGTAATGATACAATACTCGAGAATAGTAAATGAAATAAATCAATGTCATCAAATAACTACGACTAACAAATATAGTGTATGATACAACTTTACTAACAACAAACCATTCTCACGCACTTTGCTTTTGCCTTGTTAATTTAATGCAACATATCAAAAACATCTGAAAACTAACGCATGCGTACCTAATGGAATGAATCTGTGCTGTGATTACAATGGTCCTATTACTGTTATATTTCTTTTCGTACCTTTGAATTTTGTAACTTACTATTATCTGTACTTCCAAGAAATATAACAGTCTCATATCAGGAATGTGCCAATGATAATGGCGAATGTTCTTACCAAAGGGCTGGCCAGTATAATGCCAATTCTGCTCAGAACTGCGGGCAGTCGCTGTGAACACATTATACAGACATAGTTCACTTGTGGCAGATGGACTACTGTAGTGCGAAAGTGAACACAGACTAGATTGATGTGGCCACACTTAACATCATCTAGGAATACTGCACACCCAACATACAAAAATCTTGACATAATTTTTCTTAATATAATCGTCTAAAGATTCTTTGCAATGTTTTCCATTTTCAGTAAAAAATCATTCTTATTAATTGTAATGTAACGACAAAAATAAGATAATTGATTATGGCCACACAAAATAGTTTCTGTACAAATGATAAGATATTCATACAATAAATTTGAGGAAAATTTTGCATTTGGCTTGTTAGGTGTTCATTTAAATAAAAACATGCATTTAGTAAAATTTATAGAAAACATGCTAGTAAAGAAGGAAATTAAGTTTATGATATTTGAGTCATGCTAAGATCCTGTTAGGAAGATAATATAGATCAAAGAAAACATTGCAAAGAGGAAAATAGAAATTCTAGTAGGTAGCTATTTTATCATTCGTCGAGATTATAATTATTACCTACATCTTTAGTCTGCTTATCATCAAATTGAAAAAAATATTTTAGTTTTTAGCTTTAATAGCTATATTTAGCTTATAATAAGTACTATTAACTATAATATAATGTAAGTGAAGACCTACTCATAGCTACCTGTAAATATTGTCGTGCATTTTGAATAATGCAGTTTATATTTTATTAAATGTCTTTAAGTACGTCTATTATATTTAACACGATTTTAGAATTAACAAGATAGAAATCTTTATAATATTTTAATATTATTAAATGAAAAATTTATAAATAAGAAATTAAAGGCACTGTGCAAGAAAAAAATCTTTTCGCGAACGAACGGTGGAACGCGGTATTTAGATTTTGTTACATTTTCCATTTTTACAGTTCCTCATCTAATTAAAAATCATATAACTTTATATTTTAAACAAGTCAATTATTATCAATTTATCAACGATTAGGTACAATAGTTTGGTGCAACTGATCACGGCAAAGCGTTGCTATGATTATATGAATCACACGTTAACACAAAACAAACGACAAGAATGAGAAGGAATATACCTAGGTTTAATTAATAGTCTTACCTGTGTTACTGGGTTTTCGCCGGGCCTATACACCACATTATGCAGTGGTCTCTTACGACCCACGTAATTGACGCAGACAAATTCTAGAAGGGACGCGTAGATGAAACACATGCATACTCCGTCCCATACGTTCATTGCAGTCAAATTTGATACCACCGGTAGCGTTGAACGGAAACCATTGGACGTTGTAAAGAAATTCAACATGGTCGTTACACCTGTATCAAAGGATATTTGTTTATTAGAAACATTATGATTGTTAAGATACGAATATCTCAGCGTATTACTTCGTATATTGGCTGCTTAAGGAACAATACCTACTTTGCTCTAAAGTCTAAATATGCAGCTTCAATCTTTAAGGTTTTAGAAAAAAGTTTCAATTTATTGTACTAAATGCAATTTAGTTTTTTAATTCAAGAAGATTTTGATCTAAATATTCGCTAGTTAAAAGAACAAAATAAGTTCGATACTTTTGAAAACTAGATAGGTAATACCGTCGATAGGTCGATTCGACGATTATATGTATAAATTGTATATTAAAGCATGACTATTTTGAATGATATCTAAAATGTCTGTTCACTGCAAGTATACTGGATCTCAGCAAGCGTTTTCTAAAATACGCTGGATATTCATATTATGTTCAGAGATACAAACGTGCTAGATAAAAAAAAATCTTAGGTATATTATAATAAAGGTGCTTTAGTAACAAAGCTTCGTGATATCATCTAATTTCATACACAAAATAAAACTATTTGTAGGTACCTACTTAAAAATTTCAACCCTTCGTAATTTTATATAATTTAATAATATTTATATTATTAGATAATATAATATGTTTATTATTGTGTGCAATGGGATTAGTTTTAAGGTGAAGGCAGGTTTAAAAAAAGTGAAATAGATTTCACTAATATATAGACTTACTATTTAAATATAATATTTTTGCAAATAGGTAAATAAAAAGGCACCAAAATTGCGCAAGGTTGGGAATACCTACTTGGGAAGCATAAGAATTTTATAAGATGTGCTTTGTGCTAATAATGTAAGTACTGAACTAGAGCTTTTAATTTCTACGTACCTAAAATCAACACCAACAACATCCTTGAACTGACTTATTGGCAAAAGAAAGATTCAAAAAAAAAAAGTTGTATAGAATTTTCCTCGGCATGTTTACGGTTCCGAATGATATTATAGATATATAGTTTATTGAAAATTGTATGGATCCCTTTCCCTATTAAAAACCCCACTTTCATAGCCCCGTACTATTGAATAGCTAGGTGGTATATACCCGAATCAATGAAGAAAATTGTTATCGATCTTGACTCTCTTCTTCTTCTTCTCTTTTTACTTTGCCATAATTTGAAGTGCCAGATCAGCACTTGACCCACTCTTTGCTGATCTCGTGTAAGATATTAAAAAACAAATAAAACTGACCTATCATAACTCTAGCAGGCACAGCATTCCATTCCAACCAAAAAGTAATAAAAGACGACGTCACCAAAATGATGCCCGGAATGAAAACAGTAGTGAAGTAAAATGATCTATCTCTCGTGAAGATTAGATCCACTTTGAGGCAGCTGTAATTACCTAAAAACGTAAAGCAAAATCTAATGATAAAATTAAAATAAATCAAGCGGTCGAATACGTTGGCATTAAAATGATATTATAACTACATGCCAACTAGTAAGCAAAAGAATCCTGCGAGAAGTAGAATTAGCGTGTTATGAACAGCAGTTGCAGCCACATCTAAGAAGAGAGAAGATGCAAGATACAAGACCGAGAACATTCCATTCGCCAGCCAATTTTACCTATCATGGAACGAGCTGGAACTGCGTTCCATTCCAGCCAAAATGTGATGAAGGAAGAGGTCACCAGGATTATGCCAGGGATAAATACTGTGGTAAAGTAGAATGCTCGGTCTCTTGTAAAAATAAGGTCCACCTTTAGACAGCTGTAGTTACCTGTGAAGTTAATATTATACGTAACGATTGAACATCATACAACACGTCCACGAAACTGTGTCGTGTGTTGTATTCAGTTGTACAATGCAATTATTGGTTATGATAATGTTCGGACATATTCTAAATAACTCTATTCAGTGGCCTTGTAAATTATTTACAGTTACGATAACAAAACCAACTTCTAAACTACGTTCCCGTATGCAGGAGTAATGCGTGTTGTGTATCGACGTGTATTGGAGCCTAGTGTTTCAACCTCTCAAACAGCAAAACAGACTAACTTCTATCACGTGCATTTAAACAATTTCGTGCATTAGTAACGTAACACAAATAATAAGTAAATGTTTGATGATAGTGAATGATGGAAGTACTAGTATCGTAGTTCTCGTAGCCTTTTTCACTTGACTACCACACAACAACGCAATTACTCACACATAAGCGGAATATGAGTTAAACGACAACACCGGACAGGACGGTCAGTCATCCAGTTCAAGCTCAAGAGGTAGGTACCTTGCTCCTCAAATCGTCTCTGGCAAAGATTACATGTCAGGTCTTCATCGTCTTCGTAAAGTGTTAAACCATCAGCTGCTTGCAAAGACGTGAATAAATTCTTACATACTACATTATAAATTATTAATTTATTTATCATGACAATCTTAAATACTCCCAAAAGCTGATACCATCCAACTAATGCAAAATGTGTGTATCAAACTGATAAATAAAAATGATCATGCCATACCTAGCTAACTACTGTCAATTTGCGTAGTCATGTTAAAATATACATAACTAACTAACATAATATCTAGTAAGTATTACAGTAACAATAAGCAGTCACATTTTACGTTATGTATATAATTAGGTATACTAAAGTAAGTATTACATTTCTATAGCACGAAAACTTAAAAGTATGTTTCGGTAAACCAAGACCAAGCTGAAAAGAGTTAATCAGAATTTGTTTCGATTAAGTATAGGGGTTGTGCTCATAACAAAAGAATGTATGTCAGGAACACTAAACTACATAACTTGGGCGCGACCGATATGCATAATATACAGGGAGTCCTGAATAATAGGTATATTTGAAGAGAACATATTATTTTTATTAATAAAAGTCCAATTTTTAAATTAAACACTGAAATTTTTCGTGATAAAAGTAAGGTTCCTAAAAAGTAAATTTGATTCAATAATTAATGCAAATGAAAAAAAATAAAGTCAAAGTTATTGAAGACACTCACACCGAGTTGCGAAAGGTTGTTAGGTAATTGTTATAACAAAAAATCTTGCACAACTTCTTGACAATTTTTATAAAGTGTGTGTAGAAGAACAGTTTGTGTTAGTGACGGCAACTAGTGAAAAATACTTTTAATAAGCCTTACTTTTATGTTTAAGTTAAAACACTTCTACATCACGAATTACAATCACTACTATTTCATAGAAGGTATCCATTGTTTAATATTTTACTAAGTACTTATTATTTTTAGTCAACACTTTTAATTATGATTTTCTGTCGCAAAGTATTGCTTTTAAATAGATCACTGTTTTACCAACCTTAATTATTTTTCGCGACCTACTTTCAATGACACCCTGTATATGCTAAATTAGATTGTTAGTAATGTCATAGAAAGCAATAATATCATAATCATGGCACGTGAGAAATATGTTTTACCTCTCCAGCTCGCTTTATTGGGACATGGAATGGTTTGGTTCTTGATGAGGTAGGCATTTAGCGTCGTTAACGACGGCGACTTCCTTAGCGTGTCTTCGTCGTTTTTCCAAACATATGTTATAGCTGATTGTTCATATGATACTGAAATTAGGTAACACCATATTGTACAATATACATGCTGATTCCTGATATAGCATCGCCGTTTGTTCGATAAATATTTTATACTTAATTAAAATTTTACTATAAATCTTAGTAGTAACTAAGTATATCACGTTGCAAAGATCTTTTGGAGCGTTCACCTTAGTATCTAATCTGTAGAGTTTTTATTTTTAAAACTTTTTCATCAAACTAATCGTTAACTTATACAGACTAATACCTAACTATCAATAAGATCGTAATTAATGAACTATAACGACGACGGTGACGCGACACTCTAAGATAAACCAATTACAATCTAAATATAACAAAAAAAACTAGAGAATATGATTACTCACTACTTTCTAACGCAAATGAACACAATGGGTCATCAAATGGAAATATGTTGAGGCTTCCCTGACAGGACAAAATGAGGTGACGCCGCATCAAGTAGTTGATGGTGCCGTTGCGATATATGCGCAACGCAAAGTGCATCGGTATTATTGGATCCTGGAATAACATTGACAATAATATACATTTACTAAGTATCTAATGATAAGTCTATATCAGCAAAATATGATCTGTCTAACATTGGGTATACACCTAGTACTTTCCTAATTCAAATAAATAAAACCTAAAATTGATTAACTGGCAATCATCATGAAAATAAAACTAAAATAAATAAAAATAATATTTGGACAAAATTTTAATGATTTTTTTTCTAAGATTAATCTATCCTAAACAACTTACTAAACATTTGATATATTTTGCTAAGCGCTAAGCATAATTTCGTCATTATGTAATGCATAACTTACTTTAAAATCTCCGTGCATGATAAAGTAGGTGTCAGGCAGCCAAATATCCTCGTGATGATGGATGGCGTTAAGGAAGTCGTAATGCGACTGATTTGAATACCGTAGTCGAGGATCATACCACTGCTGTTGGAGAAGAAATTCAACCTCGTATTTCTGAAATATTTCATTCAATTAAGTATATTACATTTAAAAAAATCTTCTATTGAAATTGAAAGTCGATATTAGTATAGCAGAAGTACAATACTATTAATCTAAGAAAGAAAATAACTTACAAGACTAGATTCATCTGGAGATGCTAAACTAAGAAGTAGCACGCTAACATTTACGGTGAGGACACCTGGAAACCAATACGGACATATTGTGATCAATTTTAGCTTTCTTTTATAGAAATAAGAGTTTTATTATATGATTAATAAGGAAAAGCAAAACAAAAGAGCCTTTCTCGAAGTACAGCAATCACATCTAAACAGATAACCGTTCGATGGTTGAAGCAGGCATAAACATACATTGATAGCAGACAAGCAGATATAAGATAGAGTTAGATCTAGGTATACGCGCCCCATCTTAGGCCAAATCACTTTTCTATCTTAATCTAGTGTGATTGTGGTCAAGCGTTTGCCTATATTGAATTTAAAAATAAAATTATAAAAGAAACCACATGCTTAGTATCTATATTACAACATCGAAGTGCATGGTCGTTTTAAGTTTATATTTTCTCAGCATTATAATTATTTAGTGATTCCATTAATCAGAACAAAAAACTAAAAAAATCAACGCTTACACGGCTTCAATAAAATATTATGAACACGTATATGTAACTTGTCATTTGTGTTATATGTTTGTGAAAAGAGAAAATTTAATATTTTTATCGAACAGGAATATATTAAGTATGGTAGGTATGTATTAAGAAGATAATATTCAAATTCCTTTTCTGGACAAAAATTTGCCTACATTTGTATTTGAAATTTCAAACAGTTACCTAAGTAGTTGTAGATAATATCGTATGCTTAGTGACAAAAATATGTTAAACATCTTTACTATTAGATATTGGAGAGAATAATATGTTATTATTTCTTTTTATTACGACAGGACAGGGGTAGTAGTGCATACACGAGTAGTCTAACACAAATAATTAATAGAAAACCACACTGGTTGTGCAAATGATGCATTAGTGCATATTACGATGTGTTTCCAAAGCAAAATACTACAAATGCATTCAGTTAACTTAAATAAATATTTATTGAATAATAAAAATGTATTCTTGAGCTAACCTTGATTTTGTTTCTTTTTACAATTAAATATAGATACTTGCAAAAAAGGAACAGACAAATCAAGGTAAGTCCAAATTTAAATTTTTATCATCTTAATCACAGTTATGTAAATCAATATAATATATCAGATAAATAATAGGTACATAAAAAATCAGTGCGGAGGTAGATGCAGTGATAACTAACAGATAAACTTAAAGTACATGAACGGGGTAGACAATATAAAGTGTTTCTCTTTTCAAAAACATAGGACACAACGAACCACGATTGTGCGATCGAGGCCGAAGCGAGGGTAGCCCAATATTATTTTGATTGAGAGTGTCGTTCGGCGAAGTGAGACCACAACAAAATTCAGGATCTGTAATTTAATATAGCCTTGCACCTTGTTGTGATTTAACCTCTCGATCTCTACATCTAATTTAATCTTATTTTCTTGCTGCACTTTGTCTCTTCCATAGGTTATTTTATGATTTTCACCAGACCTTTCAGTTTCTTCTTAAATAGGCAAGTAGTAAATGTATATCAAACAATTATAATAGTAAACTTGAATCAATACTTTTAGCTAGTATTATGTCCTAATAGTAATTATTGTAATTTAATCTGATTATATTTTACTCAATACTTTTGCTTTAGAAAGATTTTTGCTTACCATCTACTGGTGGTAGCAGTCTTTTGTCATAGCGGGAGTTTTTCAGAAGATTGTCCAGAATTTCTTTGTCCGACTTGCCCGCTGCAAAACTAAAATGAAAGAACTCCAATTAAATTCGAATACCTACATCACAAGTAGCTACACACAAACTTATATATATACAAATACTAATGGCCAAGTTGCAGGTTGCGACAGATACGTACTCGTATTGTAGATACGTACCTATTCGTAAAAAGCATCGTTTTGTTTATTATTTCATTAATGTTGGACGTTGATGATGGGGGTCCTAAGATGCTAGAATGGCGACCTCGAACCGAAAAGCGCAATGTTAGAAGACCGCCCACTAGTTGGATAAACGATTTCAAACGAGTCTCAGGCAGCGCAAAACCGTTTCGTATGGAAGTCTTTACAAGCGACCTATGTCCAGCTGTGGACGTCTATCGGTTGACAATGATGATTATTATTAATGTATCGATGTAATATAACGATCGCTATAGTCTATACATTACAACGTATGTATAAAGCAAGTATAAAATAGGACGCGGCACTTCACGCCTGAACAGATGTTTACCATGTTACGTCCGCTTCGCCGCCTGCCAGCCTGCCAAGCTTTTCATTTATGGCCTAGTGTACCCTACAAATATTGTCACTGTCCAACGCGATCTAAAAATAGCTTCACACTAGAATTTTATATAATATCTATCATGTATTTATACCAACTTCTATACTAAGTAAATACTTAGTTGGAATTTATTTTTTCGTAACGCAAGGCTGCCTTTTTGAAGAAAGACTTCTTTAGGCGCGTTGGGTGATTTCGGGAGGAAAATCTTTAAGGTTGCCTCACCGACATGCTAATAATAATAAAAAAATATTGACGATTGAAAAGCAGTTGTAAATTTTTTTTTAGGTTATGACGTTTATTATGCTCAGTGCCAATAAAAATATAAAAACTAAACTAATCAACGGTTTTAACTTACAAATTATGAATTTTAAATTTTTAATACGTACCTACTAGTAAGTACTGCGTACAACTAATTTGGAAATGTAAAAAAACCACCGATGTTTCATAGTTTCAAGTTTTTATTTCAATCCCCTCTGATTGCAAATTTTATAAAGTTGGTGGTTAGGTACCTGGATACCCGTAATAATAATTATAATATGTCTTCGTATTAAACTATGTAGGTATATCTTTGGTTGTCTTTCTAAAAAAAATCCTTTTAATGTGTACTTGTATCTATATATAATGCCCTATCATTCATTTATAAATGTGTGATGCTCTATGAAAACCACGGATTGCCGATTAGTACACATAATTGAATTCTCGTGATCCAGGCTTAGCTATACTTAGTAGGTAGGTAGGTATTATTTCATACGTTAGTGTTCCTAGGTTATTAGCTACCTACCTATTTTAGCGTTGCGTTATTTGCTAAGTTTCATAAATTCCTAGTTTTACAAAATATGAGTTTCTTTTGTGACTTAGGATGTCCTAAGTCACAAAAGATCCAAATCCACTTTGCAAGATTGGTGTTCTATGATAACTTTAAGTTAAACTTTATCGATAGGTATATAAATAGATACCGATTGAGTAGGTAAATGGAGAGAACGACTAAAAAAAATCCAGATCAAGATTATTAAGTCTAGTCAATTATGAATGAAAATGGCTGAATATACTATATTTTAATATACTAGTACTATATAATATACTAGCTGATACCCGCGACTTTGTCCGCGTGGATTTAGGTTTTATAAATCCCATGGGAACTCTTTGATTTTCCGAGATAAAAAGTAGCATATGTCAGTCTCCAGGACTTTAACAATACCCATGCAAAAAAATCACGTCGCAACGGAGCGACGGACGCTCCGTTGCGACGTGATTGAAGGACAAACCAACAAAAAACACACTTTCGCATTTATTTATTTATTATTTTATTTCCACATAAAAAAACCACTTAGGTACAATATTGGTTTCTTCGTGCTCGTAAGAAAATTTTATAATATGGGAAGTGATATGGGCAGTAATTATACAATCGATAAGTACTGCAAGTCGACGTTTATATGAAACTCGAATATATTGTAAAGGAAAGGAATAAAAATAAACTATTCACAGTAGGTATAAGCGTTCTATAGAGATTGTTCATTGTATGCTACAAGGGTGGATTGCTTCGTTTAGCCTATAATGACCCCGTACCAAGTGTCTGTGTTAAATAGGTTAGCCATCTATTAAGTCATTTTCAGGATTTCTACAATAGAAGAGTGAAAAAAATGATAAAAAAAAATCCAAAAATCTATCTATATACTTTCCAACTCTGTCTCTAGTCAAATGCTGGGCGCATGGATTTTGTAACGAATTATAGAAATCGGGGCTAAATCAGAGCAAATATCAAGTTTTTTAACTTCAGTATTTTCTGGGTTAATAGGTGTGTAGTCGACGGACGGAAAGGACGAGTCTCAAAAATTCATAACTTTTGGTAATCTGAAGGTCAAAGGTCAAGGGTAACAGTTCGTCTTCATAGTATTTTTACCAGTAGGTACGTATGTATAAATTAATACTTGAGAAAAGAAAATCTGAAAGATGAACGGTCTGAGGCCTGAGCATAACTTGGAGCTGAATTCGATTAACATTTCTTTGAAAAGTACAAATACTAAATATATAAAAGGAAAAGGTGACTGACTGACTGATCTATCAACGCACAGAAAGAAAGAAAAAGAAAGAAAGAAAAGAAAATGCATTTATTTGTTGTTGGTGTCACAGATAAAAACAAAGTACAGTTAATGTAACATTTTCATCTGTGACACCACCCCAAATGGGTGTACAGCTCAGCATAATG
The DNA here is from genome assembly GCF_902806685.2 of Maniola hyperantus. Lineage (NCBI taxonomy): Eukaryota > Metazoa > Arthropoda > Insecta > Lepidoptera > Nymphalidae > Maniola > Maniola hyperantus. Next base: position 5,141,673 of record NC_048547.1, read on the forward strand.
TCTTGCATCATATGCGTTAACACACATAAGACGCAGGACGCTGATTTTCAGCTGTGACCAGGGTGACGCCACAGTTACAACCTTACATTATAAATATAACACATAAAATTAAAATGAAGCACACAACAGCTGACACAGCTGAAACTACTGGACGGATTGGGCTGAAATTTGGCATGCAGATAGCTATTATGACGTAGGCGTCCGCTAAGAAAGGATTTTTGAAAATTCAACCCCTAAGGAAGTAAAATAGGGTGTTGAAATTTATGTAGTACACGCGGACGAAGTGGCAGCCTAAGCTATTTTTAGAATAAAAATATGTATACTTACATATCGGACGTAAGTGCAGATGCTCTGCTGAGCATGAGGAGGACAGCCACGGCGCGTGCCACAACGCATGACCAACCCATATTAGGACATCTGCAAAATATCATTTTAACAATTAGGTACTATTAATTCATCATCATTATCATGATCAACCCATCGCCGGCTCACTACAGAGCACGTGTCTCCTCTCAGAGTGAGAAGGGTTTTGGCCATAGTCTACCACGCTGGCCATGTGCGGATTGTAGACTTCACACACCTTTGGATTACCAGTACCACACCACACATTATGGAGAACTCTTAGGTATGCAGGTTTCCTCACGATGTTTTCCTTCACCGTTAAGTAAATCAAGTGATATTTAATTACATAAAACGCACATAACTCTAAAAAGTTAGAGGTGCGTGCCCGGGATCGAACCCCCGACCTTCGATTAGAAGGCGGACGTCCTAACCACTAGGCTATCACAGCTTATTACTATTACTAGTTACTATTAATATCTAGCTGTCCGGGTAGTACCTACCTACCGACATCATGTGAGTTGACCCATTCCGGCTATACCTACTCAGATATAATTTATCCAAATGCTTTCTTCTTCTTCTTCTTCTCTTAATATATGGCTTTTTCCAGTGCCATGTCAGCACAATGCACTTTGCCAGGAAATGCTTTCTTAGTGAGACCTTGAAGGTTTTAGTTTCCACCCGTTCAAAAATCGCCCAACGTAATGTGGTCTATGTTACGGACAATATCTCCATGTAAAATCTCAAGTTTGTGAAATGAAAACTTCTTTACGTTGTTGCAATTGCAATTTTGTAGTTTTTGTGATATAGTATTTTCAAACCCGCTATGTATAGCGTGCAAAACACTGGTCAATCCCCCGGTCGGGGGTGGGGCCCCGCCTACGATGCGGCATCGACTCCGAGTGGCCTACTTACGCAACGCGTTTTTTTTTGTGGTAACATATCAGTAATCATCAGTACTATCACCCGTCTTCGTTTTTGCCAGCGTTCTGGTTACACCTTGTATCTAATTTTCCGCGATGTATGGCTACCTTAGCTTAAAAGTAAATTTTATGTAGCTTTAAAGCAGTCTAACGCGAAGGCTATTTGTTGTATTAATCACGGTGCGTTCCTGCCCTAACTAATCTGCGAGGCCACCTTTTTTCTGATAGCCTAGCATTAAATACATGACCTACATTTGCCTACCATTCGACATGAAACGCTATGACGTCAATCGAATTTTTCTGATATTAAATGATTGCTTCATAAAAAACATGTAATATTATACATTACCCAGTAATTACTGTAATGGATATCTCTATATATTACATTTATTATATTATATATCGGTGCGGTATTATATTATATCAGAAGCGGTGATAGGCTAGTGGTTAACTTAAGACGTCCGCCTTCTTTTCGGGAGGTCGGGGGTTCAATCTGAGGCATGCACTTCTAACTTCTCAGAGTTATGTACGTTTTTAAAATAATTAATTAATATCACTTGCTTTAACGGTGAAGGAAAACATCGCCAGGAAACCTGCATGCTTGAGTATTCTCCATGTTCTCAAAGGTTTGTGAGAACATGAAGAATTGGGCCGCATTGGGCCAGCGTGGCAGACTATGGCCTATAAACCCTTCTTATTCTGAGAGGAGACCCGTGCTCAGTAGTGGACCGGTGGGTCGATCAAGATGATGGTATTTTATATCTATTACTAATGAATTCCTACGTATTCGTCCAACAAAGAAGAATATTATCGCGCATCTCACACAAACACGGAGATGTATAAAGATAAGTATACCAACTTATAACAACCGATGGAGATAAATTAGTACAGGCGTAGCAATACTGACAATGCTAAATAGGTAGTTACCTATCCTGTTTTATTTAGTTGTTAATATTATTAATCAATACGAATTGCGGAAATTATAGTGGTACTTAATAAAAATAAAAGTACAAAGTAAAAGACAGACAGACTGTCTAATATGTCCCAACCTGACCTAAACTTACTTTAACATGCACCGGGTAAAAAGTTATGATTAAATCATTAATCCAATTAGTTATTTATTCAATATTAATGTTACGTGAGTCACGTAACGCTGCGACAAATAAAAATAGTACACTACCTAAGTACATTAGTAGTTAGGTAGGAGTTTTTCATCTGAAGAGTAGAAAGAGTAGAAAACTCAAGGGAAGGCGCGCTTTCGCAGTTTCCGTGTCTCCTGCAATGCTAGTAAGTATGTTGATACCTTTAAATCCTTTGGGATATCATGCCTAAGTCGATAGGGGTTTGTTGAGGATTATCTGAGCTATAGGTAGACGTAGCAAATGGATTACGTCAGAACCCAAGCCCTGACAGAGGAATTACAAATATCTTCGCCTTTAGGAATTCTCCGACTACGAAAGTCGCAAACTGTGTTACTACAACAGCCTTCCATAGCAGCGTACAACCACCACGGAAGTGGCACCACCAATTGCGCATGTTTTTGTAAGTACGTGGGAAATTCTATTTTTTAATATTATAAAAATATTTTACCTTTCTGCTGACTGCAGAGTGTTGTCGACATGTGGAGATTATCTCAACCAGCCCGCGCTACGTTAGGCCTCCGCAGCAACATCGTGAAGAGTGGGTATCTAAAATTAAATAAAACAACATTATAATGTGTGCAACCAGAAAAAAAAGTTGCAGTAATATCTAAAAATAAAATCGGTCAAGTGCGAGTTGGACTCGCATATGAAGGTTTCAGAACCATCGTACACACACACATATTATTAATAACGCATATATATTTTTTTAATTTTTATGGCGGCCATTTTGAAATTTTTACTCTATGATAATTTTTACGGTTCACGAGATACAGCCTGCTGACAGACAGATGGACGGATGGATGGACGGACAGACAGCGGAGTCTTAGTAATAGGGTTTTGTTGGCACCCTTCGGGAACGGAACCCTAAAAATAATTAACGAATGAAAAATTATATTTTATCATCTAAATTATTCCTATATTAGCAGCATCTTTGTTACGAAAATTAATAAAAGAAAATTTTTTCTTTCAGATAGCGACGTATTTTACTTATTTTTCGCTCAAGCATTTCAGTTTCCCAAGTTTATTTCATAACGAAGCGCAGAGTTTGCGTCGACTTTTCAAAATGCACCCGTGGCTTTGCAAAAAGGTGTTTACTTTTTTATTTTACTATTTTTAGTGACTTCAGTAATTTGCCCAGATTCATTCAAACTTTTTAGGACTAACACTAACGAATTTAACCAATGGAAAAATATAAATGAAAATAAATGCTTTTTTAATAGGACGAAATGTAAGTAGGTAGGTAAACCTAATAAATCTCTTCAAATCCCTATAATAATAATAATATGATTTTGTATATCTGATTCATTACGGAATAAATAAATTGCAAATATAATAATAATAATACCAAGAAAATGTAATGATTTTAGTTTCAAAATAGCTAATGCCTGCGACTTATTTACCCCCATAGGCGTTGAATTTTCAAACATTTTTTGTTGTCATATTAATTGCTAGTTAATTAGTGCTATTAGGTATCAGCACAAAATATATAATATGGTATCAGCCCGAACCGTCCAGTAGTTTGAGCTGTGCGTTGATCGATCAGTTAGTCAGTCAGTCACCTTATTCTTTTATATATTTCGAAGATAATGATAGTTGGTATCTACTCTTTTTTAATATTTATAAAAATATTAAAAAGATGCATATTATATACCTATGCCTAGTAATAGAATAGGTACTATTTAGGTAAATTAACAAAACGCGTAGTACCTGGTCTTACTTCAAGTGTTTGTAGAATAACAGACTGATAAGCGTCCAATTTTGGGTTACATTAAAGAGCGGGCCCTGAAACCACCAGGGAATCTAAAATATTCATGGTTTGTGTACTTTTATTAAACAAAACAACATTTTCTGGCGCAAACGGCAGCCATTCCCTTCTTTTACTGGCAAAAACAAGCCCCTGATTAAATTGGCTTCAGTTATTTTCAAACATTATTCACCTCCCACACATTAAACACTTACTCGTAATATTAACACAACAGAAGCTTTACATATTATGTTAACATTTGTAAAAGAGACTTGGCAAGAATATACATACGGGAAAAAGGTCGGTTCTCGGTGAAAGACAGCCCTTTTTATTCAGTTAACATAATTGTGTAACTTACTTGTACTATGCAGAATTGGAAGAAAAGAATTAGGAAAGGAATCTAACTTGCATATACCTACCTACACTCTGAAAAAAATTATATGCTTATGCTCGCGACTTCGTCCGCGTGGACTACACAAAATTAAATATCAAACCCCTATTTCACCCCCTTAGGGTTTGAATTTTCAAAAATCCTTAGCGGATGCTTTTAAGTCATAATAGCTATCTGCATGCCAAATTTCGGCTCGATTCGTCTAGTAGTTTGAGCTATGCGTTGATAGATCAGTCAGTCAATCAGCCACCTTTTCCTATTATATATTTATATAAAATTATGTTCTAATTGATCGAAAACGTTTTTATATTTTTTTACTATTTTATTATTTTTATACTTACTTAATTCCTCTGACATTATGAAAACACGATGTTTTAGAAATAAACTAGATACAACGCCTCAAGCATCACCGAGTAATATCGTTCGCGATGGAACTGGAGCGGTTAATGCATTTACGTTTAAAACTAAAGATGTTGTAAACAACGTTGTTTTTAGTATAAAACTAAAGTAAAAACATTTTTAAAGTGTGATAGGGACAACATCATCAATCAAGGTTTCGTATCTCCAGAGAAAAAAAGTAATCCTTAGGAACCCGAAGATTTCGTCTGTCTGTCTGTCTGCCGTGCCTATCAAGACCAGTCGAAGGAACCAAAATGTATATGAGGTACTTCCCACTGACCTAGAATCATGAAATTTATTTATGAAAATTTGGATGCGTCTTTTAGCATAAATGAAAGGAAAAAAAACCAAAAACCGTGAATATGTAGTTTAGTACATCACAAAACAGATAAAAAGTGTAACTTATACGATGGTATGGACAACGGAACCATTCTTGTGCGAGTCTGACTCGCACTTCAGCAGTTTTTTTATGTATATTGACACGTGTTCAACTTATTACGTTTACGTTTATTTCATTATCATTGCATGTCAAATGAAAAAGGAGAACATTCTGAGGTCATAAATACGAATATAATACAATATTTAAACCTGATTTAAACATACCAAGCGATTGAAAATCAATTTTACAATAATTTTATTATTAATAGTAGTCGGGGTTTAGTGCTATTTAACTTTATCTTCTATTAATTATGAAGCTTCTGGTAGATTCTCTAGCAAAAGGTTGAAATTGGTAGAAAACTCTAAAAACACACATGAAACGCCAGTCCACATCATGAGGCATCATGCTAGCTGAATTCAATACTTTTTATGACCTGAAATAGATGCACTAAATCGCCAGTCGCCGGTGGTAAAAGTATCTTGTGTGCTTCGGCTTTAGCTAATTCTACGGAACAGCGGAAATGACCTTAAATAAATCAATGGACGTTATCAGTAGGTATTGTCATTTAGGAAAAAATCGAGGCCTGACGGTCTGAACTGTTGCCAACTATGAGAAGTCCGTTATGCTGTATGCATGAAATTGAAAACTGTGCCAAATATCACAAGTAGGTACCTACTTAAGGAGAATCTACTTCCTTCCGCGACGAAACTAATGAGCAACTCATAATAATATAGTAAACTCGTACTTAAGTGAGTTAAAAATTCAATTCGCTAAGCTTGCTAAGGTTGAATTTATCTAAATAATATATAAAAGGAAAAGGTGACTGACTGACTGACTGACTGACTGATCTATCAACGCACAGCTTAAACTAATGGACGGATCGGGCTGAAATTTGGCATGCAGATAGCTATTATGACGACATCCACTAAGAAAAGACTTGAAAATTCGACCCCTAAGGGGGTGAAATAGGGGTTTGAAATTTGTGTAGTCCACGCGGACGAAGTCGCGAGCATAAGCTAGTTTTAAGCATAAACTTCCTATGGTATTGAGCTTGCCTGATGATAATAAATCTTCGTGGTTTGGTGGTGGGGAATCGAGTCCCTAATAATTTTGGTATCACTAATGATACTTTTTTTACCGTTTTTAATTACATTACTTATATTCTTTTGACAAAGATTCAATTGTTGAAATTATGTATAGTATGTATGTACCTATAGTAAAGGTCGACTTTGTAGTGTTCGAGTAGGTACGATGCCGCGTAAAAACCAGGTTTATTTTATATGTTACTAGCAGATGCCCGCGGCTTTGCCCGCGTGGATTTAGGTTTTTGAAAATCCCGTGGAAACTTTATATCTTCCAGAACAACAATTAACCTATCTGTAGTAGCCCGTCCCCAGGATGCAATGTAGGTATCTCAGTACAGAATTTCGTAAAAACATTTAAAAGCATGATTCTTCAAACATCCCGTGGGAGCACCACGATTTACGATTCAATTTCTTACAGCATCAGGGTTGAGGAGCTGGGTCCTTGAGTTCAACGATAAAGTCTTTAAACCTCCAGTACCTCCAATATTAATTTATAACCGACAGTTTCTAAATCCCATCAGTTTTGGTGGTCAGGTCCCGTACAGCATCAGGATTGAGGAGTTGGAATCCAACTTTTTTGTACAACAATTACGCAAATCGGTTCAGAAACCTCGGAGATTTCGGTGTATGTAGGCAGAAAAACACAACTCCTCCTTTTTTGAAAGTCGGTTAAAAAGTAACCTTTTTAATCCTTGGTTAATCCTCTACTTGTGAAACGTGAAAGTCCCGTCAAATTAGGTTCAGCCGTTCCGGAGATTAGCAATGATTAGGACTAGAAATGTTTATTATTTTTAACCGACTTCAAAAAAAGGAGGAGGTTCTCAATTCGTCGGAATCTTTTTTTTTTTTTTTTTTTTATGTATGTTCCCCGATAACTCGAAAACGCCTAGACCGATTTTGAAAATTATTTTTTTGTTTGAAAGGGTGGTCCCATTTCAATTTAGTGAAGATCTGATGAACATCTTCGAAGATAGATACTGGAACTCCTCAACGGATAAGAGTAAATTGCTCGCGATCAGTGTAATAGCTTAGTAAACAGTACACTTTTAACCAGTCATAGCATAATTCCATGGGGCCACTAAAAATTGTGAAATAAAAATTTTTTACAAAAAAAATAAAAACCGACTTCGTTACACAAACACTAAAAATTGAAAAATAATTTAATTTATTACCGAATATATTATGTATACAAGAGTTAATATAGTTCCATAATAATATTTTTTGGGGTCGGTGCCAATGAGGTGCCATTGTGGAGTCCCATAAAAATATGAAGTCTAGACGATTCGCGCAGCTAAAGCTAATTGGCACCGGCACCAAAAAGTATTATACTGGAACTATATTAACTCTTGTATACATAATATATTCGGTAATAAATTAAATTATTTTTCAATTTTTAGTGTTTGTGTAACGAAGTCGGTTTTTATTTTTTTTGTAAAAAATTTTTTTTGTTATACTTGAGATACAGTCCGCTGACAAACAGACTGATGGACGGACGGACGTCGGACAGTGGAGACTTAGAGATAGAGGTCCCGTTGGCACCCTTCGGGTACCGAAGCACAAAAAGATCATTTGAGGGGAGCGTTCACGACCTTGGACGATCTAACCTAAGGACGCGCCTCGCATGATTATTCCCCTCTGTCAATAGTAATGGATTTTTAATCCACTGCGTTTATAAACACTGTTTGCGGAATCGATTTTGTCATTGTCAGAATCGTTTTCGATGTGTGACGACGTCTTACACGCTGGGTGAAAAATGCCTGTTTGTGCCGTTAGTGAGTGCAAGAACAAATCATACACATCAAATTTACAAAAAGATGGAATTTCATTTCATAAGTAAGTATTTTTGGTGTAATAAACGCTTTCTATAAATTAAATTACATAAATTATTATAATAAAATAACAATCGAGAACTTTACCGATTCAGTAATTGAGTACGTAATAATTCGGTAGAAACGAGTCACACTCCTCACGAGACTATATTTTGTTTTTTCTAAACAATTGCAACCCTCGATATATACAAATTAGGTTAAAATTTGAATACGCGTGAACAGCATGAAATTACGTAGTAGTAAAAATAACACTAGTCTCGTGGGAAGTGCGGTATACTATAGACGGAGAGCCAGCGCCCAAAAAACTGTTTGAATTTACTAAGGCAAATTTTTTGCGCATACTGACCAGCTCTGTCCCCATATTCTGCTGACTAACCATTACAACTTTTATTTATATGCAATATACAAGTTATATAACAATTTTCAGCCTTAGTAAATTCATTTTATTACCTCGCAGGTACGACACCTTTGATAGCGCACCTGAGTCACTGTTCTCAGGTTCACTTGACTGACCGCAGTATGTTTGTGTACGCAACCATTCTAATGAACTATAAAAAAATTAGCCTTAGTAAATTCAAACAGTATTTTGGGTCCTGGCTCTCCGTCTATAGTATACCGCACTCCCCACGAGACTATAGTGTTATTTTTACAAAAATTTTCAATATTAGATTTAATTGCATAGGACATAAGGTTCGATTTTTAAGAATCATGTGATAGTGATTGCGGTTCGATTATCGATATCGATGAAAACATTTTCTTTATTATTAACGACTAAATTACCGTCTTCAAGTCAAGTAAAGAATAGTTATTATTAATTACCACAATTTTTTCGCTACCTATACTTGTAATAAAACTGGTCGATTTCTGTGATTTCACGTACTTAATACATTGAAAAAAATATTAAAGCAACGCAATTTTAGTGATAGGCGCGAAACGGGGTAGGGTGTCTCTGAACTGGGTAATATGTAGCTAAAAGGTGTACCTTTCTCAAGGATGAGGATTAGGTAATAATTTATCATAATCGTTTTATTTTTACAGATTTCGATATTTTTACAGAGAGAATCGCCAAGAATATACATAACATTAACCTAATGGTAAATAATGACGTGTTAAAAATAGAAGAGGCCACCGTGTGTGTTTACTAATTTATTTTCATAGTATCATATCTGTCTTATGGAATTTTGCTGTGGGGTAAAAGCGGCAGGTATTGAGAAAATTTTTGCATTGCTAATCTGTAAGGGCAATACGTGTAATATTTAATAACTTACATTTAATTTTTTTGGACAAAGAGTACACCATATTGGAATTACCATGTAAACCCAATGTGCAATAAATAAATGATTGATTGGAAAGAAAAAACATTTTATTGATTGATATACCTACTAATTATGTTTGGTAGGCTTTTGCGCGGTCAGGTTTATTTTGTATTATATAATAATATAAGTCATTAACTTGGACGATCTAACCTAGGTTAGATCGTCCAAGGTCATTAATAAGCACATTTTCACTATCGAAATTTTAAATGAAAATTTCGTTATATAAAAAAATACAAAAGATTAAAAATGATATAAAATAAGTAAAAAAGTATGTGCATATTTTTTTAATAAATATTTTTCTTATTTTTACGTTGCATTATTAGTTTTTGGGATAATTATCTATTAAGTGAGGTGAATGTATGCAAGAATACGCTACGCTGACCAAACACTGGTTTTAAGTAATTAAATACGAGTAATAAATTCTTACTTCTACTTTTGTTTCTGAAAAACTATCGATATATTTTAAAATATCGATACGGTAGCATCGCAAATCAATTTGACTGTCTTACACTCGTAATGTCTTTGTATGTTGATGTATATAACTTATTAGTGTGCGTAAAATGTAGTAGTGTTGAAGATTTAGATATGTGTGTGTTAATAATGACACAAAACTTTGTTAAGTGAGTGTGTCAAGTTGTCTATGTAGTGTTTCCTCGTCCCGCACCAAAAGTGACAGAAATTTTTATTCGTAATATTAGGCGCGTTACAAGTCCATAGGTTAGATCGTCCAAGTTCACGACGCGCGACATCTTGCATGGTAGGTATCTAGTGCATTGGCATGCGACGACGGTTCCTTAGCTCAAAGTTTATTTACCTTGTTGAAACGAATTAAAATTACCTATTTAAATGCTTATCACGTACTTATATTAAAATCCTTTTTGCATAATATTCCTCTCTGAATAGTTCCCGCAGTTGTTCAACAGGGAGATAAACTTGGTTATTGTTCCTCAGTTCGAGTTTATTCAGCGGAGAGCTATTTGGACTGTTGACATCTTTTCGTGGCTTTACGTTTTCATCCTTTTAGGTAAGTATGACATTTGGGATATTAACCTAAACGATAAACGGTCGGTTTATGTTTCAAGCATGTGTAAGCAATAAGCATGAGGTACCTAAAGGGAAGGTCCGCACTTTCGTATAAAGCAGATCTTTATAGAATAATACATACTAGTAGGTTAGGTACCAGTGGCGAAGGGTGAAAATCTGTAAAAGTGAAGCCGGAAACGTACCTACTTACCTAAAAGAATATCAGCTGTTCCCCATCGATTTTTGTTTTCAAAACTTAATTTAGAAAAATTACTATCGTTACGTAACAAGAAATCTGTTAAACAACAATCTACGTGAATTAAGGCCATTTCTGATTTTGACTTACCAAACTGAATCAAAATAGGCTACTTGACTCATATCTAATTTCGTCCAATAAATGATTATTTATTATAGTATTTTGCTTAAGACAACGAAATATATCAATAACAATTATTAAAAACGCAGGATGGATATATAAATCCAATTTTAAAAAATACAGTTTTTATTTTTATTTGAAACGCAGAAAACGCTGTCAGCCATGATGTGACGTCATTAAATATGTAAACAAAGAAATGTCATCCCTATGTCACGCGGGGACTAACGTAGTATCCATATATATAAAATTTAGAGTCCTGACTAACTTATATATCAACGCACAGCCTAAACAGCTGGTCCTAGATACATGAAATTTGGTTTGGAAAGGATTTTTTGAAATTCCACCCCTGAGTGGGTTAAATGGAGGTTTGAAATTTATGAAGTCCACGCGGGCGAAGTCACGTGCATAAGCTAGTTTTTATATATTTCTAAAAACTCATAGTAAACGTAAAAAAATATCGTTTTCTCTTTATAAATTGAATAAGTTATTAAGTAAGACTTACAACAAAGTGATCTTTGCAAAAATAAATTTGGGTTGAAGTCGTTAGTCATATAGGATCCCTTTAAGCAAGTCTTTGCGTGTTACGTATATTTATTTCACTGGGCACTCTAATCCACAACTTTCCTGTGGTCTTTATCGATGCGTTTTTTACTTTCTCGGATGATACAATAACGATAATTACTATATTTTTCATGTAAACTAGTATAGAAGTCATGTTTATTAAACTTTGGGAGGTTATGCTGTTGTTTACAAATGCATGACGTCAGAGCACAGATAATCTATCGGCCAAACATGGCCGACCAGTGTTTTCACCTGTCTAAGAAAAATATATTTTTAAATTAAAGTTTTACGGTTATTAGGGCGCAAAAAAATATAGTGTTAATTTTTTTGATATAATAGGACAAATATTAACCATTTAAGACCAACTTAAAAAAAGTGTCAAGTAGCCTATTACCGTGAACTTACACTTATGCGGTATAATACGGTAACTCGGATTCTAGCGGCTTACTTACGTCAAATTTGTCTGACCTCTGTCAGAGTTCCAAATTCGTATTCGCTACTGGGCCAGATTAAATTGGTGTGCTCTTTCTTGGCGAACCGTAGAGCGAGACAGACCTAGTTCGCTCCTTTCGCTTTCGCTAGGGAAATGAAAGAGATAAATACTAAGCAAAAATCTAACTAGGGAATCCGATATTTTACGGCTTACGGTGTAGGACTGTAGGTGTATGTTACTTACCTACATTAGCTGTTAATTAGTAATAACAAAAAAAAATTGCATTTGTGACGATCGAACCTTTGTATTTACGAACGTATTACCGAATTTATGTGAATAGTACCTACTTACGCTATATTATGCCAATTCTTAAAGGGAAGCCGATAGGAATCGTGTTATATTGACTCATCGCCGCTGGTAGGTACGTATAGTAGGTACGCGACAGGTTGAAATCGCAATCGGGGAGGGAACACCCCGTACACCCGCACTGCCCCAGCGCTAACCTAGTGCGGGCGAGCATGAGTGACGTGCGGGTGTGCGGGGCGCCATCCCGCCTCATACCCCGATTGCCATCTCAACCTGTCGTGGACTATAAATAAGGTTTCTAGTTGAATCGTTTTCAATCACGGTACATTACCTATTTTATTAAATTAGCAAAATGAGACCCTCATTACCAACAAAGGTGACATTTATTACCATTGAACCGAGTTCCCCTTTTTACAAATGGCCAGAAAATACAAAGGTTTTCGCTACGAAATGATATTTATACTTATGCCTTTGTTATTTCATGCATGTTTTATATGAATGATATTGTAGCGACATCAAAGAGGTATTGTACGAACTTTTACAAAAGGGATGAACTATGAAAGTATAGAACTCCTGCTCACAGATGTATAGATAAAAATATATATACATTCATTTCATTATATTATTAATATAAAAAAATATATAATTCCCGATCCGAAGTAGCCGTAGTAATTTACTAAATGTATATGAGGGATTGCGCCTAGGTTGCGCAATAGAGCCAAATATTGTTTTCCGAAGCCAAGAATATCTCTAATTCGGAGGTGTTCACTGTTCACGGGTCCGATGACGACGGTGTGATTATGATTACCATTAACGCCCCGCACACCCGCACAGCCCCCGCGCTAGCCCGGTGCGGGCGAGCGGGCCTCCTCATACCCCGATTTCCATCTAGACCTGTCGCGTATTATATCCTGAATTAACATCTATTAGGTGAAGAAAAAACAAAAAGTTCCCACGGAATTTTTACAAAACCTAAAACCTAAGCCGTATGGATGAAGTCTTCGACACTTCAGCTAAAAGCTGATAATCATTAATTAATGACGTTAACTTACATTCAATCCTACTAATATTATAATGTGAAAGTGTGGATGTTTGGATGTTTGTTACTCAATCACGCAAAAACGGCTGAACGGATTTGGATGAAATTTGGAATGAAGATAGATTATACCTTGGAGAGTGACATAGGCTAATTTTTGTCCCGGAAAATCAAAGAGTTCCCACGGGATTTTTAAAAACCTAATTCCACGCGGACGAAGTCGCGGGCATCAGCTAGTATTAGATAATTTTAGTAAGAGAAAAATATTTTTTGAAAGCAAAGCGTAAACAAGCACATCCATCACGTTTATGTATGTATGTTTAAGTACCTTTCAAATGATAAAACAATGGTGTGATTAAAAGCAAAAAAGAAAAAATGGAAATTCAATTCACTTAAATTATTTCGCTCCATGCCCGTAACTTCGGGGGAGGGTTTAACCCCCTAAAATCCCCCCTTGCAATGTGGCCACAATATGTACCTACTGTGTCTGTGTGTGTGCCTGTGATATTCTCTGTACTAAATATAAATGGAAACAATCAGAGGTGCGATTGTGTAAAAAATTACCATGGAAATGGTATTCATTTCATGGCGTAAACAGACGATTTCAGTTGTCAAACGACAATTTCGAATTGTGTAAGGTGTTCATGATTGTTTAGTCATTACATGGTTATGAGATTGGTTTTTAGACCATTGAGTGAATGATTTGATAAGATTTGACAGCTAATTTCGATTGTGTAACTTTTTTGAGGCCATTGCTTATGTCAAATAATAACTGTGACTCGAGACCTATGACAATGGTCTTAATATAGGTTTTAAATATAATTATCTAACTTTTTTAAGCCAATTCCTACTTCACCGCGGTAAATTTTGTACCTTTTTACTCGACTACGGCAAAGCCGAAGGCTCAACAGTGCACAAATTAACACAGCTCTTTATCAAAAAGTGTTTTAAACAAAAATTTACGTTATTATTGCAATAAAAGGTACTTAATAATTCATTGTATACCTAAGTACCTAGCTAAACTACAACTAGTGATAATAATTTAGTGATGCTAGATGCTAGAAAACCACTAGGTATCGACGCCTCTCAATCCGGCTGGTCACCCTGAGAGGTTAGACCAATAACCTTCAGTGTAAATACAGTTCATAGGTGTTTTGATTGACTAGGTAGGTACCGTATGTTAAATGGACACAGAAAACACCTGAAGGAGGCCTCACACCCTAGGGCCTAGGGTGTACTGCACAGCTAAACGGTATCTACCTAGGTATCTACTGGAAACAAATTAGCATTTAAGTAATTTGTTCACTGATTACCTTAGAAAAGAACTCGACTGATTACAGACAGATTGTTTTAAGTTTAAATTGGCTTAGGTATAATTATGTTGTAGGTACTTATGTATGTACCTACCTACTCAAATCTAATAGGTACCTGAGTTTTGTAGGTAATTAAATTTTTGTTTGTTTATTTAATGTAGTATTTTATGTTATGTAAAATAGCTTACTTTATTATAAACATTAAATGGTTTAATGGTATAAAATTTAACTCCTTACGCGCCATTTTAACTTTATGTGTCAAATTTCATGTCAAAGGTACCACACTTTGAGGTGAAAGTTGACTCATAGAGTTAAAATGGTTCGTGAGGAGTCATTTTGTATAGACTATACCTAACTACCTACTTAAAACATCATCATGATCAACTCATAGCCGGCTCACCACGGAGCACAGGTTTCCTCTCAGTATGAGAAGAGTCTCGCCATAGTCCACTACGCTGGCCAACTGCGGATTGGCAGACACAACCTTACATACCTACATTTTTATTATTAAAAGAACCTACTTCCTTGGATACAATATCAATAATATAAGTTAGTAAAAATGAATTGTTTATTTGCATTCTACACTACACTAGACAAGTACCTACATAAGAATGAATATTATTTACAACTTATTATTCGACACACAAAACAGATTATGACAATAATAACTGAGTAACACAAGCCATGACTTATAAAACTAGTCACACTCCAAAAAAAAGTGTGTACAAAAGCACTTATAATATTAGGTTAAGTCAAGGCATAGGTCCTACTATTAAGCATCCTGTGGCAAGGTAGGCATTAGTTCCCATTTACTGGCAGGGCATAATGAGCATAGAGCCATTTCGGCTAGGTAAGCAGTGCTTTTATGCCTCTTTGACCAGTTTGCAGTTTGTTTCAGTGCGTAAACATAATCGTAATTCCACTCCACAAAAGATTTTTCAAAGCGCACAATCCAATCTTGTAATTCATGCTGAAGCCTGTTCCTTGAAATGTTTATTGCGCTCCAGAGACCATATCAAGGCAATGAAAGCTGAAGGAAAGAATTGAATGCTTAAGTTGAGAACTGGAAAGGAAATTCCTAGAGGAACGAGGTCAAGTAAGTGAACGCTTTCTGCACTGGGCTTTATATTAATTAAACTCTAATAATACTACGTTGATCGTTATCTTTTTCATCCCAATAGGACTGAAGTCAGGATCAAATTAAGTCTTAGCATTTTATTTAGCTTTGCCGTATTGTTTCCCGCAGCGGAATTTTTAATTACCTAAGTACCTACCTACTTCTTACTTCAAACTTTGCACACCAATTTTGTTCCGACAATAATACTAGGTAGGTAATCGGAATTCGTTTTTAAAAAAAAAAAAAAATTGTTTCGTTTTGTTGTTCAATAATTACAATTAACAACAAAATTAATTGTTTTGTTACGAAAATTTGTAGTTACTAACCTATTTATTATTCTTTAGCTTAACTCAGATGCTGTGCTAATATTTTATATCTAGGCGTTCACTCGGATGCTAGTATGTAAATAAATATAAGGCAAGTAAACTTAGTTATAAAGCTACAAGAGACTGCACTTTGTTAGCTCTTAACTAAGTAGGAAGTATGTAGTTTTTTAGTTATTTAGTTGATAATGTGCATAGTGGTAAAGTTTTTTTTTTTATTTATTATTTAATCAAACTTTTACAAGTACTTTTCAATCGTCAAATGCATCTGCCATTGGTTTCCTACCGAGAATGAACCAGCAAGAAACTCGGTGGTTGCTCTTTTCAAAGATTTGATATGAATATTATGCCAAGTATAAAAAAGCATTTGCAGTCCCGCGCGTTGCTGGAACAAGCTGCAGGTTAAATCCACGCCCTTTTATCTATTTATAGATAATTTTCAATTGTGTAATATGCTTTTTTCAAGAGCATACTTTTAATAGATCCAAAATAAATCACGGAATTTTGTTATAAAATGTTACCCATTCCAACAAATGACTTTTGGACTTTTGGTTTCTAATTAGCCTATTGTGTAGATCACCAATTTTCTTGTAAGTAACTAAGAATATTTATGCACCTATTTATGCTATAAGTGCAATCCGAAGTAACTTGTTACGTTTATTTTAATATTTTATGATAGAAATTAGGTAAGTATGATAGATTGAGTAGTGAGTATATAAGTATAGTTAATAGTAGGTATAGTATAGTTGTAGTTTTTTTACAGTTAATAAATTTCATTCGAGCATTTATATTAAAATCCACATGACTCAATCAATAAATAGAAGATTGTTTCAAGTAGCAAAGATTCGAGACGACTATTAATTATAGAGAAGAGATGATATACTTACGTAAATTATATCTATCTATCACTTGGCAAATTCCCTTATTCCCATCATCTCCCTCATTCATCACTATAGATCCAGTAACTAGTAACTAATACGGACATCAGCTGACTAATCATTCTTTAAGTAAGACGGATATCTTATTCTATACTACTCTATTATGAAGGTATCTAGCGTACCTATAGAAAACTTCTTCGTTGATTGTAATAAGACTTACTGAATTAAAGGCAAACAAACATACTGGTATTGGTAATTATTTAAGGTTTAGATTTGTAAGCAAGGACTCACACTATACGACATCCGGGATCCATGTAAGTGCATTTAAAGTGTATATGATAATAACAGCTGTTAGACTAGTATTGTAATGGAAGAGAAGAGATAAAAGTCATGGAAACGACGCGACGCGGTATAGATGATATAGGAACGGATTACAACTTGCGATGTATAAAGTTATGCTAAGTACAAGTAGAGTAGACAGGGTTGCGTAGATAATGTAATAAAATTAAGCTTATTACAGTAAGCCAGATAAATATACTCGAAGGTTGCTGTGCTCGAATAAAACCTTTTTTCCCCTCGAATGAAAGTGTATTCTTACGGAAGACAATGGGAGGTGTAGCTTAGCACTACACCTCTTTGTTATTCACCGCGATAAAAGTTCTTTGTGCTAATAAAACTGTGCGGCAAATTGGACCTATGTAAAATAATATTGTGTTCTTTTTGACCTGACTGTGATCTTACTGGGTGGAAGACGGAAGTGAAGAATTAATATGAAGGCGAGCTAACCTGCAAAGGATATGGCAGTTTTATGAATAAAGATGACAAGGTCGAGATGGCAATGGCGAATGGTCGAATGGCGAGATGGGGCGGGGACGCCCCGGACACCCGCTCAGCCCCCGCGCTAACCCGGTGCGGGATAGCGCGGATGACGTGCAGGTTTGCGGGGCGTCCCCCTGCCTTATACCCCGCTTGCCATCTCGACTTGTCGCGCACTATAAGTAGGTACCTCCAATCGGTTTCCAGTTTCAACGCAGCATCATACTGGACCGCTAAATCTACGGTTTTATTAGTAGGGAGTCCCTACTAATAAAACCGAGGGAGGTAACTAGGTAGCCATTTGCCGAGTTTTATTACGATTTTGAGTTAAAAAGAGCGGCTTAGCAACCTATGCATGTAGGTTCTCTATACTCCATCTGAGTAGGTATATCTATCTACACATGAAAACTGAAATTGAGGTCATGCGAATGACCTGCAAACACAATATTGTGTCCGTACTTCGTAGCGCGTGACAGTTACTTTTATGTTCATATCAATACTACGTACTAGGTGGCATAAAAAATAACTATGTTCGATTTTTGTGTCTAAAGTGCGACTCTGCGAAAACATATAATTTTATCATCCTCAAATGTAAAGCAGTAGGTATGCCAAAAATTGTACGATGGAATCGTGGAAATGGAGTGCTCGTATGGATGAAAGCCCGAAGCGCAAAATGTATATTCGCTGTACGGAATTTAAGTTAAGTAGGTATATGTTAAAGTTATCATTGTTCAGCAAGTTAAGTACTAAATCCAAGAACGTATTTTATACGAATTTAGGAGTCCTTTGCTGTACCTTACATGGAGGCTCCTCGGCCCTCACACTATTACGCTGCTCATATAAATTCCTCAAACCCTTTGGGAATCCTTAATGAACACTTTGAATACCTAAAATTGACGGAATTTTTGCGTACAAACAATAATATATAATAAGATATCTGTAATAGAAATAGAAAGATTTTTTTCAACATAATTTTTATTTAATTAAATGCGATATAAACGGAGAAACTAACATAATATATTGGCAACGTTCTTCTCAAATCGCTAGACCTAGAATTTTTAGATTTGCATGTAAGTAGGTCTTTTCTATTAGGTAGACCCCAATAAAAAAGAAGTTCTATGCGAACAAAGCTGGTGGGGTTCAGCTAGTTGATAATATTAATGTGTAATTATTGTCATCATGAATAAGAAGCGTATCATCAATCATTATAACCTAATATGGAAAAAGCACGCTAAGTAAGGTACCTGTATACGTTCTACAAAAGCAAACGAATAATAATATGCCAATCTACTCAAAATACATTGCAAATTGCACTGAAAATTCAGTAGGTTATAGGTTCCATCGAAACTTCGTGTCCATATTCTCGTATCACGCATATACCGTCTGCAAGTTCATTAGGCCTGCGCTTCAGGTTTTATATTTCAGAAAGGTATATCAGGAAAATTCGTAGCTTCGTAGCACAGTTTTACGATTTCGTAGCATTGCCGTAGACCCTCGCATAATGCTCGCACAGTAGATTCCTCCGACATCAACGAGGTATGGCATTATATACGTGATTAGGGAAATGGGTAAACTGTAATGTATTGTATAGTAGGTGATTCTGTTAGCATGATGATTCCCCAGTGCAGTGAAGAGAAAGGTACCAAGTTCGAAACCAGACAGGTTTAATTTGAGATTCATAATTTCTAATTAGATCCTGTGTCTGGTGGTAGGCTTCGGCCGTGGCTAGTTATCACTCTGTGACCCTAGTAACAAAGCCGGTACAATGCCGCGTAGACACCGATTAGGGGCATATAGTAGGTTGAATAGAACTGCCGGGCCCACTTTAAAAGACTGGTCATCTACTACCAAGAGAAACCCTTGTCATCCAATAATAATAAAAAAGGTAAATAAGTACCTACTTACGGTAAAATTAGGAGGTAGGATATTAATTTATATAATGGTACCTCCTCTACGGTTCACTGGAGTGGACATCCTCAATTTACGGGTAGGAAGGTAAGTAATACTCGTAGATCACATAGTTTTTACATCGGTGTAGTGAATACAGTCTTCAAAATTGGGGTAAAAGCTGGCTTAAGGACGTCATCAGCCCGAAACGAAACTAGGCTTAGAAACTCGAACGAGAGGACATAAGAGGCCGCAAGGGATGCCGCGCGCCTATTCACTTGGAAATGGGGTTTTCTTAATTTGGGCCAGCGTTCTTGAATCACATTTTTGCCAGGATTTTTTGTGTTTCTACACAAAGGTAGCTTTATTATTATATTTTTATTAAATATCACTTTCCTTAACGGTGAAGGAAAATATCGTGAGCAAACCTGCATGCCTGAGAGTTCTCCATAATATTCTCTAAGGTGCGTGAAGTCTGCCAATCCGCACTTGGCCAGCGTGGTGGACTATGGCCAAGCCCTTCTCATTCTAAGAGAAGACCGATATATTCGGTCCGGAGAAACATTATTTATATCACAAAGTTTGAGTTTACGCAATTTTCATATAGCTTTGTGAGCTGTAAAATATGAAAATAATTATTCCGTTGGCGTGTGAATGTTAAATTAGGCCGCGAGTTTGCAATATGTAAAACATTTGCAATTTCACTTCACAATTTTGCTTAATTTTGCCACATTTCCTTAGTATATTAGGTACGTAGGCTTTTCCTGTGGAGGCAATCATTATCATCATCATCATCATCATCATCATCATCATCAACATCATCATCATCATCATCATCATTATCTTGCAAGAGAGATAGATGAATTACTCACTATGTGTTAATTTGATCCCAGAAAGCCAAATAGTTCGCGCGGAATTTTTAAAACCTTAATCCACGTGGACGAAGTTGTGAGCATTGTCTTGTAGGTATGGTCCGCGACAGGTCGAGATGGCAATTGAGGTATGAGGCGGGGGGACGCCCCGCACACCCGCACTCACCCGCGCTGTCCCGCAACGGGTTAGTGCGGGGCTGTGTGAATGTGCGGGTGTGCGGGGCGTTCCCTCCCCGATTGCCATTTTGACCTGTCACGTACAATGCATAATAATACAGAAGTTATGAAATAAGAATTTAGAAAATATGTACAAGTGACAAATATGTGAAGTGAGTGTGAAGTGAGGGTAAAACACAAAAAGGCAAGACAGAATCAGATTAGCAAGGTAACTAAAGAAAATATGTATAAGGCTCTTGGATAATAGGTAAGTATCTAGGACCTAAGTAGGTATAAACCAGTGTCTACCAGATTTAACCGAAACTTAGTTACCTATATAAAAACAAACATGCCTCTAACGAGTATAATGCCAATATGGTACGAAAAATTCGCAAGTTATTTCAGTACCCGTAGTACAAGATTTTACGTCTCACCAAACGAAACCAAATTCGAGAGTCGAAATACTTCCGCGTTACAGTAAACTGGATCTTAAAAGCCTTGTTTTAAAGCTCAAGTTTGTCTACACTTCTACAGCCAGCGCTCCAAGCGGAAACATTGCGAAATTAAAATCAGGCATTGAATATTTGACTTTAATTCAAGGCTGTTTAGGTCCATTTTACTGTAACGCGGAAGTATTTCGACTCTCGAATTTGGTTTCGTTTGGTGAGACGTAAAATCTTGTACTACGGGTACAGTTCAATCGTGACGTGTAAATATAAAACGTATAGATCCAACGAGGAAAATGTAAAACCAACGGTAGGAACGTGGTTACAGAAGTCGCAGGGGATAGAATATTCGAAGCCGTAAGTACCTATATTCGCATAATTCTGTATTCTGAGCCGCATTCGTAGCATTTTGTAAACCTAGTCTTAGCAAATTCGATCAGTTACGTACGTTTCTTTGCAGATTTAAAAATATTTATGACAAGTTGACTCGCCCCGACTTCGCCCGGATACCTACAGAACTTATATAGGATAATAGAATTAATGATATATTATGATATCTTTAATGCGGCGACCGCATTTCAATTTTTTTTTCAATTTAAGTAGTTAGCAGTCTATAGTGCCTTGTTATTAGCTCCTACTTCTTCGTAGAACAAATTTAATCTTTATAAATCGTTGATGTTTTTTTTATTAGCCTTATACTTAGAGCTTTGTGCATTTTCCACGTTCCGTGTCGTTGCCGGTTGCGGGTAATATAGCGAGTCGGAGTTCAAATGTTTGCTTTACGAGAAAAGTATTTTTATATTCTTTCATCAAAATAATCATACTTTTTGTATAAATATACTTAAAATCAATTCATAGCAATATTATAAACTAGCTGACGGTTTTAGGTTTTTAAAAATCCCGTGGAAACTCTTTGATTTTCCGGGATAAAAAGTAGCCTATGTCACTCTGCAGGTCTTTATCTATACCCATGCAAAAAATCACGTCAATCCGTTGCATCGTTGCGACGTGATTGAAGGACAAACCAACAAACAAATAAATAAATAATCTTTAAATAAATAATCTTTTGGTACAAAGATATCATGCATCCCATGCAGGACATAGGCTACTTCAGATACCAGAAAATCAAAGAGTTCTTTTCGAGAATTCGCGGTCACAATTTAGTATGTAAATATTTAATAACTTTACTTTTTCGGTAATTAGAGAGACTTAGGCCCAGCACAAACAGAAAAAAACCGGCCAAGTGCGAATCAGACTCGTTCCGTACTACAATCGTATTTTATCGACATTTTGCACGATAAATCAAAAACTACTTACTAGATCTCGTTCAAACTAATTTTCGGTGGAAGTTTGCATGGTAATGTACATCATATATTTTTTTTAGTTTTATCATTCTCTTATTTTAGAAGTTACAGGGGGGGGGGGGGACACACACACATTTTACTGTTTAGAAAAAAATGATATTAGGAACCTCAATATCATTTTTGAAGACCTATCCATAGATAACACGTATGGGTTTAATGAAAAATTTTTTTTTGAGTTTCAGTTCTGGGTACCCCCAAAAAATTTTTTTTTTTCTAATTTTGTGTGAAAATCTTATTGGGGATCACAGAATGCATCTAATTACCAAGTTTCAACAGTATAGTTCTTATAGTTTCGGAAAAAAGTGGCTGTGACATACGGACGGACAGACAGACAGACATAACGAATCTATAAGGGTTCCGTTTTTTGCCATTTGGCTACGGAACCCTAAAAACAGAACTGGAACTGGTGCTTTTCCGCCCATATTTTATTACTAACTTCAATGAAGTTAATTGAACCACACAAAGCTGTTCGTGTGTACATGCATGTATGCAGTTTGGTTTGTGCTGACCCTTAGTTGTTTAAAAAAATTAGTACAGTATGTGGCAGAAAGTAATGTACATCGGCCTTTAGAATTACATTTCGGCTTTGTAGAGCCTTATCTCTGTCCCTATATGACGTTGTATGTTGTACCAATATGACGTTTAGTCGTTCTCAATGACAGGGATAACGCTCTACAAATCTGCTATCTCCTTCTAAATGTCGATGTACATTACTTTCTGCCACGTACTTTAATAAGTAGGTACTTTAAACATTATCTCTAGGTCGCATTACTGCTGTCCCCTTGGGCTCGTCTTGTATGATTTATGAGTGAAGTTTCATAAGGTGTCTCAGTTTGAGTCTTTAAAGAGATAAGGGATGAAGTTTTTCAAGTTTTTTTAGACTATCTACGGCCTTGTTTTAGAGAAAAACAGTTACGTCTTACAAAGTATGCCTGTTTTCTTTTCAGTGTTTACTATATCCTACATCACTGGTTTTACAACACTTGTTACTCATAGTGATTCATAATCAATGGCATTTTCGAAGGAAAAAGCTTTAAAACAATAACAGATTAAGTATTATAAGCCCTAGGACCAGATTTGCGGTATTTGGCAACTTCTTGTATGGTAGGTATATAATGGACATAGAGTCCATGGCTGGGCATTTGTCTCTCCCAAGGATTTATATAAGTTTTGTGCTACTTGGATCTAGCAACTCGTTTGAGATGGTCTAGTAGTCTCCCAGCACAATATATATCCACACAGATCATTCTAATTGCTATAACCTTGATTAATTCATGCATCATGCAGCAATGTACTTGACAATCGACATTTCTATTTGTAAGAAGGATTCTATAAATAGCACTTTTATTGGGATTAATTGGTTGACAAGGAATTATCATAGTTATAAAAACTGCCTTTCTGGAGGTTAGCTCATCTCCATCTTACGTCACTTACTATCTTGGGAGATTAAAATCAGTTCTTGCCCGAGCATCCGAGATACAGTGGAAAACTTTATTTTTGTAAATTAATAGCGAGCAAACGAACAGGAGACCATTTCTGATGTTTTACATTACGTTTCAATATTGGACAGACAGACACTCTTTCGCTTTCATATATCTTTATGGTACCGTGCAGCATTCTTCAGTGAGATTTCTTATTAACATAATGTAGGTACACGTAGATAGCTGGTAGAGAGACTTCCATTTGGGCATACATATTTTATGTCAGATTCGCCTTTTGATGCGTTGACTGTAGATTACTTAAACACCAGGTATTATTTATTCTGTGACTCAACGATTGTCCTTGGCATACTTACTGAAAGTTACATCTATACTTAATTTGCATATTACAGACATGAAAGTACTTTAGTGAAACGTAAGCCTTTCCTTAGTCACTTACATTGAAGAGATATAAATGGTTACTTATACTTTTCTGTTTTTTTGTGAGCAGAAAGATTCAATGACATAAAAGACCTACCAAGGTAGTTAATACCCATAGTCCAAACTTAAGGCGAAATGGGATCTCAAAGGCGAAATGTATGGAAAATTCTGGGCCGCCCGAGCACTTTGTTGCACGCTTTTTATAATTTTTAAAATTCTATGTGCTCTGTTACCATAAAATAGTACCGTAATCCCTTAGTGGATTAAACGTTGAACGTAAATACGAAATTTTATTGAAATTGGTTTTATATTAATCGAATAAAACTGTTTCTCTCCTAATGGTCGTGTAAAAAATGCGTATTTAGGGGAAACTTCGATTGAACGAACAGACCTCACGTATCTCCATTTTATTTAAGATGCTCAATGATATAATCATATATAAGTAGCCATCTAAACCATATGTGTTTGTAAAATTTCAACTCAATCCGATAATTGGATGTACCTAGTCAAAATAAAATCATCTAACAAGTCAACTTATACAACATACTAGCTAATAAACATATTTTAAAAATCAGAATAAAAAGTGTGTAATAAAGAACTCATATTTCTATTTGAAAGAACAATCAGAAACATGGATTTTCTTTGAAGCAGTTTTCTTATAAGAATTAAATCTTTTGTTGAAGGAAATTAGTGGCCACTTGTATACAAAAGCTTTTATTGCTAGAGCTCTTTATATTTAAATTGACTGCATTATTTCTGTAAACATTGCGAAGAAAATATGAACCAGTTTAAATCTTATCTATATATAAAAATGAATCGCTAAATGTGTTGCTGATCGCAAATCTCGAGAACAGCTGAACCGATTTTGCTAATTCTTTATTTATAATATTCCTTGTAGTACGAGGATGGTTCTTACGGAGCGAAAAATTTAAAAAATTTGATTCGACTGTTAGGCGGTACGAAGTTCGCCGGGGCAGCTAGTAGTTCATATAAAATACCTACAGTAAAATGACTGTGTCTATGACGAATGGTTGACGGCCTTAATTAAGGATAATAAGGAAGGATATAAAGTAGTAATAATTCTTGGAATAATTATGCGAGTGACATGTCATCAAACTGTATATGTATAGACCGTACAAAATGAGAACTCACTTGCCATTTTAGCTCTTGAGCATCACACACCCAATGCGGAACTTGCTTGAACTCAACTTTTGACGCGGAATTTAATGAGATTTTCCTCTTCCATTTTTGAAATGTGGCTTAAAAAACCAAAGATTCGCGACGAATTGAGAACCTCTTCCTTTTTTGAATAATACTATCTTTATTGAGTTCGTATTCTTGAAACTCTATTCTACTTTATAACCTCCGTGAACTAAAATTTAAACCATAAAATATACTATTTAGCAAACAGTCTACTCAGTATTAATTATGTTACTACTTATATTACTTAGCTATTTTAGTTATTCTATATATTTATCTACTGTTTGTAACTATATATTTATCTACTGTTTTGATTGGATATGACCCTATTCAGTACATGTAATATGGCTTCAGTGAAGATCTTTGCTAATAATCACATTATCGGGTATCGGAAGCCTCTGCTTATTCTTAAGTAACTCTATTCGAAGTTACTTAAATAAGCCAACAGTAGCATAACATAAATATTATGAGATACTGGCATAGTAATTAAAAAATCACTTGCTTTAACGGTGAGCAAAACATAGTGAGGAAACCTGCAGGCCTGAGAGTTCTCCATAATGTTGTAGTAAAACAAGGATCCCTTATAGTTTCGTCCAGTTCGCCTGTCCGAATATCGAGACATTATAATATTTGCACATTTGACTATATGTTTTTTAAGTGCTACCTACTTCCCGTCAAGTGGTCTCGGAGGGAATGTGCACAAATTCAATTTCAGAACCCATTTTCCGAAACGACTAGGTATATTATCTAGTCGCATGTTTTGTTTAATATGGATGCTGTACTCTACAGGCTTGCTAACTCGTTTGTATTGAACGAGAAAAGTAGGTAAATGCTGCAACGACGCTCGTCGCCACTCGACACGCAGAATTCCATTCAATATCTCTTAGTTAACCAGTTCTTTGACATTTTTAAAGTTAAACTTCTTTATTTATGTAAGAAAGACTATATGGATTTTCAAAATCGATATTATGTTACTTACCAAAAGCAAATAATTATAGTGTTGATAAAATTTTAAAATAAATAAATACCTATGTGTTGTAATTAACGTGCTTATCTATAATATAAAAATGAATCACTAAATGTGTTGCTCATCGCAAATTTCGAGAACAGCTGAACAGATTTCACTAATTCTTTTTTTTAAATATTCTTTGAAGGGTTCTTACGGAGAGAAAAATTTAATTCAACCTCCCCCTCAATTTTTTAAACTCCACCCGAGCGAAGCCGGGGCAGGTCAGCTAGTTGAATATAAATCAAAGAAAATTCATTTCTTCCGATTGCTAACAATTTATTTTTATTTTTAGAGGGTTTACAAAAGAATCGACGAAAGACCAAACGCAGATGTAGTATGTAATATCATTAGGTACTTAAGTAATGAATACTTATTACATAGCCGTAAAAAATGGTTAGTGCCTTCGCGACTTTATACGGTTACATAAAATATTACTCGGAATAATTAGTGAAGGTATTCCGCAAGTTCTATCGGACCGTAAGCTTTATTATAGGTTGGCAGAGGTTGGAAGTTGGATCATGTAGCGAGCGGCCTACTTACCACTGGATTTAATAACGTTAATGGACTTTGTACGACCATAATATAAAATGTAATCCATCTCTAGCAACTTTAGACGTAAGTACTTTTGCTTACTTTGATTAACGGAATTAAAAAGAAGTATTTAAGAAGGTGCAGGCGGTTTTCCCACTAGATCACAACAAAGGGTTGTTCAAGGGGTGGACTAACAAATTCTTGAAAGCCCAGTAACGCATTAGCGGTTCCTCTGGTGCTGCAAATGTTCATGGGGGGCGGTAATCACTTAACATCAGGTGACCCGCCTGCACTCGCTATTTTTATTTAAAAAAAACATACGTAAAAGATTTTTAATGCATTATTGCAAACATTCCTTTTTTCACCTTCGGTACAATAAATTTAAAAAAATGCAAGCGTCAAAATCGCGCATGAAGTCGCGGGGGCATCTGATAATAATACCTACCGTTGAAAAAAAAATTCGAGTAGGTATGTTGGATGTTATGCCTTACAAATAAGAGTCGCCTATAAATATTTTAGCAAGTAATTTGCCGGCGAGGATTATACTTCCGAGCAGTAATTACCTACGTGCATGTTGATTGCACATAAACTGTTATTGTCATTTCAGGTGATTTCAGTTCATTAGGGTTTTAATAATGAATTAGCACAATAACTTCTCAATAATCACTGATGTAGACTAGTGCCTACTTAATACTTACTAATGTAATTTTTATATACTTTTTAAGTACGTATTATACGAGCATTACTCGAGTACAAGTATTATACGAGTATCTATAACCTTAAAAGAAAAATTGCTAATCAAAGGGATCACGAAGGGATCCCTCAGAATCGAAGAATACGATGCAATCGAAATTTATTAAGAAACTAGGTATCTTTGAATCATTGAACACGTTAGTAAATATAGCAGTGGCAATATGTAGCATAGAAGAAGCAGAGAAATGCTAAGTTGTACTTACGAATGAGTTCTGAAGTGACCGGCGCGGCGGCGCGCGGCGTAGGGGTTTAATTTTGCCGCACCCTCGTATATCGAGAGAAAGCGCAATGCATACAAAACGCAGACCGATATTAATATACTACGATACATCTTGCGATATTAATTTCTGAGTGAAGTAGGTATGTGTTTATGTTGAGGTTGGTAGTAGGTATCTACTTATACTATTATGTATTCTTTAGTAATATACCTACTCGTATGACTAGCTGACTATACACTATACCTCTTCGCACAGGTGGAGAAGATAGGGCGATGGTAGCTTTGGCAATTATGTATGTTTATTATTTGTCGATTCAACAATTTCCTCGTACTTAGTTGCCAAACCACTTATTAATTAATTATTGATTGAAATGAAATGAAATACATTAATTAAGCAACTGGCGATCAAAATGCTTTCTTAATCCGGATTCCGGACGTATTTAACTTACCTACTGAATACTAATCTAAATTTATTTCCAAGAAAAACGGCATAAAATTATACTGAAACTGGATGATGCCCGCGACGTGGATTTAGGTTTTTAAAAAATCCCGTGGGAACTCTTTAATTTTCCGGGATGAAAAGTAGCCTATGTCTTACCCCGGGATGTAGATAAGCTAACTCCGTACCAAATTTCATCAAAATCAGTTAAACTGTTGGGCCGAAGCTATAATATTCGTATGGATTGAGTTCAAAGTTCATGATTTCGATCACTAATACAAACTTGAACTCATTTCCGAGCAAAATGGCCTAAAACTGTGTTATATAGACTCCAAAGTTCGTGGTTTGGATCAAAACAGTACAATAACAGTAAAGCTTCACCAATAATTTATTTTGCTCCTCCTTTAAAATTTCATTCCGTTCCGTTTTGTCAATCTTTTCCTCATTATTAGTATGCATGCAGGACAACTTGTGCTACTTGATATGTTAAGACCACTGCACCGGTTAGAGTTTACCATAAGACCATTAGATTTTGATAAATGAGGCTTAGTTGGCTATTTTAGCAGTCCGAGTAAATAATTTCGACAAAGTATTTTTTTTGGTCAAGCGTGACTAATAAATATATCGATAAATGGATCGAATATAAATATTTATGTATTTAATATATAGTGACCGATACTTTATTTTATTTTATTTTATTTTATTATTATATACTATAAAGACAAATATTTTTCTGAATCGCCTTAAGTCGCCAGTGGTGACGCGGACGCGAACATGGCCTAGTCTAGTCGGTCACGGGCAGAGCGGCCAAATTGGCACACTTGCCCGGTTAAATTTATCGATCCATCGCACCCGATTGCCTTGCTATGAAAGTTCATAGTAAATAAGATTTGAATTGTATACCGTTCTTCCGGCTGAGTGTCCAAAGCATGCGAAATGAGAATCGATCAAGTTGGTTCTAAGTACGCGTCTTGAGTAGAACTTCGCGTTTTTATGCGTTCCACCCTTAATTTTTATTTGACTGATGGTGGTTTAGTGGTAAGCGATGTGGTCTTATTAGTGGGAGGTCCCAGCCGTGGCTAGTTACCACCCTACCAGCAAAGCCGTGCAGCCAAGCGATTTAGCGTTCCGGTACGATGCCGAGTAAAAACCAAAGGGGTATGGGTTTACTAAAGAAAACTGCCATACCTCTTCCAGGCATCATCACTTACCAAATTGAGAGTGAGATTGCAGTCAGGGCTAACTTGTATCTGAATAAAAAAATGATTGTTTTTTGCCTTTTTTATCGATTTTACTATTTATTAATTCCTAGCGACCAGTTTTCCTAGGAATATTCTACCATCTAATATAAAAGTTATTGAATGAATTAGTCAGTCAGCTTGCTGTTTTGTTGTGGGCTCTTCTCAGACCTGGGCGCGTTTGGAACCCTCGTAGCTTTAGTTGTCAGTTTACGTACAGTACGCGGCAGAAAATAATGTACATACATCAACCTTTGGAATGAGATTTTGGCTTTGTATAGCGTCGTCTCTGTCACTCATACCTGTGACGATGTGTAAAGGTCGATGTACATTATTTTCTGCCGCGTACTGTAATTAACTATCACCATTACATTATCTTACAAATACAACAATTGACCATCAAAAAGTGTACAATAGTACTTACCTAATTTGAACAAATTATTTGACTTTGACTTTAACTTGGACTAAAGTATATATTTTGGTACATTATGATAAACTTTTGCTGTAAAGCTTTGCGTTAAACCACTTCGAAAGTGCTTTCGTAATTTTGAGCTTTAAGTAGATATTAATCTTAAATTAAGTTGGAGAAATCTTCAAAAAGTTAAATTGACCTTTATCATTCTCAGATTAAGATAAGTAGTTATCAGAGTTAAAGTGAACATTGTGTCATTAAGAAGTTTCGCCGAGATGAAAATCGGTCAAGTGAATTATATTTCCGCACTTGAAGTTCTGCTTCAACAAGATCTTCGTATACAAAGTTTACCCTCACAGTGTGTACTGCTGTTATAGCACTGGCTTTGTTCATACAAGTTATTAAACTGCTTTAATCAGAAGCACAAATGTGTTTTAATGAAAATAATCTTGAGCTGAAAGTTCAAACCAGAAGCAACAAAGTTTTTGTTTTACTTTTACGTAGGTACCTACAGTCTGAAAACCTCAATTTAATTAATTGATACCAAACAAAAGACGGGGTTAAAACGAAGATTTATCTTTTTTGTAAGTAATCCTAAAAATGAGTCTTAGAAGTGTTAACATATTTTTTAGGTAATATTTTTCCATGTTTTCATCAATTATGCACTGACGACGTCTAACGATTATAATAAACTAGCTGATGCCCGGGACTTCGTCCACGTGGAATTGGGTTTTTAAAAATCCCGTGGGAACTCTTTGATTTTCCGGAAAAAAAGTAGCCTATGTTACTCTCCAGGTCCATATCTATATCCATACAAAAAATCACGTCAATCCGTTGCACCGTTGCGACGTGATTGAAGGGCAAACCAACAAACCAACAAAAAAACACACTTTCGCATTTATAATAATGGTACTGAGGTACTGATGAAAAATGAAAGACATTAAATTACTCGCACAAGTCGCGATCAGACTTTTTCTTAACCAATAGTTAAGTAGGTAGTAGCCATTAGTAGTATGTGCTACGATTTCTATAGGTATTAGGTACGGCTACGGCCTACGAATGAGCCTGTCGGTAAATTGAAGCTAATCGTAAATTATAAAGTGTCATTTCTAGTACGATGGTACGGAACCCTTCGTGTGCGAGTCCGACTCGCACTTGGCCAAAATTTTGGTTTTGTAAAAACAGCTATCAACAAAAACGTGATTTTTCAGGTTCATTTCGTCTTTTGACCTGACCGTTTGCTCTTAGTCGAAATATGTCTACCTACGACCCTCGCTATATACCGAGTATCATTATATAAATATACGAGAGTTGTTATTATTATGTACCACGTGCACGTACTTAAACAGGAAATTTAATTATAATCTGTACCAAGCCAGCTAGTTAAGTTAAGAGCGTAGCCTAATGGAATCAAGTTATATTAAGTTTGTAGTGTGTATATGCCTATACAAAGATCTTTTAATACGTACCTACTTTGGAGTAAAGCATTAGGCTTGATTAAGGCTTGATAGAATTCAAAGATATTAAAATATCTATGCATGCTATAAAATAAATAAAAATACAAACTCTTATCATACTCAAATTCCCTTTAAATTTAGCGTAAAGCTCTAGTGTTACAACCTAAGTACGAGAATAATGCAACGCGTGTGGTCTTTTTGAACTATTGAGGCACTAAAATTAATTAGTAATACATAGCGATACACATTAACGAATTAGGCATGTGATATAATAGACAAACTTACCTAGTTAGGTCAAACGCAGAACCCAACAATTTCAGCTAAATTGACAAACAGAAAATAAGTACGTCAGTAAAATGTTGAGCTTTTCCGTTTTTTAACTTCATTTACTCAATTGAATCAGCATTCGCAAGATTTACTGTTGGCTCGGCAACAAATTACCTACTGTACCTACTCAGTGGTTTTTCGTGGGTAGATAATAATTGCGAATTGCAAACTATTTATATATCAGATGTCTATTTCAAAGCCTTTATTTATTCCTTATGTTATCTTAATCTTAACTGTTTTCATTATTTTTAACTATTTATATATTTGCTCAACAGAAGACGCAGTATTAAAAATTACATCTTTAATTACATAATACCTGGATAAAGGTGAAAAGTATGTAGGTGTCTTCCTTGACCTTCAAAAAGCATTTGACACAGTATCAATACCTATTCTAATATCTTGCTTAGAAAAAATCGGAATACGTGGTATGCCACTACAATGGTTTACTAGCTATCTCTCAAATAGAGTGCAACGGGTACGTGTAGGAGAGCACCTAAGTGAACACTCAGTCTGTGACTTTGGCGTCCCTCAGGGCAGCACACTAGGTCCGTTACTCTTCTTAATCTACATTAACGAACTCTGCTTGAGTAGTATACCGAATGCAGATTTAATAATGTATGCAGACGATACTGTATTATTGTTCCATGATATCTCCTGGGACAGTGTACAAGTAGCGACTACTAAAGGACTATGTACAATAAACCTTTGGCTGGAAAATCACTTACTAACACTAAATACACAAAAAAGTTCTTACATGTGTTTCAGCAACAGCAGACCCGGCGCTGCGGGCATAACATTTAATATACATGTCGGAGAACAAGAGGATGGCCGATAATTATTATTGATCTTCAGAATCATGAGAATGTAGTAATTAATAAGTAGGTACTTTAGTCCATGTTCTTTACAAATAGTTCTCAGTAACGTATCGCACATGGAAACCATTAACGTAACACAACCAGATCACCCTAACCTAACCTTACCTATGGTCGCCTCCTATCACCCCTCACAGCGACCCCTCACCTCACTCTAAACTAGCTAGCCTGAGCTAAACACTACATCGTGTGATTAGGGCGCAATTGCCATTGCAACCTCGCAATCAAATCACGACCTATTCCGTTATCTAATCATCTCAAGGTAATCAATCACAACTTCATGAACGCTCTTAAAAGGATCATTGCATTGACTCTCTTACGATCTAAACCCGATCGTATTATTGACTTCTCATTACTAATTCAGAATATCGCAATAGCTCTACCTTCTCCACTCTGTGCACATCTACACACAGAACACCATAGCATCGTGCGCCACACGCGACACGACTACTATCTACCCAAATAAACGATCACCACAGAAACCAGGTAGAATGCAAGCTATTCGATCTCATGGGCAACTCATTGTCCAATCCATTTCAACACTACACAAGAGTCATCAATGATTCTTTACCAACCAGGTCATTTCAGCATCAACCAATCAATATTCCATATCACAACTACACCAATAGTAATCATGCTAGCAGCCTTCACCAATAATAATTATTCTAAGCTAATCCTAGCTAATATTCTGATAAATTGCAATTCTTCCATTCTAATTGACAACCACGCATGTCAGTGCCAAATCACTCTTTTCATAAAACATTCCTTTTATAAGAATCCATGACAGTAAGAACTCTTTTGACATCGACACGCCTACATTCAAATACACAATACATCCTGTAGCAGTCATAATAACTGCCTTATGACGAAATCATGTACATGTCCAAATCTCGCAAGAGTTACAACAATAAAATATCTGGGAGTTATAATAGACGACCAACTCTCGTGGACGCCTCATTTTATGGCAACAGCGCTTAGGGTAAGGAAGTTATTATAGATAATAATTTTCAAAAACTTGAGACCAATACTGGACAAAAAGCGGCTGATACAAATTTACAAAACTCTTTGTGAATGCGTATTAACCTACTGCATTACATCATGGTGAGGAGCGCCTAAATCGAATTTCCTTCTAGTAGAACGCGCACAACGGGCTATACTTAAGGTGGCGTTAAAACTTCCTTATAGATACCTAACTCATTTACTATATCAAGAAGCTGAGGTTCTTAGTGTTAGAAAATTGTTTATATACAAAAGCATTTTAAGATATCACAACGAGACTGTTCCATTGCTACCAGCAAACACTAAAAGAGTTACTAGATACCCAACACCAACAGTAAAAACTGCGCTGGCTCAACGCCTCGCGCTCTTAGCACCTTTATTATATAAAGCGATTGATAGGAAAACCACAATTAATAATACTAACAACTACTCGGCAAATACAAAAATAAGTTCCTACCTCAAGAACCTTAGTTATGTGAGTATTGAAGAACTTTTAAGCGCACACCACATTTCTACGTAAAAATAATATACACACTTACACACACACACACACCCACACAATCATACACCCACACACATACGCATATACACACGCCATGTGAATTTTTATTTTATTCTATTTTATTTTACTTATTTATCTTATTTTATTGTATAATTTAGATTTTATTATTAAGTAATAGTTAGATACTCAATAATTGTATTGTAAATTAAAAAAGCTTATGTAACAGGGAAGGCACTGGCTCCCATGACACAGTTTATAGTTCCTTGGGAGCCAGTGGTCAAAGTCTTATGTGTCAAATCTTTTTTTTTGCAAATAAAGAAATATTGATTTATTTATTTATTATTTATTTTAAAATTATATATAATTATTAGTACATTTATGTTAGTAGGTTCTTCTTATCGGATGTAGGGGGTTCACCTCTTACTTTTCGGAGTTTTAAGTAATTAAATATCACTTGCTTTAACGGTGAAGGAAAACATTGTGAAGAAACCTGCATGCCTGAGAGTTCTCCATAATATTCTCAAAGGTGTGTGAAGTCTACCAATCCGTACATGGCCAGCGTGGTAGACTATGGCCAAAACCCTTCTCACTCTGAGAGGAGATCCGTGCCCTGTAGTGAGCGGGCTATGGTTTGATCATAATGATGATGATGATGAGGAACAACGAATCATCAAACAAATAACAAATAATTTTCTATAGGCAAAAGTAGGTAGTAGGAGGCGCAAGAGTCAAGGTCGCTGGTGGAAAGGTGGACTTTCGAGTCAAGCGTCTGTGGCATCAGTGACGCCGCGACAGAGCGGCAGATTAATGTAGGTACCTTTTACGCAAATCTAGGGAAGTAGAAATATCACTATATAACATCAGTGCCACAGCAGCAGACTATACTGAGGTCATCGGATGGATGCCGTGACATGGTAGGCTCTTGCACCTCCTGCGAGTCATATGGGTCGTAACTCGTACGCGATCAACTTTTAAACAGCGAAATGGACGTGGCGTGCTAGTAATTTAGTACAAAATACAAAATCCTATAATCACATAACTGAAATAAGACCAAGGCTCTTTTCTGATAACACTTTAATGCCAGACTGAGAACCAGCTATAAAGCCAGCATAAAGTATACATAATGGCCTGTTTTGACTCGAATACCAGACACTGAGGCGGCAAGTTTGCCAACACTGTTCATTTGGGTCGAGACGTTATCGATTTTTTATTTCACCATTCGCCAAAGCCGGCAACTGGCAAGCTATTGATATCCCAACGATTTCCTATTACTATTTAACTATGCTGTACCGGTTGAAATATTTTTCAATTCATAGCTACTCGACTAATGGGAAATTTCAGCTGAATTAAAAGCGAGGTAAGCAGTCAGTCAATTGAACAAAGTATTAAAGTATATTACTATCATAAACTATATATACTATGTTTTTTTTAAACTAGTCGACCCACCCCCGCTGCAATCGACTGAAATGTTTGAAAATCGACAAATTTTAATACAAAAAACTGGAACATTTATATTTATTTCTTTCATAATATTTTCATTTTTAACAGTTTGAAAAATCATAGCTACAAATTTATACAAACATTCATTCCCTATTTAACGCTCTTAGCAGTAATATCAGTACCCTTATTATAAATGCGAAAGTGTGTTTGTTTGTTTGTCTTGTTGGTTTGTCCTTTAATCACGTCGCAACGGTGCACGTCGCAACGGATTGCCGTGATTTTTTGCATGTGTATAGATTAAAACCTGGAGAGTGACATAGGCTAATTTATCCCGGAAAATCAAAGAGTTCCCACGGGATTTTTAAAATACCTAATTCCACACGAACGAAGTCGCGAGCATCAGCTAGTTTCTAATAATCT
Source organism: Maniola hyperantus (assembly GCF_902806685.2). Classification (NCBI taxonomy): domain Eukaryota; kingdom Metazoa; phylum Arthropoda; class Insecta; order Lepidoptera; family Nymphalidae; genus Maniola; species Maniola hyperantus. The sequence goes on from NC_048547.1 coordinate 5,177,802, forward strand.
TTTCTTAGTGATTGCCTGCATTATAAAAGGAACGTATATACTCTGAAAATTTCAAATCTCTCTTTGATAGATCTGTAAGTCACTCAGGACAAGATAGATAAAAGATGGAGGACGACTACTCTGCAAACTTAATCGCTATTATTTTATCTTAAGTACACAACAGCTTCGGATTAGCTCTTTGTAAGGCCAATCATACCATACAATATACCTACATTACTTTATTTTATGTAGTGAAAAAAAAATAACATCTAAAAGATAGCCCATAAGGCGAATGCAAATCAACTTTTATATTCATTAGACGGACCCCCTTTCATTATGACGAAGTCGTCTCGTTATGTCTATTCAACCCACCCTCTTACATTAAATAATAAAAAATTGTTTGATAGAAGCCAAGAAACTTTTCGAAAATAGCTTTTTATTAACGTTGGCGGCAACTTTTAGCGCTGTAGGATTATCCATGCTTTTTATTATAATATCATAAATGCGAATGTGTGTCTGTCTGTCTGCTTGCTTATAACGGCCCATCTGTTTACCGATTGGGAAGAAATTTGGTACAGAGATAGTTTGCATCCCGAGGCAGTACATCCGCTACTTTTATTCTGAAAAATCAAAGAGTTCCTGTGGGATTTTTCAAAAGTTTAAATCCACGCGGACGAAGTCGCAGGAATCATCTAGTTTAAGTATGAAGTTACTCTCTCTTAATTTGTACCAATGAAATTAAAAGAAAGATTTTATATAAGATGATACATTTAAGATTTTTTAATAAAAGAGAAAATTATGATAAAGCTGCCTTTACATTGTGACATGATAAATATATGTAAAAGGTAATGTAAAATGTAAAGCACATATTTTTAGTACAAGGTTAGGCTATAGGCACACATTAAATCAGGGCGCAAATGATGCAAGTTATAAATATTGAAGCTGTCAACCACAACCAAGTCCATTAGGGTAGTAAAGTAGGAGGTATTATTTCGGCCTAAAGCCTTGTCTGGGAACAACGTAGTAAGTCGGAAATACGGGAATATCTGCATCTAATGGCTCGTTCAACCCCGCCCTTTGAGCTCAACTGCCAACACGATTTAAGTAGATTCACACAAGAGAGATCTCTGTGCTAAAAGAGCGAGCGAATAGGTAAATGGAGATTTTTACACACTATCGGACCCACAACTTTACTCGTTTATTTTGTACCTAATAAAAATTTTAAATACAAAAGTGTGTCTGTCTGCTAGCTTTTCACGGCCCATCCTAAATGGATTATTCCAGATTTCCAAAGATAGGTTGCTTCGCGGGGGTAGATACTTTTTGTCCTGGAAAAGTGAATCAACGATCTTCAATAATTATTGATCGATACAGATGGAGTGAATTTTAAAAAGGTAAATTCATTCGGGTTTTAAAATTCGAACTCACCAAAGAAAACATGTAGATGTAGTCCCAATTTCAGTTTTAGTACTGTCAATTGCATTGTTTGGGCTCGTTGCGGAAAGTACAAGGCAAAATACACTGGACATGGTTTGATGTCTGTACTCTCCTACTCTGTATAACACGCAGTGTGGGTGTGTAGCGCGGCGCGGACATACATAGGTGTACAAAGCGACGTCCTGTCGTGCAGTTGATAGGATTTACCTTGCCTAGTTCTACTGTAAGTAGGGCGAAGAGTAGGTTTTTTCCAAGCTATAACGGGCTTGGAACCTTGTCACACGCAGACGCTCCATAGTCCATTGACGCTACTCTGCTACTTGGTATTCTGTGTCACTTGTCAATTAAAACTTTAAAGTTTGTTCACATAGATGACGAGTCAAGGCTTGACTTTACACAATGTTCGTAGTGTTAGGTACCTATTGTGTTAGAACTTTAGAAGTCATACTAACTATAACTGAATTTCTGTAACACTTCGCGCCCTTGATGATAAAATAAAGTTTTATTTTGTATGCACGGTCACCGAATTTTTTTATGAAGAAGCGTAAAACCAGAGTAGAGTGGTGATACCGAAGAGAATTATATTAGTCTGAACGCACACTTCCACACTGACACTGTAGAAAAAGCGTTGTACATTTTATGTACTCAGTTAACGCGCGCAAAATTTATATGCGAAAGAAGACACGATTTCAGAGACTTAATTAAAGTAGCTTCAGCACCCGTCGGAATTAAAACATCCGCTTTTGCTCCAAAATATTGTCTCCAGTCTCATCATGATTGAGATCCATTTACGTAATATCAACGTGTTAATTAACTGATTTATAAACTAACTAGCTTATCCCCGCAACTTGATCCGCGTGGGCTGCACCAATTTAAACCCCCTATTTTACCCCCTTAGGGGTAGAATTTTCAAAAATCCTTTCTTAGCGGATGTTCACGTCATAATAGCTATCAGCATGCCAAATTTTAGCCTGATCCGTCCAGTAGTTTGAACTGTGCGTTGATAGATCAGTCAGTCAGTCAGTCAGTCACCTTTTCATTTTATATATTTAGATAAAGATGCGATTGCTGTGAGAATCAGATTAATTATTACAATTGGTTGTAGTTATGTACTTTTAATTCAACGCTGTCCGTACAACTCAAGGGCGATCCGCATTCATGCCACACTTAGCTAATTTTAACATTCGACATTCGGTACTGATGCGTCCAAGACAAGCGGGCGCTCTCATCGAACATTGTTTACAACAATAATAGACACCGAATCATAACTTTTAGATACATCTTATACTTTTTAAAGAGCTCTGACTCTGAGAAGATACAGCTAAATGAAATTATTGTTAATTTTAGTTTATCTTCATTTGCTTCTCAGCTATTCATTATATTAATATTCTGGATGTGGGGTATTATATCTTAGTACCCTAGTGCGTACCGCAAGAATTGTTTATGTTAAGGTTGTTTAATTTTTTTTTATTTACTCTGTATGTGATGTCACCTCACTCGAAGACCTGTCGCGAACAATACTTAACAAAACTCTAAACTCTGGATCTTTTTTGACTCCAATTAAAATTAACTGTATGTGCATTGTGTTGGTGTGTATGTTTGTTTATTATACTCATTCATGTAAAAACTCCTAAACGGATTTGGCTGAAAATTGGAATGGAGATACCTAGTTTATACCCTTACTTAACTATGTGTTATCTAATCTAATGTATGGCTACTTTTATCCCAGAAATCAAAGAGTTCACGCGGGATTAAAAAACCTACCTATAACCACGCGGATGAAGTTGCGGGTATCATCTGGTGTTACATAATAATATAAGAAGCGAAATCATAAAATTTTCGATTTACATCTGAACTCTTCAGAAGTTATTCTTCCGAAACTGAAACTTGTACTAGTCAGCAACTTAAAGGCAATAAAATTTATGATTTGATTTGATTTGATTTGAATAGTTGTTGATTGTAGAATGCAGACGCAAATTGGCCAACTACTTACTTTGTATGTAGTACAATTTGTTTACAGTAGGTACTTTGTGACGTCTGCACAGGCAATGTGGCGCCGCAGTTCTAGACGAGACCGATCTAATCGTTTCACTCATTACTACCTACTTACTTCCAACAAAAGTTTAGCTGAAATGCGGGTCAGTCTTGTCCCGCATTCCTAGCCTTGCAAAATTTTGACAAATATGGACATAGCAATCCTACAGTAAACTAGAGCGAAGGAACTCTCGGTTTGAGCATGAATCGACGATACGTCAAGTGGGTGATATGAAAACATTAGTGAAATCTTAGGTGAAATCAAAAAACCGGCCAAGTGAGAGTCAGGCTCGCGCAATGAGGGTTCCGTACTGCAATCGTATTTTTTCGACATTTTGCACGATAATTCCAAAACTATGATGCATAAAAATAAATAAAAATCTGTTTTAGAATGTACAGGTGAAGCTCTTTCATATGATACCCCACTTGATATAGTCACTCACTTCGAATGTTAAAAATACTAATTATTAGTTGATGACCACCATTTAAATTTTTTTGTGTGATCTAACCCTAAATTCGCGGTTTTCAGATTTTTCCCCAAATGTCAGCTATAAGATCTACCTACCTGCCAAATTTCATGATTCTAGGTCAACGGGAAATACCCTGTAGGTTTCTTGACAGACAGACAGACAGACAACAAAGTGATCCTATAAATAGATTTATACGATTATTGCCTGAAATAAAAATTATTTATTATTATTATTTATTATAAGGGTTCCGTTTTTTCTTTTGAGGTACGGAACCCTAAAAATAGGCGATTCACAGGCTACCTAGCGTCAAGTATAAGTAACATTTGACGTCTGCCAGTGACGTCGAAGCCTCGACGTTTTGTTACTCGGAACTAAATGTTAGTGATGAGATGAGACATCTAATAACATCATAGAGATTAACATAGTGTCAACACGAAGATCATTTGACACAAAATGTCAATTTTAATTCCCTTTACGTTCGGTGAGGCGCTTCGAATCGGCATAAAAAAAAGTCATTTTGTATGGCATACCAGCGTACGTTTATTAAGTATTCATTTCAGTGCGTCTCAATTTTAAAAATAGATGACGATTGTACAACATTTGTAGTTTGAATATTAAAATCTGGAAAGCAACGTGTTCGCGATGGCACATTTCATGTATTTCAATGTGGGAAATGGTTGTTGTGTGCTAATTACTTTGTATACGAGCGTAAACTTTGTAGTGGAAACTAATCATTTTCGTTGGGTATGACAAAACATTAGGTAGATAATTTATGTTTCAGATGTATTTAATCAGCGAATGCGTATTACGTACGTAAGGCGCTTAGGGGTACCTACTTACAATGAAACCATGATAAAAGTGAAAATAAAAGTTTACAACATTTAAAGCATTGGACAAAGGTTAAGCTTTTTTCTAGAAGTATTTTCGAGGACAAAAACGTAAGCGATGACGTTCGCGTAGTTTGTGTCTTCTTAAATCTTTGTCGGTTGAGAAAAGAAAGAAAGAAGAAAGATTATATGTAGGTCGGTACACCTAAAGCCCCTACTTTCAGTTAAAAGCTTTTATTAGTATTTATGCTTACTTAGGTACTTAAATCTTTAAAAACAAAAAAGTTACGTAGGTTATAGTTGTACATAATAGGGCGTGAGCGCTTTCTTAAACACTAAAACTTTTTAATATGTTGTGTAAGTACCTAGATATGAATATCAAAGGTTAAAGCAAGGACTATTGAAATGATTTCTATTTCATCTCATTTCAAAGCCGAATCAGTCGCAAATTCGTAGTGAGAAACTTGAATTGGATGCAAATATCCATAAACAGGAGAGAACTGCGAGCAAATGAAGAGCCCTTAGAGCTTTACTAAGCTCTTAAGCTTAATGCAGCTTATACGTGCCCATAGTTTATATATGCGCTTGTTTATGTATAATGCTTGTAAAATGACTTAGGGTTCTGTACTCGAAGGGTGCCAACGGGTAAGCCTCCGTTGTCCGTCCGTCTGTCTATCTGTCATCGGGCTGTATCTCATGAACCATAATAGGCAGTGAGCTGAAATTTTCAGTGTGTAATGGTATTTCTATTGCTGCTATAATTACAAATAAGAAAAATTTCAAAATGACCGCCTTGTAAATTAAAATAAATTAAAAAGTACATGATCTTGTACGATTGTACGGAACCCTTCATCAGCTAGTCCGACTCACACTTGACCGATTTAGAATTTTCCACTACGTGTAAAACAGAAATTAAGGTAAACGAATGTCGCGTTTTGCTGCAGGCGATGCACGATGCGACGACGAGCACGCCATCATAATGGCCAATTTTCAGGAATTTTCAATATGTCTGACATGAAACGTATCCAACTAAGTAACGTACGTCGAAAACTCTTCCTGTTAAATAATAAGGTAAGTATCCGTACTTCCATACTAATATTATAAATGCGAAAGTGTGTCTGTCTGGCTGTCTGCTAGTTTTTCACGGTCATCCGCTTAACCGATCTTGAAGAAATTTCGTACAGAGACAGCTTACATCCCTGGGAAGAATAGGCTTTTATCTCAAAAATCAAAGAGTTCTCACGGGATTATGAAAAACCTAAACCCACGAGAACGAAGTCGCAGGCATCATCTAGTACCTATTAGATATTTACTAGATTAATTCTGTATCCATAATTTTTTTCTTTATTCAGTTAGGGGCTTTTATGCCTATTACATATCAGCCTTATTATTATTTAAGTAAGTAATTATAGGTACTTAGCTGTTAGTAGTTAGGTATATTTATTCATTTTATGCATGAATTAAAGTTGTGCTTTAATTCGCTCATTCGTCAACATAAAATCGCAATTATTTTACTGAGCTGACACTAATAATTCATAAGTATTGAGCTCTAAAGTTATAAATAGATATATTCATATATATTTACCTATTAATGCATTTAATTGCTAGCAATTGTTACCTATTAGATCCGCTTATTGGATGATAGAAATAGAACAATCCGTGGTTTTAATTATTTGATGGATAGGTGCAGCTTTTATACCTATTTAATTAATAAGTATTAAATAAAACTAGTTTATGCTCGCAACTTCGTCCGCGTGGACTTGACAAATTTCAAACCCTTATTTCACCCCCTTAGGGGTTGACTTTTCAAAAATCCCTTCTTAGCAGATGCCTACGTCATAATAGCTATCTGCGTGCCAAATTTCAGCCCGGTCCGTCCAGCTGTAGGTTGATAGATCAGTCAGTCAGTCAGTAAGTCAGTCAGTCACCTTTCCTTTTATATATTAAAGAGTACTTAAGTAATATTATGGAAATTAATACTTTTTTTGCCAAAGATCAGCAGCGCAAGTCTTTAAATCTTTAAGCAAAGTTAATCGCTTCCCGCTTATTTTTCCTTTGAATTTCGTATTAAAACTGAATATTTAATATGTAGGTAAGGTCAACCTGACTACTTAGGTATATTCTATAATATGCCTACGTACTTTATTATCTACACTTAAATAAACATGAACAAGTACTTTGGAATACGAGTGCCATACAAAATGACAGTATTTTTTGTACCGATAGAAGCACCGCCGCACTGAGCGTACGGTACTTAAAATTGATACTTTGTACCAATAATTTGTCTTCGTGTTGACACTATTTTGATAGATGTCCCATAACTAAAATTTAGTTTCTAGTATACGCTTACCTCACTGCTGCTATTAATGCCAAAATTGCGAAAATAAAGTTGTTCAAAAAACAGGTCGGTAATAGAAAGTCCAGCGTATTCGTAATAGTTCAGGCACTGGTCAGTGATATTTGCATTACAGTGGCGACTACAAAATAAAAAACAGCTACTTGTATTTCATGAAAGTGCTACGCCTGCGATCTACAATATTAGCAGTGCTACGGTAAGGCTACGGTGCTACGGGAATGGAAGACCTTGAGTAAGTAATTGTATTTACCTGGTGAAAAATGATAAATAAAATTTCACGTATAACTAATATTATCTTAACTCTTAATTATCTAAAATCCAAAGTAAAAATAATTCAATAAAGATCCGATTATCAAGCAAAACGTAACTCCATTTACTTAATTAAGGTCAAACCAAAGCGTATCCCGCGCAAGATGCGGGAACCGATTCGTTCATATCAAAGAACTTCTATGGTCATATTCAAATTGACGCGAGTAGTCGCATTCGGTACAATACATTCGGTATTCGCGTCTAGGGTCCCACACAGGATTCGCTTCAGTTATTATGCACTCGGCATTAGACCTGCACCGCCTCGCCTCGTGCGGTTAGTATTCTTTATAATATGGACTTCTATAATGGACATAAGCTTACTAGGTACATGAATAATAATTGGTGTAGCGTCAGCGGAACGCCTCACTCGCTGGCGCTACGGAGTTGCAGATATGTAATGACCTGACTTAATTTTTAAGACCAGAACTTAATTTTTAAGACCATAACAGAAAGGATAACTGATAGGTAGAAGAATATTTATTTAGCTTGCCGGGATTTTCAGTTATAACAACGAAATTGTGTTCGTATCGAGTGCAATAATTGGAAAACAGATTTACAATTGTATTCGCACACATATTTGTGTGAACTTTGTAGTACGAGTATTGTGTTTACTTACGTTTTTAGCCTGGCTTATTTATTCCCATCCTATGTCCTTTATCCTGGTACTGATGTCCTTTTAAAATAGTTGAGTAGTTGAGGGGTACAAAAAGTAATAAACAAGTAAACAAATACATGTTACACTTTCGTCTTTTGGATTTAAATAATAGATCAATGATTCTATTTTTTAGTAAGTAGGTACTCTGTATTTTACTAAACCGTTTAATTTTGTAAGTGTTGTATTTGCTAATTATACCAACTCGTGTCTAGTATCGACTCAATTATTCAAATGCGTCAAAGTTGATGTCCCCATGGGCAAATATACCTAAACATGGAATACCCACATATTTGTTCCACTATTTACTATACTTATTGTTAGTGTAAATTAAAATCTATAGTATAGTAATATCTTTTATTTAATAAGCGCATTGTGAACTTGCTGTTGGTGTACCTAAATTTAATAAATTAAATTAAATTATCACCATCGTCAACCGTTAGACATCCACTGCTGGGCCTATAGGTCTCTTGTAGAGACTTCCACATGCCACGGTCTAGCGCCGACTGAATCCAGCGGCTCCCTGCCACTGGAAGACATTAATTACTCAAGAGGTGGGTCTAAAAATGAACACGAGTTAGACGAAAATCATGTCTAATGCTCATGACTCGCCCCACCTTTAAGAGTTCTGCACTTGAAATTATAGACGAGTAGGTAATTTAGTAAACATAATCCAGCTAGGGAGTATAATTTCAAAATATCTATCTACCAATTTTATTAAAATTGAAGAGGTACCTAGGTACATTCAATGAAAATTAAAAAACCAACATTATATAAGTAGGAATATCTACCATTTTCCGTACCTATATAAAAGTAGGTAGGTGGTTATATCTGTCAGCGTTTTTCATTTGAACTCTGTAACTGTATCTAACACCAGTTGGTCGGTACCTACATATTCATGAAAGTCTGACAATCAAATCCATAAAACATGTCTGAGATACTGTTTCAGACTTCTGTATGACCTAGTTCTTTGTAAGCATTTTACGTCACTCCTTGGCCTACACCCAATACCCAGTACTTACCAGAAAATAATCGGGCCATAAATAAATAAGCACCATGACTGTTTCTTACTTAAGTACTAACATGGTTTTGTTTTAATTTCTTTACGTACCTACCTCAAGGTAAGTACAAGGTAACTCTTGAAATGGGATACCTGAGCCTTAGTATACACAAACGTCAACTTTTGCTATTGAGTTGTGAGATGCACTGTATGAGATGACTCTACCACAGGCAGGGTTGTCAGCCGTCTAAGTAGCTTTAACCGGATATGTTTGGCTTTTCTTTGTACGATGGTTTTCGGTTAAATATTTACATGTTCTGGATTTCAAAGGGGTCGTTCATTAGTTTCTAAGAGGTAGCGCTGATTTATTTGGTTCCAAAACCGTGAAAAATTTTGTTCGCTTGGGCATATCTTGTCATTTACATCGATGGTAAAATGTAACTTTGCCGGCAACATACTAAGATAGGGCTAATCTGTTCAGATAGGCCCAAAAGATGCAATATTCTTAAAGTATTTAGCTAGGTGGAAGTTTAGTGTGAACATTTACCGAGTGATCCGTTTAAGAATCTTCCGCCTGAAAATAGTGATTTAGGTTAGGTAAATATAAGTAGGTACAGTAGGCTTCCAAAAGGTTTTGAACAAAAATACATTAATTTCATACAGTAAATACTGTGTTTCTTTCTCTCGAGAATAAAATTCTTAGGTTTGTTTTAAAAGGTTAAAGACCCTATGTTAGTATCGATCTGAAACGTTTGCGAGAGCTCTTTGTAACAGCTTAAGTACCTATGCCGCTAGAATGGCGTCAGAGAAGGTACAAAAACTTAGTTTTAAGAAAGGAAAAGATGTCCGTTTCTGTTTACTTTTTAGTCTCACAGATTAATTATAATTAGATTAGAAAATCAGGTTTGGCCGTTTTCAGATATCCTACTTTTACGCTGAAACGGTCTTTCCACGCTGCTTTTTGACTTGAGTTGCCTAATTACCTAAACCTATTTTAAGTACGTACCTAGGCAGGTACCTAAGCATAACATAATCAGTGTACCTACGCGTGTTGAATTAATTAATTAAAACGCCCTGATTATATACTTTTCCCCGACTTACCTGTTATGTTTTTAGTTTTTAATTACTAGGGTTTATTTCTACAACTTACAGTTTGGTGGACTATACCTAGCTAGTTAATTAGTTATTGGTCGCACAATAGTCGTGATAATTTTGCCTACTATACTTAGGACTTCATAGCATAAAGTTCATCCTGTAGGTACGGTCTATGCTAATAGTCAAGATTTTTTTACATTTTCCAATATACTCTAGTCTAACTCGTAAATTCCTATTATTCCTATAGGCTCAAAAATGTAACTCATGTAACACTTTGGGTCTTATTATATTTCTATTAACGGTAGTTTTTTGTTCATGTAACTGAACCTGTATAAAACCTAAAGCTCATTATAGTCCGGTCAAAATAGACATTCATCAAGGTTACAATAATTCGCATCGGACTCAAAATTGGTACGAATGTTGGGACATTAATATAAATCGATGGGGACTCTTCACTTTCCCAATATTCGTACCAATTTTTAGCCCTATGCGAATTATTGTAACCTTGAATGTCTATACCGGCCGGCTATGACCGGACTATACTTAATATAATTTTTATACCCCGGTAGTGTGAAATAAGCTAAATAGTGATTTCAATATCAATCTACCTATTTTACAAGGTCCCATTTCTGGAAGTAGATACCTACCTAAGCCAAATAATTTCCTTACTCTGTTTCTATAATACTTATAACTGCCCAATTTCACAGATTTAATAAGTAGATTCTGAATAAAGTAGCTGTACTGTGAAAGACGGGCTAGCGCTAGACGATAGATACTACATACCTATAGTTATTTATATTATAACGGTTTCTTGTTTTACTATAAAAATAATTGAAAGTCGCAATAAATCTAAGAATGGAGACAAACCCACATAATTAAGGTAAGATTTCTACAAAGCTTTATCAGATACGAACAACAGCACACGCTCGAAGACATCTGGAAAAAGTACGTTTTGTGTACAGTAGTCTACCTTTCTCTTACCTAGTCTTTTTGTGTTTTACCCGACTGCGGGAGGATGGATGTTTGTGTTGATTAGTTCCCCTAAAATGGCAAAAAAAACTCGACTAGACGAAGCCAACGACACCTCATTTATAAAAACAAAGATTTCGACGAATTGAGTCTCCTATTTTGAAGTCGGTTATAAATGTAGTATTTTTATAAATCATGTGGTTATTAACTTCATAACTTCTTTGGTACCTATACATAGATGTTATGACGTTATAACAAATCAAATAAGGCGGATGTAATGACAAGCAAAGTTAGGTAGGAAGTAGTAACGTCTAGAAAACAAAGAGATTGTAAAATATATTTGAGCAATAAGGCCGCCTTTGTATACATTTGTCTTCGTTTTCTTTTTGTTTTGTGTGCAATAAAGTCTTCTATCTATCTATCTATGTATCTAACTAGGTATATCTATATCGCGTTTGGTATCAAATGAAATGTACTTACTATCCTACTGTGTAGATTTCAAAAATACCAAAATGATTGATAAATCTTCAAAAAAATGGTAAGATACTTGAGCGGTTCATCCGCGTGCTGGTATTTTAAGAGAATTAGGTACGTATATGTACTTATAATACCTAGGCGAGTTTGATTTTTGAAGTAAGTAAGTATATCTACCTATACCTTGTCAGTGAGAAGAAAGTAATTTTCATCATCATGATATTATGTTATTAGGTATGCTCTTTTGTACCACCCAGTCTATACAGATTGAAGACTTTATTTATAAATCCGTAGGTATACAATTTATAAATATTCTGTTGTAAGTAACGTGCCAAATTTGCAAAAGAAACTACGTTTAAAAATTAAAAAGTACATTAAAGTTTACCTTGCCGCTCGTACCGCAGTATCGATTCCTCGGCACCACCAGCGCGGCCCCACCGGCCGCCGCCACCACTACCCAGTTGCTACCAAGCGAAGTAAATCAAAACAGATGAACACACACACACTTTAAACGTTCGCACTAATTCATAATAACCGACGAGATCCGCATCGATTCACTATTTAAAAGTCAATTTTCAAAGTACATAAAGTTATAAGCCTAAAGTTCCAAGGTTTTTTTCCAAGGGTTTTCTAGTTTTTAAATGGGTTGCGCGACGCGGGAAAGTTTTATGGTGATTTGCGTTTCCCCATACCGCCGCGGGAACGTAGCTCTAGTTTTCCGCGCGGTCTACGGGCGGGCTGTGGTTACGCAATGGACTGCGACGCCAGTCCGCCAGGGGGCAGCGTACCGCCTAGTGGCGCAGTGACGGGCATGCGCAGAGCGCACCGCCACTGTGTCGTTCGTTTTATTTTCAGACACATGCATATTTATTGTTCAGCGTTAATAACGAATAAAGTCACTTTATGGCCACAGGGTTACCATTTGTTGATTAAGTACGTTTCGAAATTTTAAAATACCTACGTACCTACTTAACTTAGGAATAATCTACTATCACGAAAATTTTGTCACGTTCGATTGTTATCCTTTGTTCATTGTAATGAAAATGAGGTGCTTAGATATTGGTTTCCATCAATTTGGCAATTTTGTGCTAATGAGATCACGAACATTTATTACCTACCTATGTTGGGCGACGAGTTTTTTTTTTGTAAATAAGTTTGTTTGAAATATTTTGTATGTCTACCACAAAGGGAAATAGGTCAACCCACCTCGGCTTCGCACGGGTGGGCTGACCCATTCCATAGAAAAATACCTATGAATGTGGCTTCTGAAAAATACTTAGTCTTATCGATTTGCACTGCTAAATAATTTACGTACCAATTTTACAGCTCTACATAACAGTTTTTTATAAGATGGCTGTGACAAGGACGAAATGATGAAAAAGGCTTCTTAAGGAACCCTAAAAATTAAAACGTGTTAAGTAATTATGTTTGAAATCACATGCAGACTCTTCCATCTTCTCTACTCCATTAAATTAGGTACCTATCTACTTAATCCTAATACTTATAAAGATAAGTACATAATCTAAAACTCTATTCATCTTAACTAGGTATATTCTGATTATGCTGATGATGCCCACTATTTCGTTCGCGTGGATTTAGGTTTTTAAAAAATCTCGTGGGACCTCTTTAATTTTCCGGGATAAAAAGTAGCCTATGTCCTTTCCCGGGATGTAAGCTAACACTGTACTAAATTTCATCAATATCGGTTGATCTGTTGGGCCGTGACAAGCTAGCAGACAGACAGACAGACACACTTTCGCAATTAAAATATTAGTATGGATATGGATATGGATGGATAAAGCATCTAAATACAGTTCTATCATAATTATATACGGGGGCTTTGTCATAATCAAGTAGGAGACACACAAACTTGGTACCTACCTAGTGACTACCAAAGGAGGTAGGTATAGTTATTTACTTACTTTATAGTTTTATTTATGTAGGTACATTGAGTAAAGAAAGTCAATAACAAAAGTGGTTGGAGGTCATGGCGCCAACAAGACATCGCGTGAACCGTACTAATGGTGAAACGGCAGGCGAGTCTAATCCTCGAGCCACGACCTCGCTTTTACTAGTAAGTAGGTATTTCTTTGAAGCCATGGTGAAAAATAATGTACCTACCTAAGTAATTTATTTCACTACTACCTAACTGATGCCCGCGACTTCGTCTGCGTAGATTTAGGTTTTTGAAATCCCGTGGGAACTTTTTGATTTTCCGGGATAAAAAATCTCAGTCTCCGGGTCTTTGACTATAGGTACATATATGATATATATACGCAAAAAATCACGCCTATTTATTGCTTCGCTGCGGCGTGATTGAAGGACAAACCAACACTTTCGCGTTTACCTATAATACTTATATGTGATACCTACTTAGGACGTAGGTAGGTAACCTACCTTGAAATGGTAAATAGTAGCAGTACTTTGCGGTGATAGCTTAGGCCCTGGTGGTTAAGACATCGGACTCCTACTCGGGAAATCCAGGGTAATTCGCACCTCTTACTTTTTTTTAGGAGTTTGCTATGTGCGTTTTAAGCAATTAATTAAGTACTTATCACTTGCTTAAACGGTGAAGGATAACATAATCAGGACACCTGCATGCGTGAGAATTGAGAATTCTTCATAATGTTCTCAAAGGTGCGCAAAGCTTGGTGGGTACCTACCTGAATATGGAAATTTATTTGATTGAAATCATTAGGTAATATCATCTCTACCTGTCGCGGACTATACCAAGGTACAGTTCTTGCAAGTTGCAATTCACGAAGGCGAGTGGCTCATGCTTGTGTTTTAGTCGTATCGGTATAAGGTGCGCGAGCGCTTGCTCGCGACTGATTGGTCCGACATGCACGCACACTTACGCAATGCCCGCGTATCCGACGTAACCACAAGTAAAGTCTACGCGTCTTCGTGTATTGCAAGAACTGTACCTAGATACAATTATTAGCTTAGGTTAGTCTTTCAGTTCTGTTTCGGTCCCCTTTAGAAGGGCTTCCGGGCGATCATCATCATCATCATCATGATCAACCCATCACCGGCTCACTTCAGAACACGGGTCTCCTCTCAGTGAGAAGGGTTTTGGCCATAGTCTACCACGCTGGCCATGTGCGGATTGGTAGACTTCACACACCTTTGAAAACATTATGGAGAACTGTCAGGCATGCTGGTTTCCCCCACGATGTTTTCCTTCACCGTTAAAGCAAGTGATATTTAATTAATTAAAACGCACATAACTCCCAAATGTTAGAAATGCGTGCCCGGGATCGAACCCCTAACCTCCGATTAGAAGGCGGACGTCCTAATCACTAGTCTATCACAGCTTACGGGCGATAAACACTCAAATCTCAGTGGGAGTTACCCATTTTAAGCCACCAACTCAACTAATCACAAACATGTTTAAAAACATTCGAAATTCAATTAGAAATCAGTTTCGTTTGTGATTGGTTGATGTCTCAAAATGATTAGCGCCCACTGAGATTTTGCTTATTTCATTTGTATGGGGTAATCCCATCAGCTATCCGTTGTACGCTACGCGACGGGTTGAGATGGCACGGGGACGCCCCGCATAGTGAGCATACCCGCACCGGGTTAGCGCGGGGGCTGTGCAGGTGTGCGGTGCGTTACCCCCTCGACCTGTCGCGTACTATGCCTACCTATTAACTTCTTTCCGCGGATAGGGTATAGTAAAAACTACAATGCATCCCATGACGTTTAAATGTTGGCCTTCTGAGTTGAGCGGTATTGCTAACCAACAAAATACCTATCACACGATAGCGAAGCCAGGGGTCAGCTTGTCATCATCACCGCGTCGGCTCGCAACTGACCAAGGGGTTTCTTTTAGAATGAGAAGGATTTAGGCCATGATCCATTTACCCTAACCAAGTGCTTATTGGCAGACTTCACACACCTTTGACTTTGAGAATATTCGGATTTCTTCCACGTTAAAGCGAGTGGACTCCTGCCAAAAATCTCTTGTTCATAAGACGCCGTATTTTTCACTTTTTCACCATGTATAGTACGCGACAGATTGAGATGGCAATCGGGAAGGGAACACCCCACGCACCCCCCGTGATTTGTTTGTTGTGCGGGGTGTCCCCCGCCATATATACCCCGATTGCAATCTCGATTCTCGACCTGTCGCGGACTATTACAGTAGGTACCTACATTAGTTACAGATGGGATTATTTGGGAATATTCGGTTTTAGTAAAACGTATTCTTTTATTTACACACTTTATTGAATAAACATAATGAAAACAAACATTAATTATGTCGAAACTAACCATAATGACAGTATACTGTAACCGTACGTACAACATTTATATTAACATTAATCAATTCAATTCACAAAACGATTAGATATGTCGACAATTACATTGATATTTGAAAGATATGACAAGTGAAAATCTAACTGTTGAACTACGTGTTACTTATCTATAGTACCACTATTTTTTTGCAAAAACAAACCGTTAAGTACTACTTTTACTAAGGTTCTGTCTTGAAAAGTTTTGAAGAATCACAAGAAGTTTTGAAGATCTTGTTTTGAAAAACAAGAGTGAATAGGCACCTAGGCAAACGCGTCCCATCTTATCGCCACATCATCACTTCCTATCTGGTGTGATTGCGGTCAAGTGAATACAAAAATCATAATATACCTACAAAGCTGTAAAAAGCTACTATTAGCTTCTGTCAAATTCTTTTAATACAATGTGTACAGATTAAAAATAAGGAGCTAGCGAGTAAAAAGGTGTAGGTATGTGACAGGTCGAGATGGCAATCGGGGTATGAGGTGAGTCGTAGAGAGGGGGACGCTCAGCGTCCACGCTATCCCGCACCAGGCTAGCGCGGGGCGCTGTGCGGGGCCGTCCCACCCCGAATGTCATGTCGACCTATAGGTACGCACGAAATAAAATTTTATAGGTACAAGAAAAAACTGAATGAAAACTGTTGTAATTATATCGTTATGATCGGAATCGCGAAATTAGGACTCAATTTTAGTAGGTACAAGTTTAGGCCGTTTTGCTTGGAAATGAGTTCAAGTTTGTATTTACTGTTACTTTGAACTCAATTTCAATGCAGTTCTAGACCGTTTTACTTGGAAATGAGTTGGAATTTGTGTTCAGTGGGCTAAAAACATCCAGATTAAAGAAAGTATTTTCATCACAAGTTTAACTACGCCGTTTTGTTTGCCAGCTCCTCAAATAATTTATTCTCGATAAGTATCTACTAAATTAATAAAATACCGAGGGTAGTCGTAAATAATTTATAATAATTAATTCAAATCTACCTTCAACAATAATCTTATTAAAATCCATACTTAGAGGATCTTTACATAGAAAATATAGCTTACCTATTTATATTTCCCAATTGCATAAAATACACGCGATTCAATAAATCACACTTTCTTGCAACAATGAATGTACTATCTAGTCAATATACCAAACCATTATTAACTAATTACGCCACCACGAAAATAGGTAGGTACAAGTCTTACTATTAATTTCTAAGGGTAGATAAGTATATAAAAACCTAGACATATCAATGTATACTTAATAATTATTCATAATTAAACATATAGGATGTACATAATTATTATTGCTCTGGGTTGAATAAATAATATTACTTATTAGTTACATTTCAAAGACAGAACCTTGCACAATAAAAATCCATAGATATAGAAGTAAGTATATAATTGGATTAAAATAAAATTTAATTACTAAGTATATTTTTTAAAAGGTATTTGAATTTTACGAACTCAACTTATTTTCAAATGATAATGATAGAGAGACATAAAAAAAATATGAATAAGTATTTCATCAGGATTTCTGAATTTATTAGAAAGATTACTTGTTATAAAATAATTTTAAATGCTTATCAAAAGTGCAATAGCGACTGATCGATTTTGTTAGTAGTTATTAAACAGACAATGATCTTAAACTATATTCAGTCCAAAAGTTCAAGTTTTATTCCTAAATGAAATTAGAAACAATATGGCACAGCCCACTTGCACAAGAATTGCCAATTGTTTTCGTATACACTATAGTACTCAATTACATCGAATTATTTAGAGGGACAACTATGGGTGCCAAATAGAAGCAGAATCACAGACAGAACACATGGCTCTCTCGCTTACATAGAGTAACTGCAATCAGAGCACTATCAGTGCAACACCTTTCTTGCGGCATTGGCAACACAGTTCGATAAAAAAGCTGCGAGAAAGCATCGTCGGCATTATTGTGGGGTGCAGATGATCGCTAATGTGTGCGAGATAAAGCATTTTTGAGCGACAGAGATCAATATAATATACGTTTGTCTTTCTCTAAACTAAATTTAGAGTATCTGCATCCTTTTCTTTTTAACAATGCTAAAAAGGGACAGAACATGAACTTTTCATTTAAATACTCTAATTTTTAGTGCACGCTACAAATTTAAACAGTAGGCTCGCGACTGTGCGCTAAAATCACGGGCTTTACTATCTAAAAATAAAATTTAAAACTGTCAAACTTCGTATGTCCTTTTCATATTACATTAGTAAGAAGAGGATGCGAATACTCTAAAATTAGGTTGTGCTCAGAATCAGCACCATTAGCTGATTAAACTTCCATTTGGCGTTCAGGGACAAAATTAAATAACAGACAAGGGGACGCTAATACAAAATAATACATCTCCCTCTCTGTTGTCCATTCGGACCTTTTGCAAAGCTATTGCGAGCGTTACCCCAAAACGAATGATTCTATTTATGATTATCTTGAAATAGTTATACACTATTATAATCATGTTGCACGTAGCATTCATATTGCATTTAAATATTCTCATGTATGATGTAACACACGCTTTAGAAGTATTTGTATAGTGATTTTAAACTCGTAAAGTAAACTTATGTTGACTATAATTAGTATTATTTTACCCTGGTCTCTACAATATAAATTTGTATTTGAAGCTCCAAACTGGAGCGTGTTTGAATGACAAAGACAGTACATTAGGTATATGAAGTAGAATATTGTATGTAAACTGCACAACATGCTACACAACCCATTTATTCAATCATCTTAAACCTTTACGTCGTTTTATACCCACGTAACATTTAAAAATCATTTTCTCCGTCGTCCTTTTTTTCTTTAATTTGCAGTCTAAAAGGAATGATATTCTTTAATTTTCATAGAAATTTTCCTCTACAAATGAAAATTTTCACCATGTCTTATGATTCACAAAATTCAATAGAGGGATTTCCAAAAAGGTGCAATAACAATTAAAAATTCAGGTGCTAACACGAATAAAAATTTACTATTAGATTTAGTAAATATTTGCTAAAATTGATTTTTAATTACACTATTTTACAGCGCAGTCTGACCCTGTCTATAAAGGCTAACAATTAAGTAATAATAATAACTGAACAAAACAGCAAACCATTAAAAATAAATCAAACGCACAAAGTTGGTTTTCTATTCCAAATACGCATAATTATTGCATTCGTACAACCAATTAATTCTAAATATTTGAATTAATTCTCCCGTCATTACATTCTTACTGCAGCCTTGTGACTTTGTCCCTAATGCTGCGATAGTTTGAAATTGGCAGTAGGGGCTGAGGAGATTGACGGTCAGGCTACATAACATTAATTAATTCTAAATACATTGGTACATAGCAAGTATTGCAAATTGCAATATCCATAATAGAACAATCCTCAGTATTTTTATCATGACATTGTATGCCTGTAGACCTAGCCCCGAAGTTGCGATATTAAAATTATTGCATTGCGAATTAGCTTTTGATGTTAGTATTGTTGATATGGTTAAAAATGCGCATTTGAACCAATGGCAGAGAGTGCAGTCGAAAGTGATTGCAATCGTTACATTGCAGCTGTCAAAGTTTGGTGCTAGGGCACCCTCTAGTTTAACTGAAGCAAAACTTTGGTACTTCTTAATTTTAAAACATGATGCATTTTCCCGAATCGTCTTATGCTACAATAATTAAATTCCAACAAAACTAACATGATTATAATTTCAGATCTAGCTTATTTTATAAATATTTAAATAATTGAGCAAATCAAAATAACAGTAACAATAATACCTAAGATAATACGATTACAATATTTGATGTTTTATGTATTGCAAATTATATTAATATAATTTATTATGTATACATACGTGAAAATAGTACATTTATTTAAATTTAATTGTACTAAATGTATAATTTAACAACACCAATAGTCTAATAAATACTTCATTATCAGAAAGTATCTGCGTTACAATTGCCATTATTAGCAAGCAATGTGAACAAATAAATTGCCGCGTATTCACATTCTTTAGAACGTTCTACATTCCTTCTCATCGACTCTTCATATCGCAGTGCTTCTACTAAGCGAATCCTAGAACTACCTCACTTCTCCTGACAGTAGGCAGTACTCCTTCAGTTTAAACTGACGTAGCATGCAGCACAAAAATGCTTTTCAATCGTACATCACAGCTATAAAATTTCCTCTCTCTTTCGACTAACATTTTATATCTTTAAGAGTAATTTATATAGATTATAATCTATTTTACACCTGCTTGTTACTTATAGTTAAAAAGCTCTATACATTTTCTTATTTGTAATTTTTAAAAATAAATAATTGAATAATGATTTTATTGCTAAGATAAAATACTTAAGTGACAGCACACACAATACATATCTCAATACTTTTCGATTTTCGTAATAAAATAAATAAAATATGTCATTTTAACACGAAATCATATCATCCAAACGAAATAAATTTTGACTAGAAATAATTTTTTGTCTTTTATTTTCAGACCAATTTGACTAGCACTACTTATTAGCTGTAAAAATAAAGTATTAAATATAATTAATAAATAATAAAACGTCATAAAACACAAAAGCTTTAAAATTGTATGATATAAGTATACAATTTGGCACAGAATATTTAGTTGATAACGAAATATTGATAGGGAAGACGATAGCTTTAATATGTTATTTGGATATGTTTCCGAGCTCCTATCCTACTTGAGAAGGTTCTCTTAATCTAGGGTGCAAAATTAATTATTTGTGTTTGAAATTAATGTTTCCATATTTTAAGAAAAGTTTAGAATACCGAGTGGTCTCTTTAAAATATTGACCTGAATATTTCTTAGCATTTGTTATTTGTATTTGGCACAAAGAAGTCAGTGAAAAAGTGGCACTGTTTTTCTAGATCAAAAATACTTTACAAGAAAGCATCTTAGTTCACTGGTCCTATACTTACTTATCTTATGTCTATTATATCCTATTCTTTTTTATTTATTTTTTCATTTTTTATGTCGCTTACCACAGACTACCTAAAATCTCAATCTAAGACTAAATACCATGAGCAGTCTGGAGAGGGCAATAAAGTAATGCAATTAAAATGTTCTTAATTCACTAAAATATGTTAACTACTCCCAGAATAATTTAGCATAAATTCACAACAGTAATATGTCAAACAAATTCAAAAATCTTTGGCTTTGATCCCTGGACCAATAATATTCGACTTAACAACGCAGTTACCGATGTACACGAGGTGTCTATGTTAGAATTATTATTCAAATGTTAAATAAATTAGAAGACTATCACATTTAGTAACACTATTTTTACATCTAACGTCTTTTTTTGTGATAATAGACGATATTTTAAAATATAATATACTGAATGATTCAGTTCACCACCGTTTCTCTGTTAATGTAAGTTTCTTAAAGGATTTGATCCCATCGGTTTCGAAGACGCGTCGCGTTCGCACGACGAGCCTTGTTAACTTACGACCTGGCGGCTAATGACAACTTTCATCAGACAACATAACTTATTATAAAAAGCAACATTCATTTCAATTATCTACTTGCACGCATTCTTTTACGAGTTTCAATCTGTCAACAATGTATACAAACTAACCTATGCAAAACATTTATGAATATTTTTCTATAATTAAGTAAAACATTCCAATTATAACAAAATCGTCATTAACCGCAAGCTTGTAAGATTGCTTACTGTAACACCTAATTTGCCAGGTAATTACGAATATGTTATTTACAAATATTGTCTTTAACCCTCTCACTCTGTTCGCTAATCTAACACTAAGCTACGTCAGCGGATCCGAGGTCGATTGTAACGCATCTACATCTAATGTACGCCGACGCTCGTTACATCATTTTGAACAATTTATTTATTCGAGGTCAGCCGGGACCGACCGTAACAATGAACGAAACCAACCGAAAATTATTTGACCGCTTAAATCCATAGTAAATTCGATCAGCTTAGTCACTCTCGACGTCGGAAATCTTATTCCCTGAACAGTGAACAAAGGTACTAAAACATAGAACAATTTATTGAAAATCATGCGCTCTGTAAATCATCGTCGTGCACTGTTCACGGACCGAACAAATAATCAAAATTTCAGTCCTTTTATTTAGTTCTCAATAAGTGCCATATTCCACCGCTCTCGCGACGATCGGTCGCACGATCCACAAGTCGTACTCCAATCAATCAAATATTGGAGAATTAATATAAGAATATCTAAAATACTTATAAACTCGTAACAAATGTAAACATACATTCAGCTATTCGCCAATTGCTTCCCCTCTTGTTTTCCAATAGTTTGGTCAAATTTTTACTTGAAAAAATACATCGGAGCCAGATTCCCGTATTGCGGTTGGATGTAATAGCGGTCGGTGTTGTAAAACTTCGCAACGTTGGGTGCCTGGCCACGGAGCCCCATTCAATGGATCGGCGCCTTCACGATGTGGTTGGGCGCGATGTAGTGGTAGCCGGGCAGCGGCAGCCCGGCCGTCTCCATGGTGATCCTGCAACGTCAAACGGACATGTAGCGCGGCGGCGAGCACGCGGACTAGTACACGAGTGTCGACAGAGGCGGGGCTCGCATGTAAGTAGAGGCTGGAATAATGGAGGAGAGTCGGTTGTAATGATTAGTGTGACTGTTTTACAAACGAGTGGACAAACTAGGATACAAATTCAAATTTAGGGAAAGAAACATCTTACCGGGATATTGGATGATCCAGTGAGCTGTAGGATGTAGGTACTCGATGGACCGATTCAGCTTTCAGGTATCACAGGATTGGTCTGAGTAGACAGGATAGTGGCGTGGGTCTCGAGGAAGCTTTTTGTCAGACCTTATTTAAATATTTTTCTGCGCGTAACAGGCAAACATTTGATTAGGTAGAGAAGTGAAGAGGAAAAGGAAAAACGCACGTTACTTTATGATTTTATTAAGATGATCGTAACACTTTTTCTTAATACTAGCGAATAATACGATTCCTGAAAAGAAACTTTTATTATTTTAAGTTAACATGATTTTAATTACAAAAAAATTGCAGGCAAATAAACCGCATTCCACTCAGAACTATATCTAAATTTTAAAACATTCGAATTGGACCTCGATTTAAGTTCGCCCTAACTATATAGTATAAAGATAAAACTATTTTCTTCGTCACCCTCTACATAAAGGTACGTTTCAGAGTCGCGACAAGCCATAAAGAGACACGTAACCGATTTCAATAAATTCACTTCTTTTGTTTGTAAACATGATAAATGAAGCCATAAATTCTGAAGCAATGGGTTACAGTAATGTCTACGTTTTATTAAATAACATTAAAAAAATTACTTGGCCTTATTCGGCCAAGTAATTTTTTTAAATGTTATTATATATTTTATAAAGACTTCTGATAACGAATGAGAATCCTAATAATCACGGATTCACGGTATTTTCATTCTGTATGCGCTCAGCAAACGTACCTTAACTATTTTTCGGCGTTTTCTAAAGTACTTAACCTAAAGCTTGCGCTTAGCCTTAAAGGCAAGAGTCCAATTGCAACAAAACTTGCAAAAATCGGCTCAATCAAGTTCATTTCTGCATTTTAAAATAGTATTTTCATTTTAAAATAACTTCCCCAATTTGACTTCTGCAAATTTTATTGCTAGTGGAAACTTGACCTTACACGTGTAATACTATAACGCTAAAAGGTCACTTTGTAGTCGCTATTCTTAAGGTTGATATTTTGTAGAAGATTGATCCAAAGAGTCTCTTTCTTCTTTGAATGAATCTTCGACAGAAAATGTGGAAGAGACATGGTTATTTCTCTACCTATTTCTCCATCTTCATAATATTATTATACCCTACCCGCGGAAATACGCACCAAATATTTGCGTTACAGTACGACACGTTCAAATATGCGCAAGCGTAAACATTTTTTACCATTATAAAATACAAAACATTCCATCCTACAAGTATCCTTAAACTAACCGATGACAAATTTTTCAATATAAATATTATAGTTGAAAGAGATGTTATAATAATTTATATGAAACATATCGGATTTAAGCTGAGATTTAAGTCTCACGTGTCCATAATACGGTATGAACTCCATACATAACTCCCCGACAAGTTGAGATGGCAATCGAGGTATGAAGCAGGGGGGACGCCCCGCACACCCGCACGTCACCCGCCGTCGCCCACACCGGGTCAGTGCAGGGGACAGCCACCGAGCGGCGGGTGCACACCCTGTCCCTCCCCGATTACCATCTCGACCTGATGCGTACTATACATAAACGTGTGTGTACGTTGGTACTATGCGTTTCAGATAAGTTGATTACTTTGCACTGATTTTCCGTATGTAAATTAGGCAAAACATTTTTTTCAAACATTTTTTTTAAAAATAGATATAGCGAGCAAACGAGCAGGCGGGTCACCTGATGTTAAGTGATTACCGCCGCCCATGAACATTTGCAGCACCAGAGGAGCCGCCGATGCGTTGCCGGCCTTTTAGGAATTTGTTGGTCCACCCCTTGAATAACCCCATGTTATAATCTAGTGGGAACACCGCCGATGGGAGTCTTAAATAATGCAAAAAAATAATATTTAAACGGATACCCAGATCGAGTTTTTTATAAATCCGAATACAGTAAGCAAAAATGTTTATTGGTAACATACAATGTTAGTAGTAGCTGGAAGTTTTCAAATAACCGAGTGATCTGACTGAAACGCATAGTAACACAAACCATAGACCTATACTAGTGCTTACCGACTGTTCCTACTATCATCTTGGCTTTGTCTAATCTTATTATATCAAACAGGATCAAGTGTTTCAAAAAATACACAGAGTTATAACTCATCGATCGCCATCAAACTATACTTCATTTGAATAATGTCACAAGCACAGAAACTACAGTACCCGGCAGGAAATATTGTACATCGACCTTTAGAAAGAGATCGCGGTTTCGTAGAGCGTTGTCTCTGTCGTTGAGACAGACAAAGCGCGGGTGACGTGCCATCTCAACATGTCGCGGACTACACGTGCCATTTAATTTACTTAAATAAAAAATGACACTGGCGTTGCATTAATCTTTCTTTGTATGCAATGGTTAATAAATTTTGGCCATACAAAATGACATAATACGTAGGCTTAATATCTAATATTGCGTTTATTTACTTTTGAAAACTTCCGTTTCTTCAGAAAACCTAATATTAATCAGACTCTAATTAAAGTAGCCCTATTTCCACTGAAGTATAGCTTGATGTCTCCGCTAGACACCCTGTATTTCAATTACAAATAGCCTTCTATACAATCATTAAAACGCGAAGCACTCTGTATATTCTACAGCATTTAAGCTTCTACGTAATGTCTACTATTGTCACTTTTCTAGATACCGTTACATGACTATTGCTTTCTGTGTGATATCGAAAAAAAAAATACATACGTAAATAATAATTAATAAAAAATCCAATATGATTTATAAGTGATTTAGTGTATGAAAAGTCATACGGTAAATAAAATAAAAAGATTTTGATGGCTACTGATAACGCCGTATCCTAAAGAAAATTGAGATAAAATATGAAAAAAAAAATTATAAAAATGAAATTACATTCTTGTTTACTCTAATAGAAATCATGTCTTATGTAAAAATATAATGGATATCTACAAGGTAAAATAGGCAGGTTGGAAAGTACATAATATTCTTTCAATTCAAATTTTGGGCTTGGTACGGAATTATTTTATCTCTGCTTACATCCCTCCCAGTTGAGTTTTTTTTGCATTGAAATTGTTTGCAAATTAAAATTGCGTTAGGGAGTGAATTTTATTGATTTCATTGATGTGTATTATTTTAATTACTAACCAACCTGTTATATTTTATACATATAACTCAGTAAATCCAGTCTTGAATTTTTAAATGCGATATTTACAGTGCTTTACAAGCGACCAATATTATTGCATTAATTATATTGTGAGTGACCGAAATGGATATTTTGTGGTTTATTCACGTGTAGAGACACTGCAAATTTCGTATTAAATCATAAAGATTACCTAAATTAAAAAAAAAAGAATATTTTGATTTTTTTTACGATAACTCCAAGTAAACGCTCTTTTGTTTGTTTATAAGACTAAAATTATTGTTCTTAAAATTTGTAAAAATGAATCAAGACCAACTAAGAGTTACGCCCGGATCCTACATTATTCATATTGCAACAATACATGGATGGCGTTTGGTTCAATATAAAATCAAAAATAATGTTTTGACCTCAACGCGTAATTATTTAAAAGATTTTTGGAGTTTAATGACTCAGATTGATTATACTTACTAAAAAAAATATTGTAATAGATAATCGCACCGCGAGAAGAACTTTTAAAACTGCATATTTAGATCCAATAAAAATTCGCGCAGATGAAAAAAACGTTGTTGAACTTCTTTAGGAGAAAGATCGGTAAGTCTGATTTGGGGCGCAACGTCTCGACTTCGTGAAAGACTTCAGATTAGTATCGAATAAGAAAGAAATTCCCGTGAAACGTTTCTAGAACGATATCGATATCTTTGGATGCGCGCGCTGCGCGTCTAGTAGGGGTTGTATTTGTTGCGCTCCTTGGAGCTCTTGGCGGGCGGGTCGTCATCGCCGCGGCGCGCGAAGCCCTTGTGCGCGCGGTGCACGCCCGTGGTCTGCACGGGGCTGGCGGCGCCGGCCAGCAGGTCGGACAGGCCGCCGAGCGCGGACAACGAGCTGAGCGCGCCCAGCGCGCCGCTCTTACTGAGCAGCTGCGCGAGCGGGATGGCCGAGGCCAGCGGGCTACTGCTGCTGCCGCTCGCACCCGACGCGTTACCCTCCAGATTCGCCTTCTGAAGCTCCACACTGCGGGAGCGGGACAGGACTATCGTGAAGGCCAGGCGACAACCTGGGACGTCTCGATGCTTTCCCGATCCCATTGCAAAGGCGCTGATCCGATGTATTATTATCGTTACCGAACTGAGTTACAGGTATCCAGGGTAATGTAAACAGGGGTGATTGAAAACACTTATGATAAAAAATTTAACTTTCTAATGTCAAAAGATCATAGGTTTGTATGACAGTTTTATTCGTTTGCAACATGAGATACAGCTTACCACTTGTGACCTGTCTGTCTCTTGTGGAGACTTCCACATACTGCGGTCTTGTACCGCATGAATCCATCGGCTCCCTGCGACTCGGTAGGATGTCGTCTGTCCACCAGTAAGGGGTTTGCCAACGTTGCGCTATTCCGTGCAAGGTCGCCATTTCGGCACATTGGGACCTCAACGTCTATTCGATTCTTCGAACTATGTGCCGCCACGCCCATATCCTTTTCTGCTTTACAATACAACCCGTTGAGCTATGTCGATTTTTGTGGTTCTTGTATGGATCTTCTTATTTTTGATTTGATCACCAAATAAACTCCGAGCATAGCTTTCTTTATCGCTCGATGATTGAATCTAAGCTTTCTTATGAGGCCCATAGTTAGTCCATGTCTTTGGTCTAATGTTATCACTGACAACACGCTATGTTTTAAGAGTATGGTCTTCAGGCACTGAGGAATTTTGAACGAGAAAACATCTCGAAGCTTCGCAAACGCTGGCCAGCCGAGTTGGATTCGATCGCTAACATCTTTATCGAAATTGGACAAACCTAGCTGGATTGTGTCCCAGGTATAATATACACTAGTGTACAATTATTATTTCGAATGCATAGCTCTCTCAACGATTACTGGGTGGGGCAGGACAGGTATATTAAGATAAGACTGAGTAGCAAAATTAGCAACTTACATTTAGCTCAAAATAATTTAAAAAACTGCTTTTTGACTGGACCGGACTGAACTGGACCGTCAGTCCGCTCGCAACTTTCGCAGAAAAATGCGTAGAAGCTTCGCTTCTATTGGGCGTCCCGTGGTTGCACCTGAATTTTTTAACACCGCTCAAACATTATATAGAAGCTATTCTTAAACGCATTGTACGATAAATATTATTGAATTTTTGTTTTTATTGAATAGAATCATCTTTTATTTACCTTATATTGAATAAGATTATTGATATTTATTTAGTTTTTTCCTACAGAGAGAAAGTTTTGTTTTACAGTATTTTGAAAAATCACAGTTACACCGGATCAGACGCCATAATATCAAAAATGTGTAGAATTTTACAGTCATCGAAACGCCCCATTAAAAGGTAAAGACAAATCAAAGGATGTACAGGGGATGTCAAAAAAACTTTTTCAAAGGTGGACAAGGCTTGTTCGTATTGGACTAGTGAGAGGGTTAACTTACGTTCGTTGGACAGAAATGAGGGAAATTATTTGAGGATCAGTGAGCATGTTTCTTATGTCAAAAACCTGTTAAGCCACTTACCTCATGTTGATGAGGTACTGAGCCAACGCTACGGAGTCAGGGTTGCCAGTGATGGTGATCGTGCGGTCAGTGCTGCCACCTTCGCGCTCCTCACAATTTGATATCCGGATCATTGCGCCTGATATTTGACGAATCTCCGCGATTTTAGTACCACCCTGAAAAGTTTACGTAAGTACTATTATCTAGAAGAAATCTATCATAAAAACGGCCAATGGAATATTGACGTGACGGTTTAATTCAGTTTAGTTGTAACACAAAACAAAGTGTGCATGGGATTGATGTACTTTCCCATTTTTTTTTAAATTGGCTCTGGGTTACTTCTAGCCCCTTTCAGCCTGGAAGTTTATATTACAATGCTTTTTGAAATCATACTGTTTTTCATCTGAGGACTGAGACTGCAAGTATGCTCGTATTCCGCAATGAAAAATAGCACGAATCTAGAATATCAGATAATAGTATATCATCACGTGAAGTATCTTATTTTGGGACTGGTCTGACTGGACAAACTGGACTCAGCTGGTCGAAGGGGATGTGGAGCCACTGGCGGTTGCACTGCCGTAGGTACAGTGCGACAAGGCTCTTTTGACGCGTGGCGAAAATCGGGTGTCCCCTTTGTTCTTGTTGGAATAGTCTAAGCCTGTGTTCTCCAACAGCGCTTGTCAATGTCATTCAAGTGCCAAAAGAGCCTTGTCGCACTGTATATGTATATCTCGGGTCACGTGGACGTGACCAAGACTGTGAGCCCGGCCTGCACGCCTAACATGCGCCCCACGAGAAAATTTTGTCTACGCATTTACTCGTCTTATCTCTATGAATGAACAAGAGAAAATGCGTAGACAAAATTATCTCGTGCGGTGCATGTTAGACTCTCTGGTGTAACCGCGGTGCTTTCACCCCTAGCCTGTCCGACAGCGCGCTCTATTTTTTTTTTTTTTTTTTTTAATATCTTTATTTTTTTTTGAGGGTTGAGTCATAGCTGACTATGTCACCCCCGTAAGATAAACATCACATCATCAAAAAACAAACAAAAAATAAAACATTATAGGTAAAACAACAAAAAAAACACAAACACATTGTTAACACATATCAATGAGCGACCGCGCGTTCCCTGACAATGGGGTGGCTAACAGACTGTTGCACATACCCACACTGTAATTATTCTTAAGAATACGCGGCCGCTCCAGTTCATTACGGGTACATTCCATCAAAAGGTGGAAAACGTCATCAATTTGTGTATCTCCACAGTCTACACAGTTCTGTGTTGGCGATCTTCTCATCAAGAAATTAAATTTATTTGATGGTATGTGCCCGGACCGAAGTCTTAACAGTATTACAATTTCTGCCCTTTTAAACTTAGACTCTGCAAACCATGGACATTGAGGGAGCTGACACACTATCGTTCTATACCATATGCCTCTATGAAGCGCGCTCTATGAAGTCAGTTTCACAGCCCAAAGGTCTAGTCGTTAGATGAAGGCCGCAAGCTTTCTGCACGCTGCGCGCATTTGCAGCGTAAAGGTTTAGACGCATACCTTGCCGATGATGCAGCCGATGAGCTCGTTGGGCACGGTCATCTCGTGCGACTGCTGGTTGGCAGCGGGCTGGTTGCGCGTCTGGTTGGACGTGCGCAGCTGCGAGCCGGCCAGAGCCGCCAACGCTGGGAGAGCGCACACTTGCAGCGTTAATAAACGTGACAATTAGACACCGGTACTTAAGATTTACTTAACATTAGTAATAACTAGCTGATGCCCTCGACTTCGTCCGCGTGGATTTAGGTTTACGAAAATCCCATGGAAACTCTTTGATTTTCCGGGATAAAAAGTAGCCTAAACCCTTCCCCGAGATGCAATGGTTGAACGGATGGGCCGTGAAAGGCTAGCAGACAGACAGACACACTTTCGCATTTATAATATTAGTATGGATGGTTTAATCTTGACCTTTATACACATTGCACAACTTTGATTTGCATGTGGCCAACTAGCGAATATTATAGTCTCACTGCCGAAAATATAACTAACGATAACGAATGGCTTCGAAATCAATCGAGTATGCACTAATCAACTTCAAAAAATGGCGGCCAGTTTTCCAATGACGTAACAGAAACACATGTCTGTATTTGCGTTTAGGGTAAGGGTACTTCTGTGGGTAAGTTTGTTACTATTTTCTTCAAAATCTTCTAGATTTTGAAGCAAGTTTTTGAATTAAATAGCTCCGAGGAGATTTTTAGACTAGGTAAAATTACATGCGACTTATAGAATGCGTGGAATTTAAGATTGGAGGGCTTTTTGTATTTACCTGCTGGATTGAGGCCGCCAGTGCCTGCGGGCCCGAGTCCTCCTAGCCCGAGCGCGGCCAATCCTGCTAACGGTGATTTAGCCAACCCTCCCATCTGAAATGTATTGTTACGTCACAATATTTTAATTTCACCTCAAAGATAACACAAAATAAAATGTTCAAGCTCCAGCTGCTTGTTTTCATCTCCGTTGACATGGTCAGGATAGGATCGCCGGAAAGGGTTGCCTGGGTAGAAAAAAGTTAAAGAATGATCAATACTGCTCTAGAGAAAATTCGCATTTCTTCAATTAATTTAATCCAATTTAAATTAATATTATAGGTCATTTAATTTGTATCGTTTTCTGAATAAAACTAATTGAAGATTGCAGTTTCATAGCATGAGATACAGCTCTGAGAATTTTATCTTGTGAAATTCCACCACATTGTGAGTTACGAGTGGTGCTGCCCGTGAAAAATGCATTTACTAGTTCAGGAGAAAAATTTAATTGAATTCTAAAACATAATAAAAATAGTGTCATGTTTATCATGCACTTCACGGTTAATCGACGATTTATCTCGTATCACAAAAGATCGGATAAGGTGTGGTAAAGGAGAGGTGCAAATATAGGAATGTTAAAAAAAACGTATGCGCCACTTTAATGTGAGTGAATGTTTATAATGTGAAGCTTGTCTCGGCGACGCCAGAAAACAAACAGATAAAGCTTGATATAAATATTAATCGTAACTAATTTACTTATACATTTCTGACAATGAACAACGTATATCTGTGCTGAAAATAATGGAAGTCTATCTACAGTTATGGGTGTTGATATACGCACTAATTACAAGGGACGGGGTCACGTGCAATTACATAAGCTAGGAATTTTCGTACGTTTCTCAAAGCGAGGGATACCAGCGCAAATAAATTTATAGTACCATTCCACACCTTCGGGGAGTTCTACATGGAACTGCTCTGAATTATTACCACTACTAGGAAGTCGAACCACACATTCAAACCACTTAAGAGGATATTATGGGGCAGCACCAATCAAATCGCTCTCTGTTCCTCATACCAACCTCATAGAGTAACATAGTGATACCAAAATTATGCTGTTTTTAATGTTTTTTATAACATGTCTTTTTGACTTAAAATGAGTGAGGGATCTTCTATACAAAACAACATTGTGGGATAAAATGTTCAGAGAAGAGCATACTAAATTATAAGAATATAAAGTAAGCCTCGAAATCAAAATTTTGTAAATATTTTTGTCATTTTTTATGAAAGCCTAAGACATATTCTTGTTTATTTACTTTTGACCATAAACACCTCATTGTTGTGAATAGATGCATCACCTCAGAGTTTTAATACGTTTCTATTAACATCTAGAACGACGCTAGACAGATTCAAAGAGCTTCAGAGTTTGTATAAGAGTTGTCAGATGGGGGGTCGGGCTGTACGATGCGCGGTGCAACAGGTCAGTTCCGTATACTGCGAAAAGTGTTCAACAACTAACTGCGAAAAGTATTCAATAAATAACTGCATAAAGCGCGTTTTCACTGGGCGACCTGCCTACTGATTCGTTAGCTCAGTGTCTAACACTGAATGATAACCAACCACCAAATCATTTGACAATTTTTTTTAATCCATTGAAGGTTTTCGACGAAAAATATTTTGGTATCACTTAGTGAAGCAGCAATATAGAACCAACCAATGTGACTACTGAGTTAGCGAATCACCCTACTGGGCAGAACGACTTGGGTAGTTTGACGAAGTCGTTTCACAAAACTTGTTGAACTGACTGGTTTTGACATGTGTTATACGGACAAAATGTCAAAAATCGGACACGTTAGACGTTCTTAAGTACTAAAACTTCAGTATTCAGCTGGAACTCGTCACCAACCTTCAGATCTACAGAGCGAACGTTGCCTTTGCTCAGACTTAAGCATATTATGTTAAAACGAGACAGATTTATGTCAGTGATATAAACGCTATCTCGTTTTAACAGTGTCTAAGTCTGAGCAAAGTCAAAGTGCGCTCTATAGGTCTGCCTAAGATACGGAATAGACCTGCAGGGGATGTGTAGTTGTGAGTTTACAGTAGTCGGGGTGGGGGTGGGCTCTATGAGGTCGGGTTGGGTGAGCGCTCACTCACGAGGTGGTGGTCGTGCAGCGGCGACAGCAGGTGCGCGGGCGGCAGCGCACCCACGAGGGGCGGCTTCATCTCCAGCACGGGGAACACGGGCGCGCACACCGCCTGCACACCGCCCCACACGTCACACACTACACGAGAACCTGCCCTACCTAGTATATACGAGGCGGCCCGCACACATACACCTATCATTTGACGTACATCATGTAAACGTACGCGGTTTTTCGCTGTGTCACAGTTCACAACAGTACGGGAAATTCTAACAAAACGTCGAGGCTTCGACGTCACTGGCAGGTGTCACATGTTAGTACATTTGACGCAGGTTGCCCTAATGTAGTCAAATTTTTCTACGATTTTACGTCAAAATAGGCTAACATTTGTCATATCGTCGATTCAGGATCAAACCGAAAGTTCCTTCACTCTAGTTCACTCTGGCTGTGTTAAAAGCAGCTTGTTAGACATTCTTTATGTTGATAATTCCGAACCAGTGGTCAATTAAATATTTGACGATTGAAAAGCACTTGTAAAAGTTTACTTGAATAAAAATATATCCTGTTTTATAATAATTAAAAAAAACTAGTTCATTAACGATTCGTTATGGGTTCGAAACTAGTCGGGCTAACGTCGACTGGATACGTGAGTATAGCCGTAGAAATATATTGTATATAGTTTAATGGTCAGAGTTAAATAGTCGGGCCGTAGTAAAAGTACCGTAGACAGGCCACACTGAGATTTATTACAATATTTTTATTCAAAAACACGAGTTGATCTCAGCGCCATATCGAAATACTTACATCTTGCGCCGGCACTGCATAGTTTCCTTGGATAGTGTAAGCTTGACCTCCCGCGAGAATGACTGGCCCCGCTACGTTTGGCTTTGGCCTGTATGGGATCGTTGCGCCTTTTGGTGGACTCTGTAAAAGAGTTGAAAGACCAAGGTTTAGTCAGAGTTAGGATATTATGATATTACCCAGACATACAGAGGTATTTATTTTATTCAGATACAAGTTAGCCCTTGACCGCAATCTCACCTGGTGCCCCTGGTGGTAAGTGATGATGCAGTCTAAGATGGAAACGGGCTAACCTGGAAGGAGTATGGCAGTTTTCATTAAACCCATGCCCCTTTCTGTCCACACGGCATCGTACCGTAACGCTAAATCGCTTGGCGGCACGGCTTCGCCGGTGGGGTGGTAACTAGCCACGGCTGAAGCCTCCTACCAGATCAGAAAATTAGAAATTATACCAGGAGGTCGTTCGAAGAAGCTGTTTAGACATAGCAATCGTTTGGTAAGTGCGACACAAAGGAGCAATCCCAACTGGCCTAGGTCATTATAGTACGCGACAGGTCGAGATGGCAGTCGGGAAGAGAACGCCCGCACACCCGCAAAGCCCCCGCGCTAACCCGGTGCGGGCGTCCCCCCGCCATATCGACTTGTCGCGTACTATAGGCCCTATGTTGACGAGTCGTCGTGGACATTTACCACAAGATCGAAGGCGTCGAACTACTGTGTGACTCTTTATTCTATGGTACAGTCAAGTCACAAGTAAGTGACAGTTGAAAATGTATTGAATAATAAATATAAATATTGTTGTTTGTTGCACGCCAGAAATTGGCAAACTGTAACAGCCATTTATAAATAAAACAAGTCCTTGGTATTACTAATATTATAAATACGCAAGTGTGTTTGTTTGTTGGCTTGTCTTTGAATCATGTCGTCACGGAGCAACGACTCGACGTGATTTTTTACATGGGTATAGTTAAACAAGTGCAGTGTGGAACGACCTCCAACCCGCTGGACTGACGACCTTAAAAGGTAGTGGGAAGTGGGTGGATGAGGATGGCGGGGACCGTGTGTGGTGGCGCGCTCTTGCTTAAGGCCTGTGCTGTACAGTACGCGGCCGAAAGTAATGTATATCGACCTTTAGAAGAAGATAGCAGATTTGTAGAGCGCTGTCCATGTCGTTGACGGTATGAGTGACAGAGACAACGCTCTACAAAGCCGAAATGTCATTCTAAAGGCCGATGTACATTACTTTGTGCCGCGTACTGTACATAGGCCTAAGAATGCGCTACAGTGACATAGGCAACTTTTATCTCGGAAAATAAAAAGTTTCCAAAAGGCTTTCAGAAACCTAAATCCACGCGGACGAAGTCGCGGGCATCAGCTAGTTTGTGCAATAGATAAATGAACGTACTTCTAACATGACACAGCAGATGTGGTAAATGCACTGCGTGATGGCGTCGCACGTTCCGCTGATGGTCACCGCTCGCTCCGTGGAGTTCGGCAACATTTCACTGGCTACCTGCAACCACAAATCTTTTATTACAACTCGGAAAACTTCGGCAGCGAGGCATTGTACCCAAGATGCTGGCAGCATTACCTCTTTGGATGGCCAAACTAATTCTTTGACCAAGGTAGCTGCCAGCTCTCCCGCTCTGCCAGGTCCCCGGTTGACTCGATAACAATTTCCTCAAAAAGAGCTCGAGCCCCCGGGCCCCACGGCCCCAAGGTCTCCACACCAAAAGGCACGAATATGAAGCTCCCATCGAGGTTTTCATATTTGCGCCTCTTGGCCTGTTCGGCGCTGATGGCCGCTGCACCCACCATAGAGGAGGTCGCTTGAATGTGAGATGCAGCTAAAGTAAATAAATAATAGCTAGCTAAACAATAGTGCGATTTTATTTTAAATTGGTACGATACAATCATACCAACGTTTTAGACGTCAGTATGCTGCATTGCGCCTTTAAAAATTCCCCGTAAATATCTCCATATGTGTGCAAACGTGGACACTTGAGAGATGACATTTTGTTGGTAGCCTGTCATCTACCTACTATGATAAATCTATGGAAAACATGGCTACACATGTTTCAATAAATGTAACTCCTCACACGCTATTTTTACTTTTTGTGTTAAATTTCATGTCAATAGTACGATTTTAATCCTTCTTTTAGGTGAACTTTTGACATGACAGTTGACCCATAGAGTTTAAATGGCGCGTGAGGAGTCATTTTGTACGGACTATATTATTGTATTTGAAAATGGGCGTCATTTTCGTAATCAAAATTCTTAGATTTGAATATGGGAGTCATGTCTGTAAGCAGTACCTCAAAAAAACATTTGAAAGACACCTAAACATAAATTTTGTCAAAATATGGTAGTTTTATTGTTTGATATTGATCTTGGACAACCCAAGATGCACGATGAGCCACAGTGTGATGGGCGCCCGTGATCCGCCGCCGCCACTTTTACTGTGAATAGCTGAACGCACACTGACCTGTATGTTGGCTCCAGTCACGTCCCTGATCTCCTTGATTTTGGAACCGCCCTTGCCGATGAGCGAGCCGCACTGCGACGCGGGCACGATGAGCCGCAGTGTGATGGGCGCCCGTGATCCGCCGCCGCCACTTTCATTGAACTGTGAGCACCACTGAAAAAGTACCAATAATAATATATTATATTATCATTATCAGTTGTACATTGAAGGACCTAAATAATGTTACTATAATGTAAGCTCACCTAATGGTGTGCTTGCATGGGTAATTTTTTAAGCAATTTTTGCTCATCAACATGTATGGATCAATTTGTAGCAATATGTGGAGCAACTATTTTGCATAACATAGCTGAAATTTTTAGGTATTTTCTCCATGTGGCCGTAACGTCATAATTGACTAAATTGCCTGGAATTGAGGAATTTCAATTGCCCATGTAAACATACCTTAAGCTATTTCCAAATCAATCAAACTTGACATACTAATCTGAGACTGACGATTTTTGCTTATAAAAATAATTTTTGAATGTACCTAAATGTTGTGTTCACAAGTAGATTGCACATAAAAGTGTTGTTATGAGCAATACGCTTAAGATTTAGAATTACTAACTTTATCAGACTGTGTAAATTTATAAATAACCTAAATAACTTATAAACATTATAACCTATAATTACCTCCTCAAATTTCTTGCAGATGAGAGTAAACGCTTTGAAGATAGCAGTAGTGTTGCCGGTGACTGTGACAATACGCTCTGGACACGATCCATCTGATATGTTGATTTTAGCTCCAGACTGCAACAAAATAAGGCATAAATAAAGATAAACGTGCACATAACCGATAACTTTATTTATTTGAGTTTGTTGTGGGCTCTTCTCAGACCTGGGCGCGTTTAGAACCCTCGTAGCTTAAGTTTTAAGCACGTATTAATTATCACCATTATAATATCATCTTACAAATAAAAATTTTGAGAATCAGGAAGCGTAAAATTTTACCTATTCTGAATAAATAATTTGAGTTTGAGTTTATTATGGGTTAAAGGAGTATGCCCATGGACAGTACTATCACAAGAAGCATTGTACCTTGAATTTTTTATTTATTTATTAAAGCTAAAATAAAAACAATTTCTCAAGTACATTTGTTCATACTTGAATGGGCATTGTCTTTTTGAAAAATTAGTTAGTAAATATTTTATGTTCAAGAACAAAATATTCAAAAATACCAAATTTAACGCGGCATCGTCCACGGACGATGCCGCGTACAAACCAATCCAGCCCTAAGTTAGCCCGTTTCCATTTAAGACATCTTCACATATTACCAGATAAGATCTCAGTCAAGGCCTAACTTGTATTGGCGTAAAACAAAAACAGTTCAAAAATTAATTTAGTTATATATTTTTTTACTTACCTCTTCTCTAAATCTTTTGACGATTTCTCCTTTTTTGCCAATAATACTGCCAACTTCCTGCAAGAAAAAGAAAAAATAACTTTAACTTACAAATTGTGAGTAACCAGATACAATTTTTCTTTAGATCC
This sequence comes from Maniola hyperantus, assembly GCF_902806685.2. Classification (NCBI taxonomy): domain Eukaryota; kingdom Metazoa; phylum Arthropoda; class Insecta; order Lepidoptera; family Nymphalidae; genus Maniola; species Maniola hyperantus. The sequence goes on from NC_048547.1 coordinate 5,215,268, forward strand.
AACTGAAATAACTTCTGTGTAGTGAAGTGGCAAGCATTGGCAAGTATTGTGCAACAAACGCACGCATAATTAATGCAGGCGCATGAAGATTTATATCGCACAAAAGATTTCCTGTCTGGTGTCCATTAATAGACGGAGCATTGCGATTCTTTACTACAATAATAGTATCTGAATGCACAATGACAGTTTTAGAGTGCAGGCAACATAATGCCGGGCCTGTTTCCTGGCAGCATCTGTGGTTGACTTCTGCAGTATGTGAACAATGCTCATACGTGTCAGTCTATCCACACAAGTAATACATCTTATAACACAAATAGAAACAAGACTGACTACACACTCCTACATAAGTTCAAAGAACTGTACACAAATACACTTAATATAAGTAATATTTAATAATATTATTAATAAATATTTGCATATTATTATCTACTCACAATAACTATCATGCAGATAGTAATTGTATATTTAATTTATAGGTACTCTTTCATTTAGTTCACGTAGCTTTAGTTTTAAGTTTGCGTAATACTTATCACCACTATATCTTACAAATCCAACATCTGACTATCAAAAAGAGTAATTTATTACCTATTTTGTATAAATCATTTGACTGTGACTTTGACTTTGACTTTGTGATTTCTCTACCTCAATTGTAATTTCTACAGTTAAGCAATAATATTTTATTTTACAGGAAACAAGCGGTGATAGCAAAGTGGTTATGACGTCCGCCTTTTTTTCGGGAGGTCGGGGGTTCGATATCAGGCAAGCATCTCTAACTTTTCGGAGTTATGTACATTTTTAAAACAAATAAATAACACTTGCTTTAACGGTGAAGGAAAACATCGTGAGGAAATCTGCATGCCCAGAGTACTCCATGTTCTCAAAGGTATGTGAAGTGGCATACTTGGGTCATCGTGGTAGACTATGGCCTAAACTCTTCTCACTCAGTAGTGGGCCGGTAATGGGTTGATCATAATGATGATGACAGGAAACAAATATAATACATGGAAAGTAGTTTTGTGAAACTTTTGTGCAACTTTTACTATGAGCACATTTAGTAAAAAATAATATAAATTGAATTAAGACTGTCAACATATTTTTAAAAGTACTTATCTATACTAATATTACAAAGAGGAAAGATTTGTTTCTCTGTTTGTAATCGATAAACTCTGAAACTACTGAACCAATTTTAATAATTCTTTTACCATTAGAAAGCTACTTTATCCAGAAGTATAAATTAGATATGAACTGCGGACTAAATCGCGGGCATAATGGCTAGTTATTCATAAGTCTAATTTAAATTGTCATAACTACATGAAACAAAGGAATCATGGGAATCATGGAAGTTTAAAAACACAAGAAACAGGAACGAAGTTAAACATCTGCAGTATTATTTCAATTAGAAAAGAAACAAATTAATGTTTGATGAACATGGAGAATGCCAATAGCTGGCGTATTGCCAGATACACATTATATTGGATTACGGCCAATTAACTTGCTACTAGACATGTTGCATAGGTATCTTAACATCAATACATTTTCACAGCTGTGATAGACATCTAGGTGTGTTCATTTAGAAGTTATTGCCAACTGCATTTATAGTCTGTACAAAATGACTCCTCACGCGCCATTTTAACAGTTAGTTAAAGTACAAAGTATGGTTCACCTTTAAAATAAGGACTAAAATCGTACTTTTGACATGAAATTTGACACAAAAAGTTAAAATGGCGCGTAAGGAGTTAAATTTTACGCGTTATACTTTTAGACACAGCATTATATTCTATATATCAAATCTATGAAAAGAGCAACCACTGAGCTTCTTGCTGGTTCTTCTCAGTAGGAAATGCATTTCGATTCAAAGTACTTGTAAAAGCTGCCCTGATTTATCATACAATATTGTACTTGTATGTATAAACCTGTAAATTTGCACTATACATAGATAGAAATTGTCACTTCATCAATATTATGATGTTGAAATACTCTGTAATTTCAAATAAAGTAAATTGAGAAAATGGGAAACTAATGGATTGGTTATTTAAAGATAAAAGTACTAGGTAGGTGGGCAAGGCAATACACAAACAGGATATTGCGCTAAGCATCCATAGAAGTGCTAGTTTCCTAACAAGATTTAAATATCAATGTCATGTTAGATTAACATACTTTAGAGTCACACAACTCGTTATAAAATCATATTATCTAATTATTTATAGTTTAACCAATGAAAGCTCACTAATTTATTGTTTTTAGTAAGTAGGTAAAGCTAATTGAATTCATATTATTACGACAATAAACTCTTTGCTTGGAATGACTAACATTTTAATGTTTACATAATAACAAAACTTCCTTGAAAAATAAATCATCTTTAAAAAAAATTGAGTAAGGAATTATGGATCAAAGACAAAAATTATGAATTAGATATTACAGAAAGTCTGCATGATTTAAGTTTTTACACAAAAAATTCTTCTAATAGGGTAATACCAAAATTTAGTGGGTGCAAGTTATAAAAATGCAATGATCTATGACTTTATAACTAATTAGCATAACAAGGATACTAAAAGAAGGTAAAGTGCACACTTTCACAAAGAGAACATCTCTGAATGCAACAACCAATATCTTGTTGTATGGATCAAGTGTAGTCTTACCTTCCCCTGCATAATCAGTCTGATTGTGAGGGTGACTTTGGAGTCCTCTTCGTGGAGAGCGGGGGTTTTCTCCAGTTCCATGCTGGAGGAGGAGTCCGTCGAGTCTCGCGGAATTTTGACTGCTTATGGGGCTACGTGTGGGCAGGGGACACTCCACTCAATCTAATGGCTGGGACTCGGGGGCTCTTGGCACTCACTGCAGGCAGGGTAAGCTGGAAAACAGGCGCACATCTCATAAGGAACGTCCAAAGGTTTCGAGCGCTAAAGGTGCGGGGCATGGGAAGTACTTGTTTCAAAGCGAAGCTAGATACTTATTTATAATGATAGTCTGTGACAAGCGCAACGGAATGAGGGCGGCTAATGAGGATCTAGACGCTATTATAAACTAACTTGTCCTAGGTGCGACCGGATTTTGCGGCTGTAACACGAGTCGGCTCGCAATGGTCCGCGGGACCGTTACTTGAACTCTGATACTGGTTCGCGACTCGCAACATAACCTCAGCGTCGCGCCTCATGGCTAGCCGACCGGGTTATCGATCCCGCAATTTCTAAACAAATCTTCCAGACAATGACGCCGCAGCTATCTTACCTCGTTATTTATTCCGATGAACAACGATAACATAACAAATCTTAACACTAATATTATCACGAAGATTTGTATAAAATCACACGTATCACAATTTTCTTAATCACTTATTATTAAAAAACTAATAATATTCGACGCAGATGACGCGTCTTCGTGAAGCTTAAAGCTGTCATAGACAACTAAATGAAAATGACAAATGTGAAATGTGTGAAGTGTGAACTGCACAGATCTGACATTTGTCGTCGTATGTTGGCATTACTTCCCGTTAAGCACTTCAGGCATTTATCTCTATGCTTCAGGCAGTGTGACCATTAGTGGCAGATTTCTGCCATTTAGGCAGATTTGCCTCCTAAATTTTGAGAATAGGCTGATGATTTAAAAAGTGGCAGATTTTGACGAATTTCAAATAAATCCTTATTATTTTTGAAACAAAACAATTTAGGGTCCCGTACCCGAAGTGTGCCAACTCCATAAAAATTCGTGTGCGAGTCCGACGACCTACTTGGTCGATTTTTAGGGTCCCGCACCTCAAAAGGAAAAAGGAATCCTCATAGGATCATTTTTTGTCTGCTTGTCTATCTGTCCATCTGTCTGTCGTGTCTGTCAAGAAAACCTATAGGGTACTTTCCGTTGATCTAGAATCATGAAATTCGGCAGGTAGGTAGTTAGGTCTTATAGCACAAGTAAAGGAAAAAAACCGCTGCTGTGTGGTGCGTCTGAATCCTGCTACAGCAAAGAATGCAGCTACCTGTAGCTGCATTTAAAGTGTGATATTTGGATCGCAATTTCTCAGAGCACGTTTTTATTACGTTTACTGTAAAAAATATAGTGTAGCCGTATAGTGTATAGGCCATTCTTAAATTTTATGAGATGTTGAAATGGAAATTTTATTAGTTTTGAAGTGAAAGCCTTGAGGTTTATTGCTGTTTTATGGTCTGGGCAGATACAGAGATATGACAGTGATACCTACACACTACACAGCGCGACTGCACTCGACAGCTGCACGTAGAACGTAGTCTGAAGCACTTGTCTGAAGTCGTGTTCGTATAATTTCTAATGAAGATTTTATGAAGAACCCACACTGAAGCACAGATTAGGTAGAAGTGCGCGACTTCTACGAATGTTCTGTACTGGACAGTCTTCATACAGTTCACTTTTTTAAAACTTCTGGACATGGCCGTAGCCAGGAATTGATTTCGGGGGGGTTTTAACTGAGCCTTAACCGAATCCTTTCATAAGAAACACACTTTTGCTCGACTAATAGAAAATTTAAAGCGATAGGGTAGCGAGCTAGGCCATAACAAAATTAAGTAAAGTAAATAAAGTACCTTTTAAAAAAGAAAAAGTAGAGTGAGAAGAGGGACTATTTAGAGAGATTCACGGGATTTTTTAGAAACTAAATTCAAGTGGATGAAGTTGCGGGCATCAACCAATAAAAAATTAAAGCGCGAACGAAGCGGCGCGAAGTTTTTAATATGTTTACGAAAAAATCTGTAGGTAGGTACCTACTTACTCTACCTACTAATATTATAAATGCGAAAGCGTGTCTGCCTCTCTAGCTATATGTTACCTTTTCACGGTCTATCTTCGTAACCAGGTACTATACAGATACAGCTTGCATCCTAGAAACATGCATAGGTAGACTTTTTATTACGTAAAATTAAAGAGTTCCTACGGGACTTTGGAAAACCTACCTAACCATCATTTTAGTGATGTAACCACAAATTTATAACACGTTGTTACCTTTCATTAGTTGCAGAATAAATAAAACGTATTTCGCTATAGCGGCGCATACTCCAGACACTAATTGCAGGCCACTTTGCGACAGCGCGTTGTATCGGCGCGAACAAATTCGTATCAAATAAATGCGGCCTAACGTGGTAGGCAGGTACACGTCGCGTCGTAACGTACATTATTCGTATGACGGCGGTCAACGAGGACGACAAATTATTCACGAGGATATTCGTATATTTCACGAGCGCCTCTAATACGACCTGTCGCGAGGGTTTATATTAATGAATTGTTGTTTTGAGTGCTACCAGTTTTCCAAGCGAATGCTTTGTTCAAAAAGATGTGTAGTTACTCGCTGAATGATAATATTATCTACCTATTCCTCAGTACCTACGTAGATGAATAAATTCATACCTACTGATGATTTTAAATCATTTGCAATTGTACTGAATTTTATGTAAGTAATTTCACGTAACAAACTAAAGCGTGAAACAAACTATACGGCATCCGTAAGCCGCGGCTGACAGTCGCGACTGTGCACCAGGGTAGTTGCGGATGCCAATATTTGTATCCGCGGAAGCGGATGCTGATTATTAGAAGTTCACATCCACAGATGCGGATGCCTGAATTAATGCAAATATTCCACATTTGCGGATGCGGATGCGAATATTCGTTACAACCCTGTTGGGTATCATTGTACACTTTTTGATTGGTCAGTTAGCGAACGAAATTATCACCTAGCAAACACGCGTGAGGCACGCGCCACTCTGGCCCCTCACACTTTCTTTGCAGGTCGTTACTAACTGTGGATGCGGATGCCAGAATTAATGCGGATGTTTCGCATTTGCGGATGCGGGTGCGAGTATCCGTAGTAACACCCCTGGTGTGCACAGTCGTCTTACGTGATATCTCTCGGACGTCCGTGGACGTCCAAGCGCTCAAGGTTACGTCCGACCGTACGTCCGACAATGTGCATTGTGCACAGTTCAATGTATTAGCATTATCCAGATACCAATAATATAAGCCGCGGCTATCGGACGCGTTCGTACACCTACGCTAGAGTAACTAGGGCATCCCAAACTACTGCAAATATTTATTCTTAACAGGGTAGATAATAAGACGTAAGTACTTACATGATATTAGGTAGGTGTCTATTATCCCGCAAGGGCTGAATTCATTGATGACTTAGAAGTTAAGTATCTGAAACAATTAAAAACCTTGTAAAAATAAAGTGAAAATTAAAACATTCATTTTGAGTAGGTAATAGCATTATGCCACCATAGTTCTGAATGCCAAACAGCCCGACCCGTCCAGTAGTTTGAGCTGTTCGTTGATAGATATCGGTCGGTCAGTCAGCTTTTCCTTTTATATAATTATTTAGATTTAGAAGATGAGTGAGGTTGTGAAAAACGCCGATGAATTTGTTCAGTTCTTTCAGTAAGCCGTTTAAGAGATTCATTTATAATTCTAATTGAATTTTTATTCAAGCGGCGAGTAAAAAGGAGATGGCTATCTTTAATGAAGGAATTAATAATACAATAGGCGTTATTCGGAACTTCTCCAACTAATTAAACTTAATAATCCTATAGAACGGGATTCACTTCTCAATTTAAGTATTCGGATTTTTTTATAAATCTCCCATTGTGCCGTGTTTCTGAAGCCTTAGAATACCATAATGGACCTTTTTTCATTGAGTAACTTTTTTGAGATTGTAAAGTAATACCATAATGGACCCTTTTCACTGAGTAACTAATTGTAGATTGTAAATTTTGAGTTTATACTAAGATTTAGCATTTTAGCATGTCTCGAAAAATATCATTATCTCTGTAACTCTACCTACCGTGCGGGATTTTCTAAAAAACCTGTCTCAGACTCTCAGACAGGGCATAAGATCCTACCCCTACCCAAGACCCTAGGTTAGACCCTAGGTTATAAAGAAAACCTACCTTATCCAAAATTTCAAGTTTCTAAACCTAATGGTTTAATTGATATATCAGTCAGTTTCTTCATATTCAGACACGAAAATACCAATAAATTGTTCTCGCGTCTGAAGCCTGAGTGCGCGAGTAGCAATGACTTGCACTTGGCCGATTTATTCATTTTGTAGTTTTGCATTCAAAACGATTTGTAGAAGCACAAACAGAATTGATTTTTAGAAATAACTAAGTATATCATAATACTGAACCTATTATGATATTGTATAGTGTCCTTAATTGTTTGGTTAAATATTTAACTGCTGAGTGATGTCTCCAACGTTGTCCTAGTAGGTATACATTTAGGTATTAGGTATATAGAACAAATGTTGTCCTGTATTGTTTTGCTAAAGGAATTCGTGAGTGGAGGTAAATGCGACGCACAGAGATATCGCATTCTCAATCGTATTAACTGACAATTGACGTAGATATTCCAAAAGTCTCGACAGTATGCTTTGAAGCATAGTACGCGACAGGTTGAGATGCCAAACGAAGTATGAGGCGGGGGACGCCCCGCACACCCACACTTCACGTCACCCGCGTTTGCCCGCACCGGGTTAGCGCGGGGGCTGTGCGGGCGTGCGGGGCGTTCCCTCCCCGACTGCCATCTCCTATCGCGTACTATACCTGACACTATCCTTTGTATGATCCCTGGTAGAAGAGGAAAATGCATAGGACGTAAGAAGTACAATAATTCTTATTGGTAAATGTAATAAAAGTACCTACCTACCTAGTAGGAGAGTCCAATTTGGTCACCACATGATAATAATAATCTTTGGAAATACCTACTAATACTATTTTAATTACTGATTGTGTGGAGTATAGTTATGTTCAGAATTCGTTCTAGTTTAATTATTATCCGGACTTTTACATGAGGCAAAACCTAGGATTTGCCGAGTACTTATATTTGGTTTTTACCGATTCACCGATGGACAAAATCCGAAATTAACAGACCATTCTGCGTTTTACCATTTAGACTTGGTAAATATCTTAGGTTTTACTGTAGGTACTAACTGGCTGCTACGTATATCTATGATTTTGGAAGTAACTTGCATAGTGATGTTGTGGGTAGGTTAATGGTATCTTGGTCCAATCAAATGACTTGTAGAGTTCTATATTGTATACTTATAGTCAATTCTTATCGGAAACTAATCAAGCGCTGGAATTGCTGGAGGATGTTTAAGTGGCTATATTATTTGTAGGCTCTTGCCGGAACTGCAAACGCCTTGTCAAGGAAACGTTAAGGCTAGGCACACAAATTGGCTCCTATCGCCTAAACAACTAGCCGCTTTAGTAGCCATAGCGTCGGTCCAGTGGGAGTCAGACTCGCAAACGAGGTTCCGTACCATCGTACAAAAATAACACTTTTTTTTTAATTTCATGGTGGGCATTTTGAAATCTTTATTACTTGTTGTTATAGCGGCAATAGAAATATTACGGTTCACGAGACAGACAGATGGACGGACGAATGGACAGCGGAGTCATAGTAATAGAGGTCCCGTTGGCACCCTTCGGGTACGGAACCCTAACAAGAAGCATTCGAAAAGCTCTATTGCTTTTGTTCGTACGCCAGAGTCGCCCACGGACATCGCGATGGAAGCTTATTAGCAGCGGTTATATTAAATAAATAATTGCTATGATTGAAATATAACCATTAAATAGGATAGTAATAGTCCTGTTGATCAGTTTTGTTGATATAATCTCTATCCCACCCTGCCACCCTATACTAGATTACTAGCTGCCCCGGCGAACTTCGTACCGCCTAACAGTCGATTCTTTATCAGGAATTTTAAAAAAAATTCCGTTTGTAAGAACCATCCTCGTACTTAAAGGAATATTAAGAAAAGAATTAGCGAAATCGGTTCAGCTGTTCTCGAGATTTGCAATCAGCAACACATTCAGCGATTTATTTTTATATAATACAAGCTTCTGCTCGCGGCTTCGGCTGCGTGGGGGAGGGGGGGATTTTCTCATAGTCGTTTCTTAGCTGACACCTAACCTCAACAAAAAACCTACTATACAAATTTCAAGTTAATAATATCAATAATCAAAACTGTCCCATACAAACTTTCATCTCCTATTTTACTACCCTTATGGGCCAATTTTCCAAAAATCCTGAAACACGTATTTCTTTTCATTTGTGACCTAAAACCCAAATACCAATTTCCATGCAAATAACTTGAAAAATGATGGACTTTCATACAAATTTCCATTCCCATTTAACCCACTTAGGGGTGGAATTTCGAAAAATCCTTTCTTAGTGGATACCTACTCTTTAAAAAAAATAAACCCTCCAAATTTCATGTCTTTAGGACCAGCGGTTTAGGCTGTGCATTGATATATATGTCAGTCAGTCAGTCAGTCAGGACTTTGAATTTTATATATATAGATAGAGATTTTCAGGGACCCAATTAAAGTTAGTCAATATTTATTACGTAAGATATGAATGGAAAAGGCAGTGTTGTGTGGAGTCTTAATAAATGTATAATATTTATATTCCATAGTTGCTGCAGATTGTACACATCGTCCGTAGAATTCTCTGTATGAGGCCAATTTGAATGCGGAAACCAATCAACCGCTTGGATCGCTCTAGGATGTTTAAGTGAGGATATTATTCATCGAGCTCACAATCGTATCGCAAACACAAACCAAGGATACCTCCAGCATCTACAATATGTTTCTGTTTATTCTGCAGTTTTAGACAAAGATGCCTATATCATTCACACTCTTTATTGTTCTTTTTACTAAGCGTCCGCTGTCCGTCTGTGCGTCCATCCGTCTGTTTGTCAGGGTGCTATATCTCGTCAACCGTTGTAGGTAGAGAGTAAAAATTTTCACAAGAATTTGTATTTTTATTGTCGCCATACCAACAAAAAAGAAAAATTTCAAAGCGGCCGCCAAGTGTTATTTCTTGTACTATGGCACAGAACCCTTCGTGTGTGATTGGCTGATTTTGAACTCGCACTTGGCTGATTTTTCTAGTACACCTAAAATTATAAAAATCTAACTCGTTGATATAAGAAGGTGACAATGTTAGAGATATCTCTATATATAAAAATGAATCGCTGAATGTGTTGCTGATCGCAAATCTCGAGAACAGCTGAACCGATTTCACTAATATTTTTTTATAATATTCCTAGAAGTACGAGCATGGTTCTTACGGAGGGAAAAATTTAAAAAATCCTGAAAAAGAATCGACTGTTAGGCGGTACGAAGTTCGCCGGGGCAGCTAGTTCTTAATAAAAAATCAACCAACACTTAGTTTTGGTTACTCATCAAAAGAAATTATTGCTTAGGTGATAGTATCTAGCAAGTGGGCGTCCAGCCAAAGTTAGGATTTAACAACTGTTTTAGTAAATCATAGGAGAAGGATAGTTTAAAAATTAACACAACTTAGCCAGTCTTACATGCACCTAACTTATTTAAATAATAATGTGAAAAAACTAATCTTTATGCTAAATTAGGGGAGCAGACTCCTTGTCTTGAATTCATAGTATGCATGACGTGCATTTGTTCATGGTTATAACACAATCATTATAGTACATGGATGTAATACCATAAGGTCTTTGATATTATATTAATACTAGTTGATGCCCGTGGGTTAAGATTTTTAAAAATCCCGTGGGAACTCTTTTATTTTCCGAAATGAAAAGTAGCCTATGTCCTTCCCCAAGATGTAAGCTAACTCTGTACCAAATTGCATCAAAATCGGGTAAACTGTTGGGCTGTGAAAAGCTAGCAGACAGGGAGATAGACAGACAGACCGACAGACAGACAGACACACTTTCGCATTTATGATATTAGAATGGATTTGCAATGTAATTGCTATAATATACGTCATAGTTCATGCAGTGTAGAAAAATTGGAACTTTCGCATCGTCGTAGCCTCGTAGCAGATTGCTACGAGTACTTAATCTGGCGCGAATTTCTATGCCTAAAACTAGCTCATGTTCACGACTTCGTCCGCTGGCGCTGGACTACATAAATTTCACATCCCTATTTTACCCCCTTAGGGGTTGAATTTTCAAAAATCTTTTCTTAGCGGATGTCTACGTCATTATAGCTATCTGCATGCCAAATTTCAGCCCCACTCGTCCAGTGGTTTGAGCTGTACGTTGGTAGATCAGTCAGTCAATTAGTCAGCTTTTTCTTTTATACATATATATATATATATATATATGTATAAAAGAAAAAGCTTTTTCTTTTATACATATATATATATATATATATATATATATATATATGTATAAAAGAAAAAGCTGACTAATTGACTGACTGATCTACCAACGTACGTATATATATATATATATATATATATATAAAGAAGATTAATAATACTGGTTTTAAGTCAAATATTCAAAAGAAAACGAAGGAAGGAAGATTTTTCCAAATTTCTAAGGTGATTCGGCTGGAAATAGAATTCGGGACCTCCCATTTCTTAGACTACAGAGTACCTACTCCACTGCTCCAGGTTAGTCGTTAAAAACCCAAGCTAACTAGCTAGTACTCAAGTAAATAGAGTAGTTGCCAAAGTTTTATTTTGGTGTAACATTCTTGTTTGCGCCGTTCCTCCCTAGATTCTGATTAATAGCAGTAATATTCGGGCACGCTATACCGTATGGACCACAAGAATTGTAGGCTCAATGTGTTCATGGCCGTTCCTGCTCGTAACTCAAACGTAACCGCCATTAATATTTTATTATGTTCCCGAAAAAATATTTCGAATTGGAAATTTGGGTTGTATATGGTCTATAGAATTTTATTCATAGTGCGCTTCAAACACAAGCTATAGTACGCAACAGGTCGAGATGTCAATCGGGGAGCCAACGCCCCGCACAGCCCTCACGTCACCCCAGTGCGAGCACGCGCGGGTGACGTGAGGGTGTGCGGAGCGTCCCCCCGCCTCATATCCCTATTGCCATCACAACCTGTCGCGAACTTGGCTCACTACAATAATGAGCAAATATGGCGAATGAGTTCTCAAAATGTAGGTACGCACTATAAGTAATACCTGTCTGTGTTATTTTTAAGGTTCTAATTTTATTTTGCTTATGCTTTGTTATTTGATGAGGCAGACAATTTTCATCTAAAACTTACATAGATAAAAGTCGCTAAAGAAAATTGTTAACATCAAGTTCGATATCAGCTGTGGATAATTAACTAAAAAAAAATTAAGTTGAGATTTTTTTTACAAACCAGTTTTTTAAAAACGAATGAAGTTAATGATGCTTGCTAGCTTGTGGGATTTATCGTTTTATGATAAATATCTATCCATAAAATCTTTACTCTAAGTATTCTTCACTAAAATAGTAATTATTTATTTAAATTTTGTGCGGCTCCGGCCCGCCATGATATGCGCTCACCTTTATACAGCCAACGGTTGAAAGTCATTAGGAAAATGTTTAATCTCGTACTTAACATAAATCATAGACTCCCAAGGATTACTAATAGCTCCGAGACCTGGGGGAACAAAGCAGGTTTGGGAGCAATCAGCCGGAAATACGAGAAATCAATTTTCAACTGTTAACGAGGCGGGTATCTTATTTTTCTTTTGTTCTTACGGCCTACTTTAACTACTTACCAAGCAATAAATTTTAGATTGATAATAATGGCCATGGAGTCTCAGTGCTAAAAAAAATTTACGAGACTTTTCACCGCGATTAAAAGCCTCATCACACCGATTCCACGCAAGTCTTGTCTGTCATATTACTAGGGTGTTTTTGTCAAACGCGAAGCCAGAACCAGTGAACTCCATTTAAACACTTGTAAATTAATAGGTGTAATTGAGAAAGGAGGTACCTAGTCGATGCATTAACCTCTCACCTCATCCACGTGAGCTGCCGAGTGGCAAATATGTAACTACCTTTTATTCGGATTACCTAAACCGTAGGTAAACGTGGTCCCGAATACAACGGCGGTTATTGAGCTATTGAAACCGATAGCTCTGTTGAGTGTATTTATTTAGCGGTCCCGTGGGGTGTAACTGGGTTGCGGTGAATAGTGGCTTATATTACCCAATTTGCATACTAAACAGATACATAATAATTGAACAAGTATCATGTAAGTATGTCAATTGCAACATCACGTAGGAAACAATCAAATAATACATACTACACTATTTATTTTCAAGTGGAGAGAAATCTTTGAAACAAGCGTCGTTTTATTATTTTAGCCTTTGTCAGAGTCAACGTCTCAGCGACATTTTTCGCCTGTGATTACAGGCAAAAATGGGTCACATTCCTTAATGCGGAGTATAAAAATCAGAAGTTTGTAGGCACACCTAATCGTTGGGGAAAGTCAAGTACCTATGTATTTTATCATCTTTCACTTGTGAATAGGTAACATCAAAGAGAACAGTAAAAACTAGGTACCTAGCAGGTATAGCTTTCATTTGGAGCCCGCAAGAAAATTACAACAACTAAAAGCAACTTCTTAGTTCTTACATCAAACGAATACCTTTAAAGAGAAATAACAAAAGTCGTGTAGTAACATTTACGTGGCTTACTGAGTGCATTAAGACAACTTTTAGTTTCCAAGTTGCGATAAAAAGAGCTGGAGCGTAGTTTTCATGCATATTTTCTCAAGGCTTTTCACTTGCGGGGGTGGTGAGTTTTTATATTTTCTTTCCAAAACTTGGGATTGAATTAGCATTTATTGTCTATACATTGAATTTACTGGCGCTTTGATAGCAATTTTATTTACCGGTTTGGGAATAATGCCAGCAAACTTATTTCGATTGGATGCCGATAAGATTGAAAAAAATATAGATAAAGATCAAGTACGCACGACGTGATGAAAATGTTTTCACGGACCCGATTATTAGGTATGGTCTACATGGGAATATTAAATTAAATTAAGCTTAACTGCCTCAATAGTCTAGTGGCTAGCTTAATTGGCTGCGGATCCGAAGACCCCGAGTTTGAGTTCCAAGGCAAACATTGTTTTTCAGCCCGAAGTTGGGAAGTTGGTGGTGTTACACTTGTATCTCGGATTACTTGTACTATTTCTTTTTTGTACCTATTCCACTAACTTTACAACTTCTCGCACTGCCAATGGTCACTGGTTGAAATCTCTCATAGAGATGAAAGCTTCCCTGTCCACTTTTACTCTCTTTTTCTCTTTATTGTAAACTAGAGGACGCCCGCGACTTCGTCCGCGTAGATTTAGGTCTTTAAAAATCCCGTGGGAGCTCTTTGATTTTCCGGGATAAAAAGTAGCCTATGTCCTTCCCGGGATGTAAGCTAACTCTGTAGAAAATTTCATCAAAATCGGTTAAACTTTGGGCCGTGAAAAGCTAGCAGACAGACAGACAGACATACTTTCGCATTTATAATATTAGTATGGATGTTTTTGGTACAAATTAACACGTAATATTAGATTATTCAACATGAGGGTAGTGCAATGTCTTACGTTACGAGCGCCGGGATGAATCCCAAGCGTAACGAGGGACTGCAGAGTAACTCCCGAGCGTAGCGAGGGTGTTGCATTATATAGGTCCTGCGCCTGATCTCTCTCCGGTTGTGTTGGATTGTCGTCCCAATAATCTATGAGCGTGAGGGAATAGAGAGTGCACCTGTGTTTGCTTATACACTTGTGGCCTACAATACCCCCTGCGTAGATGGTTAATATCCCATTAGCCCTCGTGGCTGAAATTCGGTCAGGGCTCACGGGAGGGCATATAATTAGAGATTTTGTTTGAAATATAAATCAAGTTAGAAACAAGTCTTATTTAATATTAAATATAAGAAAACCATTAACCTCGACTTCGAAAAAGTTTTAAGCCTCAGGGCTTACAAGTACCTAAAGCTAATTGTAAATCTTTTATAGATAGGTAAATAATGATAATAATTCGTTTATATACAATCTAAACTAAACTGAATCGACTGGTCTAAAAACAGTATCCATTTCACATTATTCCCTGCGAAAAAAGATACAAACTTTACCTCTTTATAATATTAGTATAGATGAATCTGTATATATAAAATTCAAAGTCCTGACTGACTGACTGACTGACTGACTGACTGACTTATATATCAACGCGCAGCCTAAACCGCTGGTCCTAGAGACATGAAGTTTGGAGGATGTGTTCTTTATAAAGAGTGGGTATCCACTAAGAAAGGATTTTTCGAAATTCCACCCCTAAGTGGGTCAAATGGGGGTTTGAAATTTGTGTGGTCCACGCGGATGAAGTCGCAAGCATAAGCTAGTACTTAATATAATCATACATTATGGATCACTAAAGCCAGTATTACAGAGTTCCATACTAAACTTTGCATTCCGTAATTTTATTTCATTGTATAGACATGTGACTAGGATCCGAACCCTTTTCCGACCCTCGTCGGATTTCCGACACTATTGCTTTCCAATGTCTTCATATTTTGTTTTCGATACCTATCCACTTGAATATTTAACAATTATGTAGGTACTAGATAATGCCTGCGACTTGACGACAGGGTCTTCTCCGGTTGGCCGAAAGCCAAGCGGGGGTACGGGCCTCGAGGCGTAGCCTCCTTACCCGGGCAAGGCGCGGGGTATTCAATTACCCCGGTGTTGATCCTCTAGCCGGAATTTCACCGGCTAGGGCCCGCCATCATTGGCTTGGGGCCTCGTGGCTGGTTGTGTTCCCCGCGCTGAGGGCGATAGAGTCGCCGTCGCGCGCGGGGGTGGTGTCTGGTCCGGTCGTGATCTCCGCGTTGCGGACGATAGGCTGGCCATCGCGCGCGGAGATAGTGTCAAATCCGGTGGGTCTCGCGTCGTCATCATCATCGCTAGGATCGCCTGCGTGCCACGCTAGTGGTGGCGATCGTAGGAGTTCCCGAGGCAGAGGACGCCCGGTCGGTGGTCGAATGGTCAGCGGAGCGATGCCGTGAAGGTTTGTGTAAGGTCCGTAGTCCGCGCGCGCAAACATGCGCCGCGCAAGTGTACGGACGTACTCCTCCACGGTGGGCGTCTTGAGGTCGCGATGAATGACATCATTCCTCACGTACCTCGGCGCTCCTACGATCATGCGTAGGCACTTGTTCTGCTGGACTTGTAAGCGGCTCTTCTGGTGTTCTGAACAGAGAGCATACCAGGCAGGAGCCGCGTACGTCAGACGTGAGCGGACATAGGCTCCGTAAATCCGGAGCTTGGTCTTCAGTGAGAGGCTTGAGGTGAGGATCTGGTACAGCATCGACGTGGCAGCCTTGGCATGATCCACGGCGTGGTTCACAGTGGGGATCATGCTCAGGTTATTGTCGATGCGACACCCCAAGTAGCACACCGAAGTCTGCCACTCTATGCCCTGCCCTCGCAGTTGGAGCTGACGTAAAGGCTTCCGGATGCCGAACAGGATCGCGGCAGTCTTCCCCACGTTGACTGCCATTTTCCACTTATCCAGCCAATCCGGAAGCAAATCCAGCAGACGTTGCATGCGATTGGTAGCGATGATCTGATGGTATGACGACGCGAGATACGCGCTGTCGTCAGCATAAAGCGACAACAGCACGTCTTCCTCCCCCTCGCGCAAATGTTCGGCGAGGGTAGGGATGTCGTCTGTGTACACCGCGTACAGACACGGGGACAAGCAGCTGCCTTGTGGTACTCCTGCTCGTATCGGGCGCGGCTGGGAGTCCGCCTGCGACTTCGTCCGCGTGGATTTTGGTTTTTGAAAATCCCGCGGGAACTCTTTGATCTCCGGAGTAAAGTAGTCTATGTCCGCCTGTCTCGAATCCATGTCATCACTGGCAACCCGCACTGTTCGAAGACTTTGTTCTTCAAGCACAGAGGAATTTTGGACAAGAAGACATCTCGAAGCTTCCTGAACGCTGCCCAACCGAGTTGGATTCGGCGGTTGACCTCTTTCTCGAAATTTGACCTACCCAACTGGATTGTGTGTCCTAGGTATATATACTCGTCTACAATTTCGAGTGCAGAACTCTCAACGATTACTGGGTGGGGCCGGGCATTAGACATGATTTTCGTCTTACTCATGTTCATTTTTAGGCCCACCTGCTGAGAAGCTCTGCTAAGGTCATTGAGCATTGTATTGATACTAGGTGGACGGACGACATCAGACGAGTCGCTGGGAGCCGCTGGATCCAGGCGGCGCAAGACCGTGGCGTGTGGAAGTCCCTACAAGAGACCTATGTCCAGCAGTAGACGTCTATTAGTTGATGATGATGATGATGATGTCCGCCTTCAGAATGCTAGCTATCTGTGTACCAAGTAGATGATGGCCACAACTTCATCCACAGAGCTTAGTTTTCTTAATTCCGTGGAAAGTTGTTAGTTTTCCGGGATAAAAATATTATGTTCTTTGGAATACAAGCTATCTCTGTACCAAATTTCATCAAAGTCGAATCAACAGATGGACAGTAAAATCTAGCAGACAGACACATAGACACTAACTATTATAGAGTAAAATAGGGGTTTGTGTGTAGTCCACGCGGACGAAGTCGCGAGCATAAGCTAAGTAGTGAATAGGTAATATTAGGATTCCTTCACTTTCGCTAGCTTATAACATGTAATGTAACCATACAAGTGGATCATATAAAATCTTTTTTATTTACTTCTCAAATAGATTACCTATAATTCGCGTAATTCCTTTTAAAAGTTTTTGTTATACTTAAGTCCCGCAAATTGCATATGCACTTGGCCGCCATTTTAGTAACGTCAAAACTAGATTGAAGTTTCGAGCTAATGGTATCAAAGAATTTGCAAGTAGGTACTACTACGTAGTACAACTATTCCTATGTCGATGAATGGTATAATTTTTATTTCGGCTGACGTCAAAATGACGACATTTCGATGTTAATGAGACATGGTTCCAGCGCAATAGCAATTTGCGGGATTTATACTGGAAATAAAGTTTTAGGTAGTTATTTGTTTATTTATAAAATATCTCTGTTAATTTTTTTTTTATTTTTTTCGTATTTAAATTATTTAAATAAACTATTAATAAACTTAAATCTAAAAAAAACAACATTAAATTAAAACTAAAATAAATTAAATTAAATCTAAAACCTCATCGAGACCACCGCAGCGAGGCATTGTACCCAAGATGCTGGCAGCATTACCCCTTTGGATGGCCAAACTAATTCTTTGACCAAGGTAGCTGCCAGCTCTCGGGTCCCCGGTTGACTCGATAACTCTTTTCGCAATTTCTTCAAAAAGAGCTCGAGCCCCCGGGCCCCACGGCCCCAAGGTCTCCACACCAAAAGGCACGAATACGAAGCTCCCATCGAGGTTTTCATATTTGCGCCTCTTGGCCTGTTCGGCGCTGATGGCCGCTGCACCCGCCATAGAGGAGGTCGCCTGAATGTGGGATGCAGCTAAAGTGTCTACACAAGTTGCATCCCAAACAAGCGACCTGCCCATCTTCCACGGTACGAGCGTCATACCATCAGGTCTCTTGCCATCGCTACGTGCCAAACCAATAGGTTCTAGTACAGCTGGCACATGGGCGGTGGCAAGGGACCTCCGGATGATGTCGTTAAGGGTACTATGGCGGGAGAAGCGTCCAGCGCTTCTCGAACAGGAGAGCCCATGGTGGCCGAAGGCGTCAACGCAGTCACCGCAGTGGCAACGGTGAGGCTGGTTTATTGTGGCGCCAAGCCTAAGACCAATGAGAACAGAAAGTGTCGTATGGTCTAACATAGTGCCCAGGTTGGCAGAGGGAAGAGCATGTAGCCAGTAGCCGGACTCTTTTGCAGAAACAGCGAGAAGACGAGCACGGTCTTTTTTAGAATTTGCGTTTGCTAGTAAAGTGTCAAATGTCGTTTTGCAAATAATGTCGTCCCACTGTCTCTGGGAAGAAAGAGAAACCGGCACTTGGCTGGGACTATGCATGGACCATTCATTTCTTGCCTCTGTTAAGCCAGACACCTCTATGGAACCCAAAGAATTGGATATAATCTTGCCATAGAGAGTGTGTGTACTGTAAACAGAGGAAAGAAATGCTGGCAGCGAAACACTAGAAATTTTGCGAATTCCCAGACCTCCATACCTGATTGGAAGAGAAGCCTGGGACCATGCTTGATTACTTATTGGACAATTTAGAATACTAGTGAGAATATTTTTAACAAAAGCATCCAAATTGTCCAATAGAGTATTAAATTTCCAAAGTGGAGAACATCTTAGATAGTACGTAAATTTTGGAACAAATAAACAAAACCGCAATATTGTGAGAGCCATATGTGGATTAATTTCACACAGACGGTGGGAGTTACTACTAAATTTTGAAATAGTATTTTCAACAAATAGAGGAACTGATGCATCTAGTACGGGAGCCCCTAGGAGACGAAGTGACTCATCATTTAAAATTTTAATACCAGGAGCCAACATATTGAATTTCTCTAAAATATCTAATTTAGAATCAGCCGAAAACGAATTTGGAACATATACTTCGCATTTATCAAAGTTTAGTTCTAGGCCAATAGATTCAAATTTTGATATAACACTGCTTAGATCGTCCAAAACTGTGTTCACTTCGCCACCTAAGGTCCCATCATCTAAATACCAAACATTGAATTTTGAATTTAGCGTCGAAATGATAGGATGGATAGCTCTGTTAAATAGAGTTGAATAACTAATAACATTATGTTCAACGGTCAAAGAAAAAAGAAAAGTTCCGTAAGCAGCATAAAATAGTTTTTTAAATACATATACGTATTTCCAACATACAATTATAAAATAATGAGCATTTCTTCTCGAAAGCATTAAGTGTGTGAAATAGGCAGCTATCCTTTATAAAAAGGACCGTTTTCCCTCTCCCGTGCTTTTGTGTCACACAATAAAAATAAAATAGACAGTCTTTTGTGTTGCTTCCAAAGTAAAAGTAGGAAAATCAAAATACTCACCAAGTACCAGGTACCTGAGTTATTTACTTAACTAAGGTATCCAAGAAAATAGACGTAACCTGCACTGGTTAGTCGGCAAATATTATTTGCTAATAAAGTAATTATCATTTTCAACAGAGTATTAGGTATAATAATACTAGCTGAAGCCCGCGACTACTTACATCTGCGTGGAATTAGGTTCTTAAAAATCCCGTGGGAACTCTTCAACAAACCAACAAACAAACACACTTTCGCATTTATATACAACGCAAACACATAGTATACCTATCTGCCTGGTTCAATAAATCAATATATCCATACTAGCTGTTGCCCGCGACTTCGTCCGCGTGGATTTACGTTTTTCAAAATCCCGCGGGAACTGTTTAATTTTCCGGTATAAAAAATAGCCTATGTGTTAATCCAGGGTATAATCTATCTCCATTTCAAATTTCATCCAAATCCGGTCAGCCGTTTTTACGTGATTGAGTAACAAACATCCAAACATCCACACTTTCACATTTTGTAATATTATTAGGATTAGGATTATATATTATTCCATACTAATATTATAAATGGGAAAGTACCTACTGTTTGTTTGTCTATTGTCTCATCCGCTTAAAAATCTTGACTGGTTCTAAGGATACTTTTCAAAGTTTCCACGGGATTATTATAAAACTTAACCACGCGGACAAAATCTCGAGGTTCAGCTAGTAATAAGAGTGCTTCTTTTGAAATAAAATACCTACAATAAAAACAGAAATACAAGCAATCATTACAGGGTACTTGAAAATGAAAATCGCTGTTTTTTCAGGTCTTAAAATCACTCGACCTCATAAATCGTTGTTGCGTACAAACGTAAAAAATACGACGCTCCGTCGTTTACCAAGCTGTTTGAAAGAACTCGATGTAAAATTTCGATCACCATTTCAAAAGTTTTTCTCTTTTTATAAAACGTGTTGCAATCGTGAGTTTTATACTAGTTTTAACTGTGCGCTTATTTTTATCAAACCAAGAATCAAACCTAAGACGATTTTTTTTTAAATAAAAGAATATTAGCCATGTTAAATGACTAATATTCCCCTTTCCTCTTCAATTAAGCGTCAGGCTTGTGCTAGGAGTAGGTACGACAATAGTGCAACGGGCGGGGTTTGAACCATCGACCTTTCGGTTTTCAGTCCACTCCTATACCGGTTGAGCTATTGAGGCTCTAAATTGCTTGTTGTATGTATGTCTTACGCCCCTCTGGGACATTATATACGCACAACTAGCTTTTGCGCACTATTTTGTACGCCTGAAATAATTTAGAGCCCAAAATACATTACATTAGCTAATATTATAATTTGTAGCTCAATACAATATTATGCCCGAGTGACTCATGTGATAATACGTACATATAGCCGTTCTATCTTTAAGCGAAAGAATTTACAAAATCAGATTTACTCCCTTCATACAAACTCACAAAAATAACAATTTTTACCTGCCCTTTAAGATGATGCCCACGACTTCTTCTGCGTGGATCAAGGTTTTTGAAAATCCCATGGGAGCTCGTTGACTAACTGCGATAAAAAGTAGCTCATGTCACTCTCCAGGTCTTAAACTATACCTATGCAAAAAAATCACATCAATCCGTTGCTCCGTGGCGACGTGATTGTAGGACAAACTAACAAACCAACAAACAAACACACTTTCGCATTTGTAAATATTTAGCGTTGCGTCAGTTTTCGTGCAGTTTAGGCTTCTAATAAGGGGTTAATTTAATCTAAGCTTAAAAGGGAGAAACCCTTGCTAAGAAAGGGTTTTTATAAATTCGTCCCTAGCAAATCTAGCTAGTCGTCTACAATAATTTCTGTTATCTTGCTTAATATGTGTTGTCATAACCATCCAGAGCGGGCAACTAGGTCGTAAACATGCTGAAACTCAATTAGAGTACAAGAATTACTTACAAAACATACTCGGAGTACCTACACGAAGGCACGGCATATAGCGCCGCGAGGCCTACTCCAAATTACGCGGCCTACATAGGCCTTTGTCACAATCATAATGTGTTCTCTTTTATATTAAAATATAAATAATTTAATAGCTAGATAGATATACGTACTTCTACAAAATTATTTAAATAATCGTCCTTAGAAATAAATATTAAGAACATAATTATCTACTGGTAATGTAATATAGCTACTATATCTCTATATAGTACATAGATATACTAAACTCCTTCCAAACTCCAAACTCCTTCTCATCCTAAGAGGAGACCCGTGCTCTGTAGTGAGCCGGCGATGGATTAATCATGATGAGATCGTAGTTAAGGTTTAACTTACTGTTATCGAATACAGAAAAAAAAAACGTTATTTTGACACCAACTATAACATTTGATAGCGCTAGTTAACACCTGTTTTAATTAAAATTCTCCCAACATTGTTGCAATTTAGCGTAGTGTTATAAAAAGTAATGTTAATAAGATCCAGTGTCAGGGTTTACGTGCGATATAAATCAGGCCTCTTTTCATTTTGGCAGCGACGCTGCTCATTTCTTTTCCTGACACAATTGCTAAAATACCTGCCTACGAACGAAATTAAAGCTATCTACGCGTAATTTTAAGTCCCTATTACACTCACGGGATTAGGTGAGTACTTGACGTGAAATTTTCACGACGGAAAGCAGGTAATTATTCTTTATTTATCTAATCAGTGGTGAAGGTTGATTTACTCACAACTTTAAAAATAAATAAAAGAGTATAATATAAAGGCTCATTTTTTTGTAAGAAGGGTCGCTATGAAGACTTTAAAACTATTCGAGGAAATACTTAAAATAAACAGTAAAACACATTAAACTTTTTTTTAAACACAAAGACGTACCCAAAAATTCTTCCTGAAAAATTAAATTCTTAAAATGTTTCAAGCTTCTATATTGGTTGCGAGATTTTTGTACTTTCATTTGAAAATAACAAAGAGGTAACTTTTTTCCATAGTTTTTTCCTTTTTTGTTTCATAATGTATTTTGACAGATTTTAGAGAATACCTAACATAGAGATAGTATCCAAGGTACCTAACCTTTGTTTCTGTATTCTATGAGGCCGAAATAATACAAGACCTGGATCAAAATCAACACAAGCCAGCCCACTACTGACGGCTCTCCTCCTAGAATGAGAAAGGCTTAGGCCATAGTCCACTACGGTCATTTTCGGTTTCTCATGTGATTTTCAAGTAATAATTAATAGCCTCAACTGGTGACAGAAGGGCTGGCTCATTTTTTGCGCAGCGGATCAGCCTGGCTGTCCAGCGCGGAAATGCAGCCAGTATTCTTGGCACCATTCCACGCGGTCATGATTTATATAGTAATTAGATAAGGCTAGCTTTAAGTTTTATTGTATTAAAAAAAAAAAAAAAAAAAGTAATAATTTTATTTAAGAAAACTTAAAATCATTAATTTAATATAAAGAAAAATAAATAAAAAATTTGTAAAAATAAAGAACTTATAGATCATAGACAGAGTCATAGATCTTAGACATCATGACATGGGGTTCTGTCAAAAGGAAACACGAGCGGACCGAGCATAGGGACCGAGTAGTTTCGGAAATTTCATTTCGATTTTTCGACAAATTTCGCAAAATGGATACAAGCTTTAATAAATGATTAATCCAATATCGGTGAACGTAGCTTTCAAAGTTTCATTAACAGCTATTTACTCGTTGCTTGTGTGATAAAGTTCACTAAAAACTAATAGGTAAGTTTCATTAGCGAATTTCGCAATTTAAAATATTGTTAATTCAATAGGTACCTATGTTTGCAACTTTTTATTATTATTAACTAGATGATGCCCGCGACTTCGTCCGCGTGGATTAAGGTTTTTGAAAATCCATAAACCAGGTTATGCTAAGGTTAAGCTGGATTGATTCTTACATCCGGGTTCTTGCTGGACTAGGAGTAAATGTAGTCACCTCATTTTTTTGTATAACCATTTGACGTTAAGACCAATACTTTTGTAGAATTCATTCCAAATCCATACTTAATATTATAAATGCGAAAGAGTGTCTGTCTGTCTGTTTGTCCGTCAGCTAGCTTTTTATAGCTCAACCGTTCAACCATGAAATTTGGTACAGATTTAGACATAGGCTACTTTTATCCCGGAAAATCAAAGAGTTCCCACGGTATTTAATAAAAATTTAATCCAAGCGGACCAAGTCGCGGGCACATCTAGTATTATATAATTTATAATCGAAGCACTAATGTTGTCGCCACCTGTCTAATAATAATTAAGAAATTTGTTGTGGTAAATAATCAAGTCTTAATTTATTTCGACAGGGGACCTCTCATCTACCTACTGGCGTGATTGCTACGAAAGGTAAGTAAAGTGTTATTTACACACATTTTCAACGCCCTTCACACCCTTGTAATTACTCCACGAAATTAGATTACGATTGAAAAATTGTATACCACTATATTTTTCCCGTAAATTCAATTTGATAATTTTCAGAGATTTTTTTATTTTTCTTTCTATGAAAACCTTATTCGGACTATTACCTATGAACAATTTAAAATAAATAAAGAGCCGAACCAATCCATCCGTTCTGAAGTGATGGACTTAACAAAGAACAATATTTCAATTTTATTTATAGGTATAGATTTATATAGTCACCTTATGTTGCAAGATGCTCAAGGTATAGAATTTCTGCAAATGCAGTCCCATTTGGCATCAATCGTATTGGATATGAAATGTCTTACAGTTTCTGTAGTCTCCACATATTTCCCCTGTGCCGCTTCAGAATGCTGAATGCTGCCTGTGACGCTTGCTTGGTAAAGAAATCCGATTAAGAATCTACAAGTTGGTCAAAGTATATTTACTCAATATTGGCTAGATCAGATCGCTTTACTTTACTTTTAGCCTTCTTGAACTTATGCACAACATACTATTCAGTTTGATGAATTCCGACTTAACAATAGGTAGGTATAGATACACAATGGGGCCGATTCTCTTGTACACAATCTCTAAACTAAACTAAATTAACAGGTCTAATTCTAGTGCTATCCTTTTCCGCGAGCAAAATTATGAAAGGGATAGCAATAGATTTAAACGTGCCATTTTAGTTTAGTTTAGAGATTGTGTACAACGGAATCAGCCACAATGTTTAGTCATACTCTAAAAGGACTATGTACTAATGTATAATGTCAGGTGAAAAGAGCTCTGGTCAACGGAAAAGGGGAAGTATCGACGCCTGGGTATCTATACCTACTGTAGATATATATTATATTCCTTCAGCGCCCAAGCAAAACCAACCATGTGGCGGAACAGGCACCATAGGTACAGCAAAAACGCTTGAAAACTCACCCACTGCGCAGGTTAAAGGTTAAAGCTCTTATTTCCTAACACAAACTGTAACACACTATGAGATATGAATTCTACATTTTCTGGCATCTTGCCAGAACTCAAATTACTTCTTCGTATCCACTTTGTACCTACTAGTTACTCCCGCTACTTTAAGTATGTACCTCATATTCTGTGATGATTAGAATTATTAGAATTACATAATATTTTACCCATTTGAAGGCAACTTCTCTTTTTTTTTGTACAGCTACGGGCGACCCTTTGGTTTTTCAAATCTTTACCGTGAATCTTGAATTTTCCCGATAAGGATCGTAACGAAGTCTTTTGTATCATTGCCAAAAAATGTTTCATTGAGCGATACATTGATAAATAATAAAAGAATTCAATCCTAAAGTAGGTAAATTGTGAATTGATGCTTTTTAGTTAGGATTCAAAGTGTGTAGGTATACCTGTAGGTAGGTAGGTATCTACTCTCTCATCGTGGGATGTATTCACTTATACTAAAATGCTTTACCTACTGACATGCTCTGAAAAAGCATTGAACATTTTTATTAAAAGTGAGCAAAAGGCTTTGTACGGAATTCGAAATTGTTCTAAAGGTTTTTCATCAAGGTACTGTGTTCCGATCGTAGCACCAGGTGCTTTACGTCAATAAAGAGAACTTTTATAGCAAAAAGGCATACTTTTATGGTGCTTTCAAATTGTTGCGCGGAAGCAGCGCGGCTGCAGTGCAGCTTCGTAAATCTATATAAATAAAAATGCATGACTGCAGCGCTCGAAATTATATGGATTTACAAAGCGTATTTTTGACAGACAGCGAAAGTGCGTCTGTCTCTCTGTCTGATTGTCTGTCTGTCCTTCTATCTTTCTTCTAGCTTTTCACAGCCCAACCGATTTTGATGAAATTTAGTACAAAGTTAGCTTACATCCCAGGGAAGGCTACTTTTTATCCCGGAAAATTAAAAATTCCCACGGAGTTTTTAAAAAACCATAAGTCACGCGGACGAAGTCGCGAGCATCATCTAGTAATCAATAAAGAGCAAAATAAAGAATAATAAGTGGATATCTAGATACCTACTTATAATAAAACTGGATGATTTCTGTAAATAATAGGTAGGTATATTTCGCATTATTATCGATAATAATATAGACCCAAAACAATTTTATATTTTGGTCCATCTGTCTGAGCACGCTTCACGCGGAAGTTACTATGGCGAATATTATCTAAATATATAAAATTCAAAGTCCTGACTGACTGACTGACATAGATATCAACGCACAGCCTAAACCGCTGGTCCTAAAGACATGAAATTTGGAGGGTCTATTCTTTGTGAAGAGTAGGTAATAGGTATCCACTAAGAAAGGATTTTTCGAAATTCCACCCCTAAGTTGGTTAAATGGGGGATGGAAGTTTGTATGAAAGTCGGTCATTTTCCAAGTTATTTGCATGAAAATTGGTATTTGGGTTTTCGGTCACAAATGAAGAAATACGTGTTTCAGGATTTTTGGAAATTTTGCCCATAAGGGTGGTAAAATAGGGGATGTAAGTTTATATGGGAAAGTTTTAATTATTGATATGAAATTTGGAAAGTAGGTTTTTTCTTGAGGTTAGGTGTCAGCTTAGAAACGACTATGAGAAAATTCCCCCCCTAAAGGAGTGAAATGGGGGTTGGAAGGTTATATGTGTTATTCGGTGCTGTTCAGAGTGCGCGTCCTGATGTTATAATGTTTGTTTCTGAAAAAAAAATGCCATTTGTTTCCTGTAGGCCACGCGGGCGAAGCCGCGGGCAGAAGCTAGTTGTGTCATATTACAGTAAGAAGCTTAAAAGAAATCTAAAAAGCACCATGGAAATATGCTCGGAAACTCAACTTCAACTTTATCGTAACAGCCCTTTCACCTTGTATGCTAGCGTTCACACGAGCATCCCGCATGCGGGATGCTCGCTAGCATATAAACACAATCGCCATCAAACGGGATCCTGCAGAAAACGGGATCCTGCAAAAAACTGGACGCCGGCGTGTGAAAGGGCTGTCACCCATCCCGTCGTGATACGACTGTAACTGGGTGAATCGACAAGTCAAAATCATCAAATAAGTTGTGGCATGTTCCCGTTATCTACATTATAATATTATGTTTTATAGTAAGTCCAGAAGCTTCTTTTAATATAGGTACCACTCGTAAGAAATTTCAAGAGGAATAACAAAAGTGGGACATAAATTTATCATTAACTAGCTGATGCCCGCGACTTCGTCCGCGTGGAATTAGGTTTTTCAAAAATCCCGTGGGAACTCTTTGATTTTCCGGGATGAAAAGTAGCTTATGTCACTCTCCAGGTCTTTATCTATATCCATGCAAAAAATCACGTCAATCCGTTGCACCGTTGCGACGTGATTGAAGGACAAACCAACAAACCAACAAACAAACACACTTTCGCATTTATAATGGGGCATAAAAAGGGTACTAATGTTGGACCTTAATGATAATGTCCAACTTTTGGTATTTATTCTCCTCTTGAAGTTATCCATTTATTTAAATCTCAAATGATTCCTTTTACTTTTATTAAAAAAATATTTAGTGTTTTGTAGATCTATAAAAATATTTTTCTTTCAAACATAAAATGGATAAGTATCATATACCTACTTATATAATAATATATTATTATCTAGTTTTATATACTCGCTTCAGAACCGTTGTGAAAATATTCGTGTATTTTTGTGTAAATAAAGCATTTCATATGAAAAGGGACAGTTCGTTGTTTCGCAAACAAGCCTCACAGCTGGTCGGATGATCCCCTTTCTACTACCTTTAATGTCAACACCGTTAAGTGGTGTTTTATTTTCTGCTCTTTACTTTCTAAACATCTAACAAAAGATTTTACTTTAAAAATAAGCAAGTCTTTGGGACGTGCATTCCCGAAACATTAACTTTATTACAAAGCGAAATCAAAACCGTGAAAAATTCCCATGGACTAAGAGCCAGCGCGTGCCTTCTTATTTTATAAAAGCTGGAAGTTTCTCTGCTTATT
Organism: Maniola hyperantus; assembly: GCF_902806685.2. Lineage (NCBI taxonomy): Eukaryota > Metazoa > Arthropoda > Insecta > Lepidoptera > Nymphalidae > Maniola > Maniola hyperantus. Next base: position 5,243,363 of record NC_048547.1, read on the forward strand.
TTACTCAACACAGGGCGGAACGATCAGCGACTATGAAGTTTGGATCATGGTGGCTTCAGCTAGTTTTTTATATTTTCTTTGAAATAGTATTAGAACTCACGTCATGCATTCCCAGATACTTAGTGTCATGGCAACCCCCTGCCAGACGCCCTTAAAGTTTTTAAAGTTTAAGAGCGTCTGGCAGGAAGTTGCCATGACACCAAGTGTCTGGCAATGCATTTGAATTTTTTCGGACATTCTTTTTTTAAACGCTCTCTTGTAGAGATCGCTTGTGTCAAGCGTCCTGCTTGATGTCTGTCCATTGTAGGATCTACAGATGCTGTCTCCCGAAACAGGTTCCACTACCCTGGAAAGTGGCGCACGTTGGAAGACCCCCACACACACCACAATATGGTCAGACGACAGACGACATCAAACAAGTCGCAGAGAGCCACTAGATTCAGGCGGCGCAAGACCGTGCGGTGTGTAAGTCTCTTCAAGAGTCCTATGTTCAACGGTGGAGGTCTATCGGTTGATGATGACGATGGCGAATGTTTACGTTGTAAGAACTTGATGCAATTTCACCAAGCATTTAACCCCCGTTTAGTTATCTCTTGTGTGTGTTTTGCTATCCCTTTTTGGCAGATAACATACGCGTTTTTCAAAAAGGAGAGAATGTTAACTAAACCATGATTAATTAGCTTGGTGAAATTAAGCACTAGTCTCTGCTCGATATAACATTATGTCCTTCCTTCCACTACTTCTCAGACTTTCGTAAATATTTAGGTATCTAAACACCCCAGTAGGTACAGAAAGTAGAGCAACGTCTCGTCGCGTGCGGCATATTTTGTTTTCATATTGTTATATTTTAATTATTATAAATTATGGTGCTTTAGAATTTGATATAAAATACATAAATATCAGTATAGTTAATTTGCTAGTAGATCGAATTTAAGTATTATTCCAATAACTGGCCCTTTGTTTCTTTGAATTTTACTTGGAATCTTGAACAATTTAGAAGCAGACTCGTGGAATTTCCCTTTGTGCTATTGCCAACATAATAATCCGGTGGGCCTTTAGTGGGTCTTTGAAATACGAGATTCGGTCTTAAAATAATTTTGAGATACAGACCCAAAATACTCATATAATCGTAGGTGCGAGTACATATTATAATTATGTATCCACAAATGTATTTCATATATTATGTAGTAGATACAAGATGATGCCCGCAACTTCATCCAAGTTGAATTAGTTTTCTGAAAATTCCCTGGGAACATTGAATTTCCGAGATAAAAAGTAGCCCAGGTTACTCTCCTTGTCTTTAACTAAGTTTATATCTATGCAAAATAATCATGACAATCCTTTAGTCCGTTACAGCGTGATTGAAGGAAAAACCAACAAACAGAGTTATTATAAACGGAGTTAGTACAACATGGGGTTATTCAAGGGGCGGACCAACAAATTCTTAAAAGGCCGGCAACGCATCGGCAGTTCCTCTGGTGCTGCAAATGTTCATGGGCGGCGGTTATCACTTTTAACATCAGGTGACCCGCCTGCTCGTTTTGCTCGCTATCTCTATTTAAAAATATTCATATTTATAATATTAGCAGAGTTGTTTGATAAGTCTTTTAATATTTAATACTAAAGCTGTATAGCTGAGTACACTTGGTAATTTTAACTGCAATTTTGCTGTTCGGTATGGTCTATTTCCGCTGTCCGGAACTGGCTTGCCTGGTAGTGAATTCGGCAAACGTGATACGGACGACATATCAATAGTTTATTATGAGCTAAAGTGAAAAGAAAATTAACATATTATAATGCATACATTTGGAGATCTCACTCGCCATTTTAACTCTATGAGTCGACAGTGAGAGTTGACAGTTGTCAATCAAAAGTTCGGTAGGACTAAATTCACGACTAAATTATAGTACTTTTGTCATTACAGTTGACATTTAGAGCTACGAGTGAGATCTCAAAATGCATGTTTTAGGAGCATTCTTTTAATAATATATCAGTGCAGTACATTGCATGACGAAAGGTACTTTATGCTTAGGTACCACCAGAAATAGTTATCTTTACCTAAATACCACAATACAATAACGAGTGGGTAGGTAATCGTGCAATTGGTACACAAACATCTAATGCATGAATTTTAATTACTTGTAAAGTACGAACAAAACGAGAACCATAGATTTACATATTAAATCAATTATTTAAACCACTCGCATGATGCAAATTAATGATGCAAATTGGTAACATAAGCTATCGTTCACCGCAACCCTGCGCCATCTCACGGGGCCGTTAAATAAATACTCTCAACAGAGTGCTCGTTTTCAATAGCCACTGTTGAGTTTGGGAACACGTTTAATCCGAACGAATGGTAGCCGCTATTTGTTTGGTTATTGATGGCGTAAGGGTCCGGCTTAATTGGAAAAGTGATGAACTTTTCCTGTTCCAGGACTTTTTCATTACGTTATTTGAGAAGAGCGTTGAGCGACTGTTTGACGACGTCTATGACTAGGGATCTCCTATTCTCTGGTGGAATGGAGCAAATATTCACTATCCAATTGATTTTTTTGATGCCTGCGTTTGTACAAAGGAAAAATATCATTTCTTTAGCTCTCTTCTAGAACCACAGGTTATTAATTCAATCAATCTAATGGATGCTTTTTACAATGGGTGTTTAAAAATAAATAGTGAAGCCATAGTGAGACTGTCTATACAAGTGTAGAAATACACACGCTCATTCTAGAATTCGGCTGATATCCTTCAAAATGGTCATTCTCTATGGCTCATAAGTCATAGGTATGTAAATCTAAGGGCCGATGATTTTTAAATTAATTTCATTATTCAACGTCATCGAAATGTGAAAAGGTCATCATAAGGTTTGAATCATTATCGGATCATACCTAGAATTGGCCAAAATATAATGTACCTACCTATACTAAACTAAAACGCTTTCAAAATTCTCAAAACTAATTTGCCAAAATTGGGCCAATCTGTAAGCTGACATATGCAGGAGCATATTGGCTCTGAAGGAGCAATTAAACTTTTCATCAAAATTTAGAAACTAATTTTCCGTAGTTTGACAGAGTCAGCTGTACGGTCGGCAGGTAAGTTCGAAACAGCGACCACTTGCAAGCTTGCTTGTTACAATATTGATTTGTGCGAATATGTCAAAACCACCGATGGTCCAAACAAGCAACTAGTAATTTCAAGACTGTATATTGGAACGATTGACATACACGAATAGCATAATAGTCCAGTCAAATTAGACATTTGTTACATTAATTCGCATAGAGCTAAGCTGTTTGTACTAGATAAACAGACCAATATGAAAATCATTTCACTTTTATTATAGCTCCAGTGATTTTAAAATGCGGGTTGCTTTTGCAAATTATGAAGAAAACGACTTTTTCAACTAAGTATCTCAGAAACGGTGAATCTTAGGAGAAAAAATGTGAAGATATTTTATAGATGTTGTATGTTTTATGTGTTTTAGAATTTATTATCAAATTTACCTACCGTTTGGCCAAAAACGCAAAAAACCCATATTTGTGAACTTTGACATTGAATATCTTTTTTTGCAAATGTTGGATCGATGAGAACTTTTCACATTTCATTTATAATGGTGTTCCGAACATTCGTATAAATTTTCAGCTCTATGCGCATTAATATAACCTTACCCCTATTTTTAGCTAAATTGACTAGACTATAAACTGGTCATTTATAAGTTAAGCTACCCTATAAATAGGATAGGCTAGCTTTCTTTTAGACGGTTTAAAAATCTATCGTGTACAAATGCTCAAATAACCTAATAATAATAAAAAACAACAAGTAGGTAAATACTTATAAAAAAATACGCTACTATAAAATGTTAAATATTTGGAAATAAACAATTGCAGCAACATAATAAACATTACTTGTAACAAAAATATTCAGTGCAATATCTAAAATGTTCATCAAAACATTCACGATAGCAAGGCATTACACCGCGAAACACGTCATATGAAACTACCTCACATTCTGGGACATGACTGCAATGTATTAAGTATGTCACTTTGTGCTTGATGTCTTCGTTTAATATAAAAATATTTGGAGAAACATCTACCGAGTCTTAACTTTTGAGAATTTAATAAAAATAAGTATGTTAATTTTAGTTAAACAGAATTTTAAAGATGTTATGTAGGTACCCGTGCAACGTGCCTGTATTTTGTAAGTAGACTATTGATAAAGGGTTATAATTTTCAATAGACCAAAATCAGTACCATTTTAAGCAACTTAGATTTTGATAAACTAATAATTTTAAGCTCATTTCGTGGTTTAACGACATATTTTAATGTAGAAACCGGGTACATATTATCACGATTTAATTGAGACCATTTACCCGTTAACTGTAACCCGTTGGTTTTATATACCCGTTATCAACATTATATGTAGAGTTTGATAATTTTAGGGTTAATTTAAATATTATTACCTAATATTGGTCATTTATATTTATAGATACTTAGAGTTGAAAGCAGTCAAAGTAAAGTGCTAAATCTAACCTAGTAAAATAGCCTTATTCAATAAAAATCTTTAGGTAAATCATTGTTATAGTTTTCGTGTAGTACAAAATAATGAATTAAAATATTGGGAGGTCAAGAGGCGCTTGCTTCTCTGGTGCTTCATTGTTGGGATTGTTTGCTTAACTTTTATAATTACCAACATCTTCATTCAAAATGTGCAATGAGAAAAGTTTTGTCATCATAAAATTTGGCTATAATGGATACATTTTGAGAACTCACTCGCCATATTTGCTCTACTTGTTAACTGTCATGTCAAAAGTACGGTTCATTTTGTAAGTGTACCTTTAAATAGAGCAAATAGGGCGAGTGAGTTCACAAAATGTATGCAGTATAATTCGTACAAAATAAGATCTCACTCGACATTTACAACTTTATGTGTCAACAGACCGTCATGTCAAAAGTAGAATTTTAATCCTTATTTTATAGGTGAACCAAACTTTGGACATGACATTTAACACATAGTGTTAAAATGGCGAGTGAGTTCTCATTTTTTACGGACTATACTTATATTTAACTTTGCTTCATCATGATTTTCACAGTAACACCACTATACCGTAACCGTGTAATGGTCTTCCTGTTACGCAAAATGCTTTAGTCTACGTATACCATAAAAAGGGAATAACATACAAGTTACAACAGCAGCCTTAGCATGATGCTAAAACAATAATTTCACGCGGGACATGACTTGTGAGTCTTGAGCCCAGTCGTCTATCAGTTTAGTCCTTTGCGTATGAAATGTTCTAAAACCCAGCCAAATGTCAGGCAGTGTCTAAGAGCCTCAATGGCTCAACGGGTAAAGGACTGAAAACCAAAAGATCGACGGTTCAAACCCCGCCCGTTGCACTATTGTCGTACCTACTCCTAGCACAAGCCTGACGCTTAGTTGGAGAGGAAAGGGGAATATTAGTCATTTAACATGACATTTAACATATTCTTTTTAAAAAAAATTGTTAACGTGTTCAAGTTTACAATAAATAAATAAAATTGACTCAAGTTAAAATTATAGTTTGTATGAGTTTAAGTCCATCTTTGACACTTGGTTGTGAAGATGATGTCCCATTTTGTCACTTGATGGGGAGATGATGTCCCATTTTGACACTTGGGTGTAGAGATAATGTCGCTATCTCTATTACAACACGTGGGACTGTTGCGATAATTGTTATTTGTCCTGTGCCAGTCCCCATACATCTTTGTCGATAGGCACTATTATGATAGAATGTATAAAGCAGAGTTTATTTATTTCCATACAAAACTTCAATTTTCAATAGAAAATTTTATAATATGAAGGCATCAAAAATAACCGTTGAAACTTGTTGAAGAAAATTTTGACTACAGTAACAAACAAAATAATAATCGCCCTGTCAGCTTTTATAGTTGACATCTAGGTTTGTAAGTTATCGAATGGAGAAAGGAAGCCTTTTAAAGCCGTCTTTATATAGACTTGCGGCAGTAGGATAGGTAGCACGGGATAAATATCAAGGTAGCCTTGTTCAACATAAAGGACTCCCACAGAGAGATGCTCGTCGATATTGTTAAGGATTTCCGATAAAAAGTGGTACATGGAGTGCCTTATTACTATTGTATTGAATTATTGCAACAATGTGCGACATCAATGGTACAAATAGTAAATAAGAATGTTGCAATTTTTTAATCACATGAAATAGAAAGACTTTTTGTTTAAATAAACTTGTACAAGTGCTTTTGAATCGTTACGTGTACTCTACCACTGGTTCAGAATGCCCTAATTACTAATAACCTGTTTAAAATCTAAATATATAAAAATAAAAATTTTCTGACTGATCTATCAACGCACAGTTCAAACTACCGGACGGTACGGGCTGAAGTTTGGCATGCAGATACTCGTAGCTATTATGACGTAGACATCCGCTAAGAAAGGATTTTTGAAAAAACATTCCCTAAGTGGGTAAAATAGGGGTTTGAAATTTGTGTGGTCCACGCAGACGAAGTCGCGGAAATAGGCTAGTATAATATATTTTATAACATGGGAACCATTAAAAAATGTAGGTAGCTGTAATAAAAATCTATTAACAACAAAATAATTTGTACGCGAATATACCTATCACTATCCACATTATAAAATGCGAAAGTGTGTTTGTTTGCTGGTTTGTCCGTTAATTACGCGACAACGGAGTGGTTTTTGCATGGATATAGTTAAAGAGCTGTAGAGAGGGCTACTTTTTATCCCGAGAATTTTTAAAAACCTTAATTCACACGGACGAAAATAAAACCGATTTCTACGGTGAAACTTATTCAAAATTAATTTTCGCGTTTGACGTCTTAAAAAATTATTCATACAATCAAGGTAAGATGCGTGTACAAATAGGGAGGTAAGTTAAATGATGCACGTGCTTACGAATAAAGGCTAGCTCTCTGACAGTTGGTCTGATGCTTGATACAGTACCAGTATCGAATGGGGACAGGAAGCCTTTAGAAATCATCTAGAAAGGCCCTCAACGCCCTCAGAAAGGTATGTACAACGACCAATCACGGAGACACTTGTCAGCGTTGTGAAGATGATGCGCCGATAAAATAGTATTATTGAGTTTGTTCAGTGGCATACGAAGGATTTGAGATAAGGCATCCAATAGAAATACTAGTTTCTATAGACTCTATAGAGACACTGTAAGAAGTTAGTTGTTGCAAATTATAATATTGTAGTAGGATATTTATAAGCCACAACTTTGTCCACGTGGGTTTAGGGTTTTTATATTTTTCAGCATTATCAAAATTAAGTTTTCCTCAGTTTTTCTAGCTGCTGAAAGAAAATTCCAGTAGAAATAAGTACTTATTGTCCTTTGTGCACGACATTGTCCGTCTTTTAGTCAAATAAGTGAACAAGACGTGATCGAACAGCCTGGCCAAGACATTCTTAAGGCGCGATACCAGAAAGATATGGGTACAAATTTTGCCGCCACACCGGTTTCGCAATTTTATTTTTAGTATTTATTAGAAAACTAGATGATGCCCGCGACTTCGTCCGCGTGGATATAGGTTTTTGAAAATGCTGTAGGAAATCTTTAATTTTCAAGGATAAAAAGTAGCCTATGTCCTTCCCCGGGATGCAAGCTATCTCTGTACCAAATTTCGTCAAAATCAGTTGAACAGTTGAGGCGTGAAAAGCTAGCAGACAGACAGACACAGTTTCGCATTTATAATATTAGTATGGATGGATTTAAATATCGAAGTTTTCTTTAAGTGCAGATAAACATTTTAACAAAATTCTCGGCCAAACTGGCTAAAAAAGAACATCAGATTTTATAAGTTATCCACTTAAGTTTGGATTTAATAAAACGTAATTTCACGGGTGATTGTAATGCAAATCCATAAGCCCAGGATATTACTAAACATCGTTTAGGATCTAATAAATAAACATGAAGCGATGGAGCTCGCGATGGAAAACCAATTTTATTTGATACCGACAAAATGGGGTAATTTAGAAGCCTAGCAAAGTTGCGGATTTTTCATAACTGTTGCTATTTTAAAACGAGATTTATGCTAAATGAAGTGGCTACTAATTAAATTGTGTAGGTAACTTATGTTGCCTTCAGCTTTAGATATCTGCGTGAAGTTTGGAAAAGTACACTCATTATGTTACAAAAAAAAAAAGTTTTGAAATATTTGCGAGTATCCAGTAGGTATTTTTAACAGACATAATAATTTCATTACAAAGTGTGTCTGTCTGTCTGTATGCTAGCTTTCACGGCTCAACCGTTTAATCGATTTTGATGAATTTTTGTACAGAGCTAGCTTACATGCCGGGGAAGAACATAGGCTATCTATTTTTATCCCGGATAATTAAAGAGTTCCCACGGGATTTAAAAAAAAACCCAAATTCACGCAACGCAACATAATCATACTGTTTTGTCTACGTTTCCAGTCGTGCTAAGATAATTGTCAAGGCCGTCATTCTGTATTAAATAAATTAAATCTTGAATTTGTTGGAAATCCCAATTGTTGCGAATCCTATAAAAATTTTAACTGAAGCAGATTGCATAAAGTTCAGAGTTTGTTTGACCGCCACAGGCCACGGCCCAAGCGAAAAGTTTCTTTACTCGTAGATCACTTGACCGGCTTTAACTTTTAACTCGTTTTGTCAGGCACTCCAAAATATTTGTATCCGCAATCCATTTACTAAAAACGTCCTCAGTATTTTGGTACGATACAGTTAGGAAACTATTTGTAAAGTAATCACATACTTACTAGTAAAATATTTCAGGCATATAGGTATACTGAACGGCAAATACTGAAGTGCATCTCTGCTTCTTTTCCCTTGTACTGTAGTACCTACGAGATGATGCCCGCCGTTTCATCCGCGTGAATTTGGGTTATAATAAAATCCATGGGGACACTTTGATTTCTGGGATAAAAGAAGCATATGTCACTTTCTAGATTTTTAAACATATCCATGCCAAAAATGACGTGGATCCGGTGCTCCGTTGTGGCGTGATGGAAGGATAAACCAACATACTTAACATACATAATTTATAATAGTATAAGTAGGTAGTCCCGGAAATTGCTATTGCGCTGGAACCATGTCTCATGAGCATCGAAATGACGCCATTTTGACGTTATTTGACGTATATTTTAGTAAAAATATACCATCAGCTCGAAACTTCAGTCTAGTGCTGACGTCACTAAAATGGTGGCCACGCGCACTAGCACTTTGCGGGACTTATAGCAAATATTGTATAAAACTAAATCACAATCCGCATTGTATTTATTCGTTTATAACTTATAACTGTATAACTTAAAAACTTCTTAGTGGTTTTCAATTTTTATTTTTATTTTTTTTGAACCACAAACAGAATCATTCAAAAAAAACCGGCCAAGTGCGAGTCAGACTCGCGCACTGAGGGTTCCGTAGTACAGTCGTATTTTGCACGATAATTCAAAAACTATGATGCATAAAAATAAATAAAAAGCTGTTTATGTTTTTTATGTTGAATGCACAGGTGAAGACCTTTTATATGATACCCATTTTTTGATATAGTTATCTTACTTCGAAAATTGAAAATAAGAATTATTAGTTCATGACCACAATTTAATTTTTTTGTGTGATCTAACCCTAAATTTACGGTTTTCAGATTTTTCCCCAAATGTCAGCTATAAGATCTACCTACCTGCCCATATTTCATGATTCTAGATCAACGGGAAGTACCCTGTAGGTTTCTTGACAGACAGACAGACAGACAACAAAGTAATCCTGTAAGGGTTCCGTTTTTCCTTTTGAGGTACGGAACCCTAAAAATTACATTATTCAAATCCTAGGTGCTAAGTTATTATATAATTCAGATTAGAGGCGGCAGCATGCAAATTTAAACGGATAAGTCGAGCGAAAGAATTTAGAACTAACAGCTTATAGGAAAGAAAAAAAAACAAAAAAAAAGTAAACATAAATTCAAACATAAACATAATAATTATTGCTTTACATCAATTCAATGCGGTTACCTACCATTAATTAAACCAATGATTAAAACATTTTGACGAGGAAGGTTTAGTCTGTACAATTTGTTAGTTCTTAAAGTTACCTATACTTAAATGATTTTCTAACAAAAGACTCTCTCCCTCTACCAAAGTATCTCCAAGTTATGCGTAAACAAAGCAACGAGGCATAATTTCGTCCAATAAAGAGATGCTCCGAGCGTTAGGTATCTGGTACAATCACCAACAAGAACCTTTTAACTTGTCCACTTTGACATTATACAAATAAAGACTATATTGGTATAAACGAAACCGGTTACGCTGCCGTCTGTACATTCCACTAGGGGATAGAATATTTATTCTGGAGACGTCAACTCTTCTGGACGTGCAATTATTGAGTAAATGTTTACGTAGAGGAGTATCAGTCCTTATTATTTAAAAGCAACTAACTAAGGCTTTTACTATCAATTTGCAGTGAGAAAATAAGTTTAATGGTAAAAATTGCTTACAAGCAATTTGAAGTTTCCTTCATGCCTGTACACAGCGTTTCTATTGGTAGGCAGTTGTTTTTGTTATCTTTATTTGTAGTACCAACATAATATGCAAATGATTTTAGTGGTTCCTCTTATTCTGATAGTTGAGTGTAGATAGTAGAGAAAACTTAGAGCCTCAATAGCTCAACCGGTAAAAGGAGTGGACTGAAAACCGAAAGGTCGACGGTTCAAACCCCGCCCGTTGCACTATTGTCGTACCTACTCCTAGCACAAGCTTTACGCTTAGTTGGAGAGGAAAGGGGAATATTAGTCATTTAACATGGCTAATATTCTTAATAAAAAAAACAGATTTTTCGTTGTTATACCTGGCATTATGGTAGAAAGCAACTATGTAGCTGGTTTTAGTATCAATTTGCAGTAATAGGTACTCTCTGCAAATTTATACTGAGTAGTAGGTTATTATGGATAATAATTGGTTATTGAGTTAAAGCTTTCACAGAAGCGTGTCATTTAATTTTCTGTCACTGAAACTACTTACTGGCTTTTGATAATTATTATGAAATGAATAAAACAAAATAATTTAACAGTGATGCCTAAGTTATATATAGATACGAAAATGTATTTGTCTGTTTGCTAGCTACTTACGGTCTATCCATTCAGTTGAATTAATTTCGGCAAAATCGGTTGATTTTGACGAAATTAATTGATGGAGAGATAGCTTGTATTCCGGGGAAGACCTAGGCTACTATTGGTCTCGATTAGTAAAGAAAGAAAATCGAAAATCAAAGAGTTGTCCCGGGATTCATAAAAAACTTAAATCCACGTGGATGAAATAGCGGGTTATTTGGTATAGAGATAGCTTGAATCCTGGAGGCGGACATACGACATAGGTACTTTAGCCCAAAAATCAATGATCCTCGGGATTTAAAAAAACATAAATCCATTAGGACGAATTCACGGAAATCATCTTTATAAATAAAACGAGTATTTTATAAGTTTGCCTTCTAAAATAAACAGTTCACCAGTAATCATGTGTATCGTATACCTTTTAAATGTTTTATTTAGGGCGAAATATACGATAAAATAAAAATAGTATTATGTGAGGCGCGAGCTCATCGGTATGTCGTTGACGCGGATGCTGGGATAATCTCGTTGAAAGATTTGATTTTCTGCTAAATTTGATAAAAGTAATGAAACAGTCCCTCGGGTGCGAATCGAGCTCGAATCTCGATACATCGGAATGTGGGACACTGATTTTGTAAATCACGAAAATAGATTGAAGAATTTAAGATAGGTAATGAAATGTAGTGAAGAAATACCGGAAAAGCCGTGCCGCCAAGCAATTTAGTGCGTTCCGGTGCGATACCAAGTAAAAAGAGAAACCGATATGGGATAAAACTATAGCCACACGCCTTCAATTAGCCCGCTTCCATCGTAGACTGCATCATCACTTACCACCGGGTGAGATTGTAGTCAATCGTAATTGTAATCCATATACACAATATTTTTTTACATGGCTGTTTGCATTGTTTTATCTTTCAGGAGCGTCAGGTAATCTTTAACCGATGAAAAAGACGTTTTGACAGTGACAGTATAAAAACATATGTATATAAATGTATTAAAACATTCGTCTGGTGGGAGGCTTCGACCGTGGCTAGCCACCCTACCGGCAAAGCCGTGCCGCCAAGCGATTTAGCGTTCCGGTACGATGCCGTGTAGAAACCAAAGGGGTATGGGTTTAATAAAAACTGCCATACCACTTCCAGGTTAGCCCGCTATCATCTTAGACTGCATCATCACTTACCATCAGGTGAGATTGCTTTCAAGGGCTAACTTGTATCTGAATTTTAAAAGAAAAATATATGTAAAAAAAACCAGCCAAGGGCGAGTCGGACTCGCGCACGGAGAATTTTTTGGCACAGAGATAGCTTGTATCCCGGGGAAGGACATAGGCTACTTTTGATTCCGGAAAACCAAAGAATTCTCACGGGATTTTTCAAAACAAATATCCACGCGGACGACGTCGCGCAGGCATCATCTAGTTATTTATAAAAACGACCAAAAAATCACGATTGTTACCTCTGTCGGAGCCCCCCTAAATATTTATTTTATTCTGTTTTTTAATATTTGTTATAGCGGCAACAGAATTACATCCTTTGTGAAAATTTCAACTGCCTAACTATCACGGTTCATGAGATACAGCCTGTTGACAGACAGACGGACAGATGGATAGACCGACGGATGGTCTTAGTAATAGGGTCCGGTTTTACCCTTTGGGTACGGAACCCTAAAAATGAGCTTAGTACGGCTATGTCACTTTCATTTATGATTAAAAACTTTTACACTTGTATAAAAATAAAAATATTTGGATGAGTAACGATATTATAATATGAACTCCGAATCAAAACATCCATTTACATGGAATCTTTTGACGTTGAAAAAATAAACTAAAAGCACTTTTTTATTTCACTTTGCTATTTCACCACCAAAAAGCGCAGTGGATCTACGGCTTTAGCGGTATTTAACGAAGTTACCGCGTAAAAACACGAAACTAATTAGAGAGGTGGTTCGTTCGTTTTCTGTCGTTTCAACAGAATATCCAAGGAGGTACACGATTATCTAGGTCTATGGTATCTTTAGTACGTACCTACATTAATTTTTATTTCATTTAATAAAACAAATCAGAGATTCAAAACTATTTCAAAATTAATTCCCTGACTTTTTAGAGAATTTTTTATCCTGCATTCAATGGTTGCAGCCTGCAGGCTATATTTCACACTGATAAGGCGCCTGGGAGCAATCTAAACAAAATATGTATGGACATGTATTCGTTGCAGATCAAAACAAACGTTTAGCGACATACATACCTACTCGTGAAAATAACAACTTTGTCAAACAGGAAACAAGTTAATCATATTTTACTATGGAAAAGGTAAGGTAGGTAAGGAGCCTATTGATTAGGACGTCGGCCTTCTAATCGGAGGTCGGGGGTTTGATCCAAGGCACGCACTTCTAACTTTATGGAGTTATGTGCGTTTCAATTACTTAAATATCACTTGCTTTAACGGTGAAGGAAAACATCGCGAGGAAACCTGCATGCCTGAGAGTTCTCCATACAGTTCTCAAGGGTGTGTGAAGTCTACCAATCCGCACATGGCCAGCGTGGTAGACTATAGCCAAACCCCTTCTCACTCTGAGAGGAGACCCGTGCTCTGTAGTGAGCCCGTGGTTTGTTTTGTCCTTCAATCACGTCGCAACGGAGCAACGGATCGACGTGATTTTTTGCATGGGTATAGATTAAGACCTGGAGAGTGACATAGCATAGGCTACTTTTTAGCCCGGAAAATCAAAGAGTTCCCACCGGATTTTAAAACCTAAACCCACGCGTACGAAGTTGCGGCCATCAGCTAGTCTATGTATGAAAGGAAAAGCTGACTGATTGACTGACTGATCTATCAACGCACAGTTCAAACCACTGGACGGATCGGGCTGAAAGACATGCAGATAGCTATTATGATGTAGACGTCCGCTAAGGAAGGATTTTTGAAAATTCAGCTCCTAAGGGGGTAAAATAGGGGTTAGAAATTTGTGTAGTCCACGCGGACGAAGTCGCGGAGATAAGCTGGTCCATTAATAAGTTCACTATATTACCACACTTGGTTCAGTGAACAATCCACAAACAATTTTTTACACCATTGAACCACTAACAAACTATGATATTTTAGCAATACTTTTGTTGAGTTCACATTCTTGCATTGGTACTTTGTGGAAAGCTATATGAAAACCCTTCACATAACATTAGTTCTAGGTACCTACGCCTTGAAATTGGTTTTAGTGTTTTTATCAATGTACGTAACGTAATTGGTTTGGCACAATGTACCGCAAGTTACAAAATATAAAATATACTCGTATAAAATATTTGACGTGGTGATATTAAAAAAAACTTTCATCAATTCTGTAATTTACTTACCTCGTTATTTTAACGCTAATTAAACAGGCTGCGGTTTTATAGCACAGGCTTTTTGGATGCGGTTTTGCGAATATGAAAAATCTTCAACGTGTAGTAGGTAGCCTACATACGTACCTACCCCGTATTACGAATTTTAATTATTTTGCCGTAAAATAATGTTCAGGAAGTTTATAAAATATCTCTTATTTTTTTCAAGTAGAAGCTACATTTGTCTGTATGTACAGTACGGCGAAATTTCGGCTTTGTACAGCGTTGTCTATGTACAATCCAATCCATCCATCAGCCTGTTTGCGTCCACTGCTGGACATAGGCCTTTCCAAGAGCGCGCCACCAAACACGGTCCTCCGCTTTCCTCATCTATCCGCTCCCCACCACCTTCTTCAGGTCATCGGTCCAGCGGGCGGGGGGTCGTCCCACACTGCGCTTACCGGTACGCGCTCTCCACTCCAGAACACGTCAGCTCCATCGGCCGTCGGTTCTATGTCTATGTCACTCATTCATACCTACATGACGTTTTGTCGGTCTCTCTATGCTCTACAGATCCGCTATCTCCTTCTAAAGGTCGATGTACATTATTTTCTGCCGCGTACTGTACCTATTCACTTGTACCTTCTAACATTTTCACTTATAACATTTTTATACTGTACTCGTATGTATTTACCACCTTTGCGTAATAAAGTTTATAAAAAATAGGTTTAATAGGTAAATCAGAAGTCTACTTCTGCGAAACCTGTGCGATTCAGCTTTTATTTTAAAATGAGAAAAAATGTGCCTAATTCTTTAAATCTCTAAACTAAATTGACAGTTATAATCTGAATGCTATCCTTTTCCACAGGGAGCAATAATGGTCCCTGTCCTTCATATCTTTTCATAAGAAAGGATATGAAGAATATATTCCGATCGTATTTTACTTTAGTTTAGAGAGTGTGTAGAATAGAATTAGCCATATTAGCTTGTCAAACAGCTTGAATCCCAGCCTAAACAACAAAGATCCTGGATTGTATGATTGTTCCCCCTTGGATTTTTTAAAAATAATTCCAAATGTAACCTCTCAATAAAAACTCTTAGTTCTGAGAAGCTCTTCAACAGCTGGCTGAGGTGTCTTTTAAACTTGGAAAGGAACATAATTTAATAATGAGGCGTTTGCTAAGTGTCCAACTAAGTTGTTTAGTGACAAAGTTACATTAAGGTATAGTTAAGAAGTATCGCTTTCGCTGGGTAAGTATAACTTTGAACGTCTCTAACTTTTCACTTTATCTTAACTTTAACTATTTATTTGAACTTATTAGTGTTTTAAAAATACAGTCATAATCATCATGATCACCCCATTGCCGGCCCACTGTACTGAGCACGGGTCGCCTCTCAGAATCGAATGAGAATGATGCCATAGTCTGCCACGCTGACCCAATGCATATTGACAGACAAACCAACTAGGCTATCACCGCTTTTAAAAACTACAGTATAAATAAAGTATTATGTCCAAAAATAGGATTTAAAGTTTGTCTATTTACCTTTTGAAATTTACTACATAAAGTTATTTCTCAAAAGCCGTGTTGATTTTATCTGAAACAAAGAAAGAAATACCGAATTTATAATTACAGTAATAAAACAAATAAGCATTATCATAGAGAGAGCCAGCGCCTGCCAGACCTTCGTTATTTTATAAAAGCTGAAAGTTTCTCTGCGGATGGGAGGAACATTTGTTTGGATCATGGTGGCTTTGGGAGATAACAGGTAACAAAGGTGTAATAAATCTTAACTTTCAGCTTTTATAAAATAAGGAAGGTCTAGCACGCGCTGTCTCATAGTCCATCATTAAACATACCTAAACATAGAGATCCATCCAAGTACCTAAATAACTGTTTATTGTCATTTTTATGACAACATGACAAATACTCAGATTTACTAACTATTCTAAAGAGGTTTTTTATAAAAGACATAGGCTACTTTATATTCCGAAAAATCTAAGTTCTCACGGGATTTTGAAAAACCTTAATCCATGCGGACTACGCTGCGGGCATCAGCACAACAATAAAAACAAGCCTCACAGGTGAACACAAAAATAAACACGATTTACAGAAGAAATCTCTCACTGTGTGTGGCAAACACTTATCAGAGAGTGGTTTGCTTAGGAGCCCGATCGAACAGCATCAGACAATAGGATTACTAATTGAACGAGCTGTTGCTGTATTGCGGATGTTATGATTTTAATCTATGTCCTTTATCTTTTTTGCTATTTGTTAAACAAAAGATCTACCGATCGTTATTATGATGTTCTATTTGTAGCTTTTCCTTTTATATATTTAGCAGACTAGCTGACTGGGTGATCTATCAACGCACAGTTCAAACTACTGGACGGATCGGGCTGAAATTTGACTATTATGACGTAGATATCCTCTAAGAAAGGATTTCTGAAAATTCATACCCTTAGGGGATAAAATAAGCATTTGAAGTTTGTGCAGTCCACGCGGACGAAGTCGCGGTCAAAAGCTAGTAAATAATAAAATTAAACGAATGGATTTTGTGTTTATCAAACGACTGCCCAAAAAAAGGAGCGTTATATTTTCATGGTTCATGTATCTATAGTGAGTTTCTCTGTTCCACCATAACTTTTAAATGCCTCAACAGATTTGGACGTAGGTACGAGATATCGTTACAATCAACATTAAACCGAGTGACAACTTCTATAATATAAAAATGAATCACTAAATGTGTTGCTCATCGCAAATCTCGAGCACAGCTGAACCGATTTCCCTAATTCTTTTTTTATAATATTCCTTGAAGTACGAGGATGGCTCTTACGGAGAGAAAAATTTAAAAAGTTTGAATTGACTGTAAGGCGGTACGAAGTTCGCCAGGGCAGCTAGTTGGTTATAATTTTTTTGATAAAGATCCAATATGGCAGAGCAGATGTTTTTTATTATTTTTAATTGGAACTTGTTTTACTTATTTAATGGTCTCGGTCTTAAAAAAAAGTTCAATTTGGTTTCTATTCGTGGTATGCCCGCACTGTATAAAGAGTGTAACAATTTGACCTCTGAGGGTATATTAGTGAACAAATAATTGGAGCAAAGGATTTATGCTCGAAATGAAGTTTCGGTCCTAAATAAACCTCTTTGTCGGATGATCCGCCCCGAGTCATTACGTCGTGTTTAGTTTTTCGCCTAAAAATTCGAATTAAACAGAAGGTTCCTTTAATTTTCAGATATTAAAAAAGTTTGAGCATCTCTTACAATCTCACCCTGGATTTTTTTTTTCGTTTATTTGCAATCAACAGCGATACATACAATATAATTTTACATAATAACAGACTGAAAATAAGGCCAAATAGGATTACAACTGGATTTGCTCGGTGAAATTTCTCAAAGTCGTTTCTTAGTGGAGGTCTACATTAGTAGTATTATCGTAGGTACGTAGAGAGAATGTACCTATAGTCCGTAAAAAAATACTCCTCACGCGGCATTTTAACTCTACGGGTCAACTGTCATGTCAAAAGTACGGTTCACCTTTAAATTAAGTGAGGCGTTATTTTTTACGCATTATATGTTGATAACATGTCAGTCAGTCAGTTTGTACTTTTGTACTATATAATATACCTAAAATACCTAGGGTAACTGACCCACCCCGATTTCGCTCGAGTGGAATTTTTGAAAATCGGGGAGAAGGTGGAATTCCCAAAAATCATGAAACACATTTTTCATTTCATACCTACTTCTTTTTTAACCTAATGTCCAGATCACAGAAATACTAATTATTATTATTATTAGGATGCTAAAAATTTTCATTAATATTACCTACTTCAAAAACGACGGACTACACATTTTTAACCGACTTCAAAAAAAGGAGGAGGCACTCAATTCGTCGGCATCTTTTTTTTTTTTATGTATGTTACCGGGTTACTCGAAGACGCCTGGACCGATTTTGAAAATTCTTTTTTTGTTTGAAAGGGTATAAACTTCAAAGTTGGTCCTATTTAAATTTGGTGAAGATCTGATGAACATCTTCGAAGATAGATAATGCATGGAACTCCTCAACGGATAAGAGTAAATTGCTCGCGATCAGTGTAATAGCTTAGTAAACAGTAGATTTTTAACCAGGCATAGCATATTTTAATACCATGGGGTCACTAAAAATTGTGAAATAATTTTTTTTTACAAAAATAAAATAAAAACCGACTTCGATACACAAACACTAAAAATTGAAAAATAATTTAATTTATTACCGAATATATTATTATGTATATAAGAGTTAATATAGTTCCATAATAATATTTTTTGGGGTCGGTGCCAATGAGGTGTCATTGTAGAGTCTCATAAAAATATGAAGTCTAGGCGATTCGCGCAGCTAAAGCTAATTGTACAATGTGAAATACACGACAAATATATTAACGTTACCCAATACTGCCAATGTTGTTGATCAAATACAGGGACCTCTGTTATGAAAAAACATGATTGTTTTAATTAAAAACTGCGGTAGGTGCAAATGAAACATAATGGCAAGCGATGAAATGTTTTGTTATTACTAGATGGTGCCCGCGACTTTGTCCAGGTGGATTTAGGTTTTTTTTAACCAAGTGAAAACTCTTTTTTTTTTAGGGATACAAACGTAAACAATGTCCATGTCAATGTTTTACTGATTAATATTCAAATGAGACCTAAACTAGGTTTATAGTTCGTATGGACAACGCTGAGGATACCTAATCATGAGGATACCTGCATACATGAGAGTTCTCCATATAGTTCTTAAAGGTGTGTGAAGTCTAATAATCCGCACATGGCCAGCGTGGTAGACTATGGGCAAAACCCTTTAAGAGGAGACCCGTGTGATGATACCTACCTAGATATTATGACCTTACTGATAGTAGGTATTTGTAAGTACTTTATTCAACAATAAGGCTCAGAAAGTAGGTAATAAACGAGTTCTAAAGACACGATACCACTCACAAAGGCTTCCTTGTCAAACTTACGACATCCCCTATTTTTGTTTGGTATACAAAAAGTGGATATAGAAGTTTATCAGTGACTTCATATGAAACGGTAGGTAAATAAACTTTCTAGACGAACGGCCCCGGTATTGGAGTGAAACGCAAACAGAAACTCGGAATAAATGGCGTATGAAAGTTAGGGGAAAACGCTTCCAAATAGAATGTAAACCTTTCAATAAAAACCATTTCGCTGATTTCAATGACAATGTTATGTATTATGAAATAAATCTGGTATTCATTTTCATCATTGCTTTTGTTGGTAATTAATAATTTTAAGAATGCAATTCTTTATGTTAAGTATGTTTCTTTTTGCTCATAGGCGTTCGATTTATCTTCATATTCGCAATCTGCTCATTGAATGTGTTTGACGAATGATTTCATTTTATTATGGCGTAAGTAGATAAGTCGGTACAGTTGATTATGAGTAGGTATTTGTAATGAAAGCCCTAAGGCGCCATCTCTACGGACGAGAGAATCGCGGCGATAGTCTCACCGTGCCACCAAATTCGATACATCTCTTATACTTAGGCTATTCTCCACAGGGCGATACTATCATCGACGATAGAAGGTCGGACTCGTTGTGATTCTGTCGCATGTGGAGATGGCGCCTAAGGCCTGTCTTAAATGTGGATTTTCTATATTATTCAGATTCAATAAAGTCTGGCCTGACCTATTATTATATTTTTCTTAACAATTGCAGAAATGCCTGTTCCTTAGAAACATATTAATTTCCGTGTTTTTATCTGAGCAATCATAAAATATTTAATATTTTCAACATTATGAAATGGAAAATTTCATAATCCATATTAAAGATTGGTATATTGACCATTTATTTCAGTAATTTAATATTTAAATCAAATGAAAATTGGGTGTTACTAAAATTTTCCTGAGCCTTCCCAAGCCGTGATCGCCTAGTGGTAAGACGTCCGCTTCCTATCCGGGAGGTTAGGGGTTCGATCCCGGGAACGCACCTCTAACTTTTCAGAGTTATGTAGGTTTTAAGCATTTAATATCACTTGCTTTAACGTTGAAGGAAAACATCGTGAGAAATGCATGCCTGAGAGTTCCCCATAATGTTCTCAAATATGTGTGTAGTCTGCCAATCCGCACTTGAGCAGCGTAAATACTATGATAGACTATGGCTAAAACCTACTCATTCTGAGGCGAGACCCGGCTCAGCAGTACGCTGGCGATGAGTTGTTCATGATGATGAAGATGAAATTCTTCCTAGTGACAACGAGAAACAGCTAAACTTTTTCAAGAATACAGCTCTAGGTGCGCAAGTAGGCTGACTAATTGTATTACCGAAGAAAGAAATCCACCACAATAAATCTTGAAGAGGTGCGAAGTGAATCTCAATTGCGGGTATCCTTCAGGCGCGGGCGGAAGGGGCACTCGTAATGAGAACAACGGAACTTTTATCAACTCATTATCGTGGCGACTGGCGAGGTTAATGTTTATTTTCGTATTTTGAGGGTTCCTAAATCCGTACCTTGATGCATTTTAGATGCAGCGCTTCATACTTCATAGTAATTTAATTTTTTTAGGTACACCAACAGCAAGTTCACAATGTGCTTATTAAATAAGTAATACAGTCTTTTTCTGTGTGCCACTTAAATGTACAACTATATAATAAGAACGACCGCTCACATTTTGCACATAATTTAAAAAAGTATAGCTCCGAACATGTAATGGAAACAATAAAATATGACTTAATCTACTAATTTTACGGTTAAAAACAAAACATATAATTATAACAACATAGTTACAACGTGTTCCAACGAACATTGTACCCCTTAGGTCGGAACCCCGCATCGCATTTTTAACCAATTTGTCCACTTTTTCGGTGTGATTAATACAGGGTGTAACCAAACCGCTAGCAATGAGTTATTGTGGCTAATTCCATTGTACACTATCTCTAAACTAAACTAACATGACACGTCTAAATATATTGCTATCCCTTTCATAATGTTGCTTGCGGTAAAGGATAGCACTAGATTTAGACCTGTTAATTTAGTTTAGTTTAGAGATTGTGTACAAGAGAATCGGCCCCATTGTTATACTACCTAAACACAATCCAATACCCATTTGCCTCATTTCGTAGTTTTACTATTTTTCAAACCCGCAATGTATAGCGTGCAAAACTCGGGTCAATGCCCCCCTAAGACCCTGCATTGGCTCCGAGTGGCCTACTTACGCAACGTTCGTTGACCTCCAGAGTCATTCAGATGTCTTTTGCAATATAATATTATCGTGAACTTTTAAGAAATATTGGTTTTTTTCTCGTTTTTTTGTAGCATCAAATTAGTAATTATCACTACTATCACCTGTATTTGTTTTTGCTTGCGTTCTGGATACATACTGTATGTATAGGCATGGTAAATTTCTGCTTTCTAAACTAATAAGTTCCTAAGCCGCGGCAGACGGACGGAGAGACGGACATGGCGGAACTGTGGGTTCCTTGTAGACTACAGAACCCTAAAAATGAAACTTTTAAACATGCTTGATAGTTAGGTATTCTATGGGACAGGTAATTATCAAATTGCTTGTTAGTAGGTAGAGCCAGAAACACTGATTAAAATATATATAAATAAAACGTATAAAATTGACGACGTTATTTTTCGATAGACAAGTACCTACACCACCTTTTAATAAATATTATGTTACTTATAATATTATCCTAGTCTATAATATAATATAGTAACAGGATAAAAGGAAGCATTACCTTCTTTATTAAAGGATTACTTACGGACGAAGGTACAGCCTTAATACGATGCCTACGTTCGTTTTTATGAGCGCGCTTATAAACTTATTAGAACAAAAACCGTAAATAATTATATTTTCTAGAAAATAAAGCTTTAAGCACAATAAATGGCGCAAAAGAATTTTTACATGTCTTTGACTAGGTATTTCAACCATTAAAATACCAATACGAAAAATAAAAAGGCTAATTTCTTCATATTTTCAAAATGTATCTACATAGTTATTTGCAGAATCTATTTTTATTAATATAAATGTTGATTGAATACAAACATTATTATTACTAAACGCGACATGATATTATGTTTATGTAAGTTATGTACTTTATTTTTATTTTTTGTTTGGTTTGCGTAACCGTACCTACCTATATTGTTTGTCATGCCCACATATTTAAATTATACGTAGCTTGTACCGATAAGTCGAACCTAACCACGCATACCTACATCATTAATTTTATTATTATTATACAAGAAATGTGAGAAGTTTGAGAGTTGCGAGCATACATGGAAACGGATAAATGTAAACCCATCTTTGATACTTTAATATTTTTTACTAGATTATGCCCGAGACTTCGTCAGCGTGGATTTAAGTATTTAAAAATCCCGTGGGAACTTTGATTTTCCGGGATTAAAATTAGCCTATGTCCTTCCCCGAGATGCA